>NC_086450.1:27828500-28173034 GCF_028390025.1 Pseudophryne corroboree
CGGACCGGCAGCGGAGGGTTAGGCTACAGGAGTGGAGGGTTAGGCTACAGGGGGGAGGAAGGGTTAGGCTACAGGAGGGGGGGGGGGGGGAGTTAGGCTACAGGAGCGGAGGGTTAGGCTACAGGGAGAGGGGAAGGATTAGGCTGCGGGGGGTGGGAGTTAGGCTACAGGAGCGGAGGGTTAGGCTGCAGGGGGGTGGGGAGGGTTAGGCTGCAGGCGGGGGGTTAGGCTACAGGAGCGGAGGGTTAGGCTGCAGGGGGGGGGCGGGTTAAGCTTCAGGAGCGGATGGTTAGGCTGCAGGGGGGGGTTAGGCTACAGGAGCGGATGGTTAGGCTGCAGGGGTGGGGGTTAGGCGGCTAGGCTACAGGATGGTTAGGCTGCGGGGGGGGGGGGGTGTTAGGCTGCGGGGGGGGGGGGTTAGGCTGCGGGGGGGGTGATTAGGCTACAGGAGCGGATGGTTAGGCTGCAGGGAGGGGGGTTAGTCTACAGGAGCGGATGGTTAGGCTGCAGAGGGGCTTAGGCTACAGGAGCGGGGGGCTAGACTACAGGAGCGGAGGGTTAGGCTGCAGGGGGATGGTTAGGCTGCAGGGGTGGGGGCTTATGCTACAGGAGCGGAGGGTTCGGCTGCAGGGGAGGGGGGGTTAGGCTACAGGAGCTGAGGGTTAGGCTGCAGGGGGGGTAGGCTACAGGAGCGGATGATTAGGCTGCAGGGGGGGGGAGGGTTAGGCTTCAGGTGCGGTAGGTTAGGCCCTAGGGGGAGGGTTAGGCTTCAGGTGCATAGGGTTAGGCACTAGGGGGAGGGTTGGGCTACAGGAGTGCAGGGTTAGGCACTATGGGGAGGGTTAGGCATTAGGGATAGGGGAAGGTCAGGGTTAGGTTGTGGGAGGGAAAGGTAGGCAGTAAGGGAAGGGGTAGGACAAGGCAACAGGAACGGAGGGTTAGGCTGTGAGAGGGGAAGGTTAGGCACTAGTGGATGGGTCAGGCTACAGGAGGAAAGGGTTAGAGTTAGGCTGAGGCAAGGAAAGATTAGGGTTAAGTAATAGGGGGGGGGTTAGGCTACAGGAGCGGAGGGTTAGAGTTAGGCTCAAGAGGGAAAGACTAGGGTTAGGCTGCAGTAGGGGAAGGTTATGCTTGGGCTGCAGTAGGGGAAGGTTTTGGTAAGGCTGTAGGAGGGGGAGGTTACGGTTAGGCTGCAGTAGGGAAAGGTTTTGGTAAGGCTGCAGGAGGGGGAGGTTACGGTTAGGCTGCAGAAAGGGAAGGTTACGGTTAGGCTGCAGAAAGGGAAGATTTTCAGCTAGACTGCAGGAGGGGAAGGTTAAGCACTAGGGGAAGGGGAAGGCTGCAGGAGGGGGAGGTTACGGTTAGGCTGCAGAAAGGTAAGGTTTCGGCTAGGCTGCAGAAAGGTAAGGTTTCGGCTAGGCTGCAGAAAGGTAAGGTTTCGGCTAGGCTGCAGGAGGGGGAGGTTAAGCACTAGGGGAAGGGTTAGGCACTAGGGGGAGGGTTAGGCTGCAGAAGGGGAAGGCTAGGCACTAGGGGAAGGGTTAGGGTTAGGCAACAGGGGTGTGGTATGGCTGACGGACGGTCAACATACAGACACCAGGATCCCGGCGGGGGACGAGTGCAGCAAGCCCCTTGCGGGCTCGGAGGCGACCGGGTTCTATTCCCACTCCATGGCTGTGGAAATAGTCCCTGTTGGTCGGCATGCCGACCGTCGGGATAGTGAGGGGGCGGGATGTTGGGGGGGAAGTCATGTGACCATCGGTCTCCTGACCGCCGGTCACAAGAATACCACCCAGGCAGCAGGAGCGGAGGGTTAAGCTGCAGGAAGGGAAGGTTAGGGTCAGGCTAAGGGAGGTGAAGATTAGGGATGGGAGTAACGATACTGCCGTCACCGCTGCATGAACAGCTAGAAGTCACCGTCAGGTCACTGCTGGAGCCACCACTTGACCAATTATGTCAACATTACGAATTTCGACAAAATATACTGAACCTGTGCAGTGTCGGACTGGGACATGAAGTGCCCACCGGGGGAATGCAGTGGTACGACTCATTCTTAGAACATGGTTTGGGCCCCTTGATAAATATATAGTATATACCAGGGGTGGCCAACCCGCGGCTCTCAAGCCGCATGCAGCTCTTTCATCTGCCGCATGCGGCTCAGCCGGCTCCTGGCCACCGCTGCCCTGGCCCCCCCTTCCCCTGTGCTGCTCACCGCGCTGCTGCTGTCTGTGAGGGGAGGAGAGCGCAGCGTGCGCCTCTCCTGCCCCTCACTCTCCGGCGGCAGTCCGTGAGCCAATCAGAGCTCGCGGACCGGCAGCTAAGGCTGCCGGACTGTGAGCTTTGATTGGCTCACGGACCGCTGCCTAATTGAAGAGAGACAGCCGCCGGAGAGTGAGGGGCAGGAGACGCGCACGCTGCGCTCTCCTCCCCTCACAGACAGCAGCAGCGCGGTGAGCAGCACAGGGGAAGGGGGGGGCGGTCATGTATATCTGGCACTGGGGGCATTGCTGGCACTGGGGAGACATGTATATCTGGCACTGGGGGCATTGCTGGCACTGGGGAGACATGTATATCTGGCACTGTGGGGACACAGGCATTGGGGGCACAGCTGGCACTGTGGGGACATATATATCTGGCACTGCGTGGACATACATATCTGGCACTGTGGGGACACTGGCATTGGGGGCATACCTGGCACTGTGGGGGCATATATATCTGGCACTGGGGGCATATATATCTGGCACTGTGGGGACACTGCATTGGGGGCAGAGCTGGCACTGTGTGGGGACATGTATATCTGGCACTGGGGGCAGAGCTGGCACTATGTGTGGACATATATATCTGGCACTAGGGGCATAGCTGGCACTTTGGGGACATATATATCTGGCACTAGGGGCATAGCTGGCACTGTGGGGGCATATATATCTGGCACTGGGCGCATAGCTGGCACTGGGGGGAAATGTATATCTGGCACTGAGGGGACATGTATATCTGGTACTGGGGGGTCATATGTATCTGGCACTGTGGGGGCACCCATTTTTTGACACTTTTATATGTATGTGGCACTGTACTGGGGCATTATATGTATGTGGCACTGTACTGGGGCATTATATGTATTTGGCACTGTACAACATGACTAAAAACGGAGTTATGACACAAGGTCATACTCCTACAAACGTCATAATGAAAGGTGTGCGCACAAAATGGGGTGTGGCTTTGTGAAAACTAGGCCACGCCCCCATTTTTGCGCGCACGCCGATACTGGCTCTTGACGTTGACTACAGATCTTTTCTGGCTCTTTGCCTCTGACTGGTTGGCCACCCCTGGTATATACAGCTAGTGCATGTATGATAGTGTACCAGGTTAATAACAGCAATTCACTGTAGAGAATACACTATAGTTCTATATAGTATAAGGTAATATAGGTATAATGTATAATTCAAGTGCATAGTCTGGAACTTGATCCTTTGAGGAGGTGGTGGGGCCCCAGGCAGTGGGGCTTATCAGGGGTTTCCCCTGTTCCCTAGCCCTGAGCATGTGTATTTGTACATCAGGGACAGATTTAAATGAATAAACATTATCTGTAAATCGCTGTGTAATATGTTTGTGCTATACACATAAAAACTACCGGTAGTTAATTAGAATAATAAAAATAATAGTTGACCTTTTACAACTAAATACTGAAACAGATTCCTTGTTGGAGATGAATAAAATACTAACTTACACAGAACAAGTCAGGGACGGGATCCTCCATTATCTATGAGGTTCCGAAGACCAGAGGGAAAAAGTGACTAATTCCAGCCGTTGGGTGAGAGTTTCATCCCTCAGTGTTTCCCCTACAGACAGTGTGAGGAGCCCGGCTCATCAACTTTGAGCATAATTCAACATGGAACGCTGCTCCGACGGCGTTCGCATGCTGAAGCCCTGTGCACTGCACACGCAGTGAGATGCGACGGCTGGAAGTAAAATGATCAACCTGGTCCATTTTACTTCTCGCTGATGGCCGGGACAGGCACCTGGCAGAGCCCCTGTTCCTACAGCTAAGGAATACATTAGGCAAATAAGGATTCCTTATTGCTGTGAACGGTGATAAGGAATCAAATATTAATAAATATGCCCGATTATGACAGAGGAACGCTGGATGCAGTAAGGTTAGTTAGAAAGTTGACTGCACAGAGAGGTGACAGTGCTGGCCAATGCAACATATTCTGATCTGTGCAAAAGGGTCTGTGGCGTGTTAATGGGGCTTTAAGTGCCCAGGTTTGTCTGCAGATTCTGGTCATGCTTGTGCAATCTATCTGCCTGGTGGCACCACCAGTTCCAAGAGGGCACATGAATTTTACCATCTGGGTGCCCACACAACACCCCTTTGAGGAACATAATTTGCATTATTTCAGATACTTGGCAGCTTGCTCCAGCTCTGCTCCTCTTGTCCAATGTCTGGGGAGAAGAGGTTGGACAGTACCAAGTGGAACGGACTGATGAGGATGGACGGGAAGGAAAGGAAAATGGTGCCAATCCTGCCTTATCATTGGGCGCAGCGAGCAATAGTTACTACTGTATACCGAGAACCATAGATGAACCACAGGAACCAGCAATGCCCTTGTACCATCATGTGGACTACAAGATGGTACCATCTTGTACCATCTTGTAATCCACATGGCTCCCATAAGTGTTCCCACAACTCCTGTGCAGATCTCCTCGGAAGTTTAAACATCTATGGATCAAGCAGTTGATATTCACATCGGAAATCTATTGGGGTAACTTACAGTGTTCAAGTAAGAAGGTCAAGAACTCTCCACTGGGTTCAAAGCAACACACCGTCATCTACAATGCCCCATACATGGGGTGGGTCAGGTGGCCAAGTCTGTGGCTGACTTCAAGTCTGAATCTCACCTGGTTTTAACCAGCCACAGAACCTGGGCCATTCATATGTGTCACCGATTAAAGGGATGGTATTAACTCCTACAGTTAAGCTCCCATCTCTTATAAATATTCTATTTTCTCCGGTAGTTTAAATTGGAACTTGTAGAGGGAACACTTTTGGGGCCACAAAATGTTTAGGAAAGGGGGGGGGGGGGGAGACCTTTTCTGAAGTGAAATAAAACATCAGACAACAGCTAATTAAACATTTATTCTCATCACGGCACAACATGCTGCAGATTGGTCAGATAATTGTGTTTACTATTGCGATGATCTTTTAATCCTCTATTAAGTAGCTGATGCCAATTTCTCAATGCATCACTAAATGTCACTCCCTGCCCCCCTTCCCCTGGGAGGTGCTGCATTCAGCTGTGTTCCCCGGGTCTCCATGGTGACCCTCACAACCCGTGTGAGAACAGAGCCTAGATGAGTTGTGGGGTGTGTCAGTGCCTTGGCTTCTGATTGGTCCTTACATCACTCTCTGCGGTCATTAAATGTTGTGCGGGGGGGAGATTTATCACAGCTTGGAGAGAGATAAAGGATCAACAAATCAGGTTCTGGCATGTTACAGGGGGATCCAATCGGCATCCCGGCAGTCATGTGACTGACACCCAATTCCACTATGGAGACCAGTGCCGACATCTTTTAAGTAATGATTGGGGTTTAGGTTAGGGCCCAGGAAGGGGGTAAGGGTTAGACACAACGGAGGGCTGGCAGGGCTTAGGCACATGGGGGAGGGGAGTGGTTAGCCCTAGCCGACACACCCCGAGGGTTAGCCGTAGCTGCCACCCCCTCAGATATCGTGATCTAAAGTGTTGGGATGCGGCTGTCAGTCATGTGACCACTGGCAACCCGACCACTGGAATTTCATACCGAACCCTAAATGCCATGTCACAGGCTGTTTCAAAAATGACAGTTAGGAGCTGATTGTCTGGTACTTTATCTCTGACCCCTTTATCTCCATCCAAGGCTTAGTAAATAGACCCCTTTATCACCCTCCAAGCTTTGATAAATCTCCTACTTTTTATCACAGAACCGGAGGAGCATCAGGGGAACACAGCGGCCTGGAAAGGCCAACGCCTAAATAATGCACATCTCGACTTTCTATGGTCGGCCTAGAACCTCAAACTTCTAGGAGCTCAGAAACTTCCTTGGTGACTTCTAATACCTATAACGTTTACAGTAGGGAGTGCTTTATCCCATGTACAATGTCACATAAAAAAAAAAAATCACTGGACAAGCTCATCTTCATTTTCCAGGTGGCATCCGCAGCTGGCGGTAAATACTGAGGCTAGAGAAAGAGTTGGGGTAGACTTTTATACCCTCATGAATTAAATGCCACCCAAGCACCAACTGCCGACCTAACACTTGCCCCTGTTCCCTAATACAGCCCTATATACATTTTTCTACCTTTGTAAACACCATCACACTACGTACACAAGTTAGCGATGGAAAAACATTCAGGGCAGAAAGTTCAGTGGTTGACAGAACTATATCAGCTGGAGACAAAGTGATGAGTAAATTCGCTTATGCGCCAACATACAATCCAAAGCGCTCCGATATATATATGTTGGTCTCTTGCAGGGCGTAGCATTACATTAAGCTGAAGTTCATGGAGTGAGATAGACTCTTGATTTGGAATCTCTGATCGACCTTCATTCTTAAAAACGTATCAAAGTTCTACGAATTAGCTCAGAATTAAAGACTGCATACTCAAAGGTTTTTAGTTTTGTACTGTGTATTATTGGCCAGACAGAAGTGCGCGGACCATCTCTATTGAAAAGTTAAGTTATAATACTTGACATAATGTTCTATAGCAGGCCAGGTCTTAACCAGGGTCAGATTAAGGGCCACATGGGCCCGAGGCTGAAAATGACCATGGGCCTATTGTGAGAAGTGGAGGTGTGGACAGCGAGGTGTGGGTGTGGCCAGTCCCAATGTATCCTCTAAAGACTGCATAATTGTGTGAGGAAAATAGAAATACAATTTTAAATACTTATTTCAAATGACCGACTCTTTGGCCGAGTGGTCATCTCCATTCTATCATGATGATGGGCCTGTTTATATGTGTAGCCCCATTGTTATTCTGGCTCAAAAGTAGATGCCTGAAGTTGTAGTCCCGTCAGCACCCTTCTTAATCTGGTCCTGGTTGTAACGGCACTCAGTGTGAACATAAGATGTTCCTCGGGTCAGGCACCCCCAGGTAAGATACAAAGTTCTTGGCTCTTAGAGTGATGGATCCTCAGTGACCCATGTCCCCACAGTAAGGCCTACAGAGCTCATGCAATTAGATGGTTGAAGTAAAGTCCACTGGAGCCATTCAGGAAAAAGAGGAAAACTCCCAGGAACTGGCTCCAGAAGGTCAGTGTGAAAGAGCTATGGATGGTGTAGCTGCTCAGGTAGAAGACATAGGTCAGGGTTCCTATTGCGGAGAGGAAGAAAGAGACTAGAAGCAACACAGATCCCATATTCCACTTCTTGCGGGAATGACCGTCATCACAGAGCTGGGAAACCATAAGCAACTCAAGTCCAAATATTGCCAGGACTACAGCCAAAGTTACTGTTGTCCGAACCACGACCATGACTCTGCTTAGCTGGGCCATCTCCTGGCTGCACTGTGGCCCCGCATCCTTCCTGCACGTGTCCCATACTCCGAACAGCTGTTCCCCAGGGGAGGAGAGCCACTGACCATCACACACTGAGATCGATGACAGGACTATGGCTGACCCGGCGCTCAATGTGATCATGACACGCAGGAACGTCTCAAAGAACATCCGAGACCTGAGCTGGGGCTTCATGGTCTTCTGCAGTTGCTGGGGGGAAAAAAACAAAAAAACAAACAAGAGTTTTAGGTTGAAATCTAATCAGAGAAATGATATGGTCAGGTCATGAGTGCCGAAATCATAATGGACTCACGGTGAACATTCTGCAAGATAACAGCGTCTGGTGGAAAGGCCTATCCTGACAATGTACCATAATCCCATTGTGTGGAAATACCCCAGCCACATACACATAATACTATATCACCCGCAATGCACGGTTTACGTCACCTTGCTGCAGGCAATAGCCACTTCCCATATTCACTCACCACTGTGGGCCCGCACCTCTGACTTCCTTCCCCTCTAAAACTTTCCTAACAATATACACACCACTCTATAGCAAGACAACATCACCCAGCCATATGCTCCTGGCGTATACACCGCAAAACACACACCGTGCACTGCCTTATTACAAAACTATCATTAGTGTTCATTCTAGTACCCTGCCCCTGTCACAACTCGTGCAGTTCCTCTTTCCCGTCTGGGGTGTCGCTCTCTGCTCTGGTGCTTCAGCGCTGAGATACAGATCACAGTGTGCTAGAAGCACCATAGCAGAGAACAACACCCCAGGCAGGAAAGAGGAACTGCATGGGTTGTGACAAGGGCAGAGTGCTAGAATGAGCACTAAACCACCACAACCATTATAAACTCTTATCTCACCCACAACCAAAATATACTAGAAATAGGGCTCCCATAATATTGAAATGCCAACAAATGACCTGAAGAGTATAAAATCCATCTCCTAATTCCTATGTAATAATTAAGGTAAATCAGTTATAGGTACCTCTTCCTACCATCCCCTACACTGCGACATACCGCAGACCACTAACAATCAGACTATCTACACACTGCAACATAGAACCCCATCATCCACCAAGCATCTCCACACTGCACTACAGACCACTAACATCCACCGGCCATCCCCACACTGCACTACAGACTACTAATATCCACTGCCATCTCCACACTGCACACCACTAACATCCACTGCCATCTCCACACTGCACACCACTAACATCCACTGCCATCTCCATGATGCACTATAGACCTCCAACACCCACCGGCCATCTCCACACTGCACTACAGACTACTAAACATCTACGGCCATCTCTACATTTCACTACAGACCACTAACATCCACCGGCCATCTCCACACTGTACTACAAGACCACCAACATCCACCGTCCATCTCCACACTGCACTACGGACCACTAACATCCACTGCCATCGCCACACTGCACAACAGACTACTAATATCCATCGGCCATCTCCACACTACACTACAGACCACTAACATCCATCGCCCATCTCCACACTGCACTACGGACCACTAACATCCACCACACTACAGACACTGGGGGTAATAATATGCTGCTCAACAGGGCTGGACAATACTGTGCAGAAACCCTGAATCATCGCCACACTACACTACAGACCACTAACATCCACCGGCCATCTCCAGACTGCACCACAGACCAGTAACATCCACCGACCATCTCCACACTGCATTACAGACCACTATCATCCACCGGCCATCTCCACACTGCACTACAGACCACTAACATCCACTGCCATCTCCACACTGCACTACGGACCACTAACATCCACCGGCCATCTCCAGAATGCACTACAGACTACTAACATCCACCTGCCATCTCTACACTGCACTACATAGGTCCCCAGTCAGTAACGCCATCACTGCAATCAGAATACACCCGAGTCTGGAACCGACCTCACCATAGTATAGTATGAGGAGCAGTGATAGTACGGAGATTCCTCCCAGCTGTCTCCACACTGCATTACAGACCCCTGATGTGTCCAGCCTCCAGTACCTCCATCAGATCAGCCCCATTGTACCCTACAATAACCAGTTACTGATTATGGGCAATGCACCCAGTATATAAGGGGTATGAGAATTGGCCTACAGATATATTAAGGCCCTTTTCCTTCACACTATCCAGAACAGGTCAACAAACACAAGACCCAGGATTAACGACAACATATCATATATAACTGTTTTGCTGGCTCTGGGAACATCTGATTTGCCTTTTCTTTTGTTCGGTCCTCTGGGGGGTTTGGCAGATATTCAGGATTAGCTTTAGAAAGTGAATTGGAAAGAGGATTAGGAGGTTTCAGATGTATTACGGAGACTTTAATCCCGGAGAGAAAGTTTTGTTATTGGAAGTCAGTAACGTATGATCCGCATTCTGAACGGTTAATGGAAAAAGAGGTTTCTTATTGTAAACAATCTGCTCCCCCCGGTCAGAAACAGCAACTACACGTATTGTTGTCACCTCTATTCCCTGGCAGACGCCAATAAGAAAGGTCTGCTATAACCTCTGCAGCCTGTGCGGCACATACACTTACCCCAGGAGCTAAACAGCAGAGACCTCACACTGCCTGGGAGTTGGGGGTAATAACATGCTGCTCAACAGGGCTGGACAATACTGCGCAGAAACCCGGAATCGTAAATGGACGCAGACGCGGTTCCGTGTTTTACAGCTGTCACGTTTGTGTCTTTATGTCAATGATAATTTTTAAACAACCAAGGAGTTACTCCTCGCAGCATCTTATGTCAGTGCATTTCCGCCAAGGTGCGTATTTAGACGCCACCATAGACGCGAGCGGCTGTGTGTCTTTGAACGCAGCTGCTTTCAGCGACATCCCCACGTCGGCTTCCACACCCATTACCTACCAGGAATAGCAACTGTATGTATCATAGACCGTGGTTTCGGTTATGTGCTGCATCTCTGTGTGCAAGCAATCGCGGTGCGACTCATCGGCCAACTGCTTGCGACATTGAGCAACTGCTGCGCGCGACATCGGGCTGTGTCTACACTGATCAGATAATGACTCAGAGGATCGGTGGCTTTAGCCCAAACGTATTAAGCCTTAGAAAGTACAAAAGTGGAGAGGGATAAAGGGGGAGATGTAATAAGCCTTAAAAAGTTCTACATTTTACGTTGATAAAATACCAATCAGCTTCTAACTGCCATGTCACAGGTTGGGTATGAAAAATGAGAGTTAGGAGCTGATTGGTTGGTACTATATTGCAGTGAAATTTATCACTTTTTAAGGCTTAGTACATCTGGCCCAAAGAGTGATAAATGACCCGCCAGTCAGCTCCTAACTCATTTTTCAAACTAAGGGGCCTATTCATGAAGCAGTGAAAAGTGTGGAGAAGTGAGCCAGTGGAGAAGTTGCCCATGACAACCAATCAGCATTGAAGTAACATTTATAATTTGCATACTATACAATTGTACGGAGCAGCCGATTGGTTGCCATGGGCAACTTCTCCACACTTTTTACTGCTTCATGAATAGACCCCTAAGAGGTCTATTTCACATCCCTATTTACTAAGCCTTGGATAGAGATAAAGTACCAGACAATCAGCTCCTGCCATGTTACAGGCTGTTTGAAAAATGACAGTTGGGAGATGATTGGCTGGTACTTTATCTCCATTCAAGGCTTAGTAAATAGACGCCAAAGACTGACATGGCAGTTAGGAAGCTGATTGGCTGGTCATTTATCACTCTTTATCCGTCTCCACTTTATCACTTTTTGAGGCTGAATACATTCGGGCCTTTACCTGATCTGATAAGTGACCAGCTTAGTGTTTGTTACCAGGGGTAGCTCCATGGGATCTCGTCAGGGTTTATGATGGAATTTCTGAACTCTCTGCACATTGTCCAACAGTCAGGTTGTAAATTTCACCCTCTGCCCCAGTATCTGCGTTTAATGGCCCTATAAAACCATAAGTATTCGGCTTATCTCATGCTGGAAGCCAGCTGGAAGCAAAGTCACCTCTGGGTGTCCCAGAAGAACATTAGGATTTGTTACAGTTCAAAAAAGTCAAAAGTTAATTTGTCTTTTTATGCATAATTCAGAATATTCCGTTTTAGAGACCTATTTAGCAAACCCCCACTTCTGGGAACGCCGCAGCTTTTAACGTTGGAAAGGGTCATTATAGGATCGAGGCTATTTATGAAACTCACTGGAGAAATCACTGATTCATAAACAACAGTGGATACTGCTGACCCCATAGATCTCTATGCAGATGGCGCCATCACCAAACCCGTCGCATTCGGTAAAGCTTATCGGAGCTTGCCTATGGTCTCTAGATGGCGTTAGCCGCCATCTCCCATTGGTAACGCTCCAGCGACAGTCAGCTACTGTACAACATTTGCACATGGCTGCACGTGGAGTCGTGGACACACACGTCCACCAGGAGTGAGGTCTTCCGTGGCTGCGTTAAACTGGCGGTTACAGACTTCTCAATGGGAAAGTGACTCGCCGTGACAGCTTCTTTTCTCTACGCGCCATCATGGTGACCACTGGTAAATAGCTACTATAACTCGGAACTAAACAATGCAGAATGATTTGTTATGTTCGGTGAAGAATCCAGATAAACAATAAATAGTCCCTACTGAGGTGAGGTCTCATGTACGTCCTCCGCATGTATAAAAAGGGTGTATCAGCACTGTCTCACTGCAGCAGAGGGGACCAAATCAAAGGGAATGAGATTTATCATTGCAGCTATTTCCCCCCCCAAAACACCTGTTTTCAGGGGTCAGCCAAAAATATTAGGTATCACCTGGATGTAGGAAGGAGAGAACGCAGCAGATACACCGAATACCTGCTGCGATCCCTCCATTCCAGTCAGGAATGCGAAGCTGCCGCCATTTGAAAATGGCGGTAACCCATTGTAGACTAAGGGCTACACATGGTGTTTGTAGCCAGCGGAGGGATCCCCCGACAACCCTCCACGGAAGTGACCTCCGCGCTTGTGCGGTCACAGCTGACTGTGCATGCGCAGCACCCCTAGCCGCCATCACAGCGAATTGCAGGGAGCCCTTGTCCCTGCGGGTACTGATTAATACATCAGCTCAATGCGACTGCATATTGTAATGTGATCCTGGGAGGTAAGATCCCGCACAAATCGCATTGAATATGTGATCTATGATAAATGGCTCCCAAAGCGCGGTGACCAGGAGGGGGCAGGTAGTGCAGTGGGTGGTTTATGGGAGTGGCGTCAGCGTGTCAATGCAAGCGGCTGAGTTCCCAGACGCACAGCCGCAGGCAGAGGAGCACATGGTCAGACGGAGACACTGCATCTACTGTTAGGGCTGATGCAAGTTTACATGGTGCAACTGATGGTGGCGTAGTAAGAGGTCTGGCTGTATTATAGCGTGCACGGAGGCTAAAAGTGGGCGGCCCCAAGTCCTTGCACATTCCACCAAATGAGTATACACAAGAGAAGAGTTTGCGGCTGCATTTGCATAAACTTGCAGCTGAGAGTCAACCAATTTACCATAACATGCCCTGTAATGTTCCATGCCACCCTACACTGCTGTGTGCTGCACAGTGCCACCCTACACTGCCATGTAATGTACAATGCCACCCTACACTGCTGTGTGCTGCACAGTGCCACTCTACACTGCCATGTGATGTACAATGCCACCATATACTGTCGTTATGTACAGCACAACTATATACCATCCTGTAATGTTCCATGCCACCCTACACTGCTGTGTGCTGCACAGTGCCACCCTACACTGCCATGTGATGTACAATGCCACCTTATACTGTCGTTATGTACAGCACAACTATATACCATCCTGTAATGTTCCATGCCACCCTACACTGCTGTCTGCTGCACAGTGCCACCCTACACTGACATGTGATGTACAATGCCACCATATACTGTCGTTATGTACAGCACAACTATATACCATCCTGTAATGTTCCATGCCACCCTACACTGCCATGTGATGTACAATGCCACCATATACTGTCGTTATGAACAGCACAACTATATACTATCCTGTAATGTTCCATGCCACCCTACACTGCTGTCTGCTGCACAGTGCCACCCTACACTGCCATGTGATGTACAATGCCACCATATACTGCCGTTATGTACAGCACAACCATATACTACCCTGTAATGTTCCACGCCACCCTACACTGCTGTGTGCTGCACACTGCCACCCTACACTGCATGCAATGCACAATGCCACCATATACTGCCAAGTGATGTACAGCACAACCATATACTACCCTGTAATGTTCCATGCCACCCTACACTGCTGTCTGCTGCACAGTGCCACCCTACACTGCCATGTAATGTACAATGCCACCATATACTGCCATTATGTACAGCACAACCATATACTACCCTGTAATGTTCCACGCCACCCTACACTGCTGTGTGCTGCACACTGCCACCCTACACTGCCATGTGATGTACAATGCCACCATATACTGTCATTATGTACAGCACAACTATATACCATCCTGTAATGTTCCATGCCACCCTACACTGCTGTCTGCTGCACAGTGCCACCCTACACTGCCATGTGATGTACAATGCCACCATATACTGTCATTATGTACAGCACAACTATATACCATCCTGTAATGTTCCATGCCACCCTACACTGCTGTCTGCTGCACAGTGCCACCCTACACTGCCATGTAATGTACAATGCCACCATATACTGCCGTTATGTACAGCACAACCATATACTACCCTGTAATGTTCCACGCCACCCTACACTGCTGTGTGCTGCACACTGCCACCCTACACTGCATGCAATGCACAATGCCACCATATACTGCCAAGTGATGTACAGCACAACCATATACTACCCTGTAATGTTCCATGCCACCCTACACTGCTGTCTGCTGCACAGTGCCACCCTACACTGCCATGTAATGTACAATGCCACCATATACTGCCGTTATGTACAGCACAACCATATACTACCCTGTAATGTTCCACGCCACCCTACACTGCTGTGTGCTGCACAATGCCACCCTACACTGCATGCAATGTACAATGCCACCATATACTGCCAAGTGATGTACAGCCCAACCATATACTACCCT
This sequence comes from Pseudophryne corroboree, assembly GCF_028390025.1. Taxonomy (NCBI): domain Eukaryota; kingdom Metazoa; phylum Chordata; class Amphibia; order Anura; family Myobatrachidae; genus Pseudophryne; species Pseudophryne corroboree. Next base: position 27,843,134 of record NC_086450.1, read on the forward strand.
GTAATGTTCCATGTCACTCTACACTACTGTGTGCTACACAGTGCCACCCTACACGCCCATGTGATGTTCAATGCCACCATATACTGCCAAGTGATGTACAGCACAACCATGTACCACCCTGTAATGTTACATGCTACCCTACAATGCTGTGTGCTACACAACACCGCCCTACACTGCCATGTGATGTACAATGTCACCACATACCTCCCTGTAAGTTAGTGTGCTGCCACAAACTCCTCTGGTTGTGGCATACCATGCAATCTGCTGTGCCACCACCGCGAACATCACAGTCACCCACATATTTGCAGTGATCACAATATAGGATACGACTGTGGTGCAGTTAGCGAGTCGGGCAGCAGAGGGCGCCCGCGCTCCTCACTCACAGGACTTGGCTCAGAGTCACAGACTAATCAGATGAGTTTGTTATTTTGTCAAAACAAGTTTTGTAACAATAGCAGATTCCAGAATCCAGAGAGATCCCAACAAACTGCAGAACCCCTGCCTGATAGGGAGCTGCTCATCCCACCACCTGGGCATTGCACTTACTATCCCTGCTCTTATCAGTAGCTGCTTACACCTCTTTATAGGGTGAGTGAAGCCTGTATTCATTCTGGGTAATGCAGTCCCAGTCTCCAGCTGAGATACCCACCCCCAGCCCCCTCACTAGGGTTTAACTTTACACAGCCTGGGTGGGGGGGCAGACAGACCCCATCCTGCCCCCCTGTGTAAAGTCTCCTCAACCAGCTTCAAAAAGTTTTAAAAAGTTTAGTAAAGTTTCTGAGAGCAGCAGATTTTAGGGTCTGTGTTACCCCCAGCATCACCCCACTCACTACCCCTTACCTGCACCCCTATGGCTGTCATGTCAGAGCCTGCAGCGCTGGGGAGAGACTGAGGTCCTGTCCTGGCAGGTGGTGACTGACAAGTCACAGTATGGGAGTTACACAGGCTGTGGCTGATTCAGCAGTTCTGCCCTGGAAGGAGAGAGGGGAGGGGGATGGTTGTGAGAGGAGACTATTAGTCCTGTAATAGTCTGATACAGAAACTGGTAACTCATTGTATATAGTGCCTCTTCCAGTCACAGGTATATACTGTATATAAAGTGCAGCTGCGGCTCCCAGGTTTGTGACACTGGCGTAATGCCATTCAGTCCAGGTTTTAAGGATATTCATGCTTAAGCACAGGTGACCTCATTAGAACCTCAGTCAATTTGATTTCTCTGACGTCCTAGTGGATGCTGGGAACTCCGTAAGGACCATGGGGAATAGCGGCTCCGCAGGAGACTGGGCACAACTAAAGAAAGCTTTAGGACTACCTGGTGTGCACTGGCTCCTCCCACTATGACCCTCCTCCAGACCTCAGTTAGAATCCTGTGCCCGGCTGAGCTGGATGCACACTAGGGGCTCTCCTGAGCTCCTAGAAAGAAAGTATATTTTAGGTTTTTTATTTTACAGTGAGATCTGCTGGCAACAGACTCACTGCAGCGAGGGACTAAGGGGAGAAGAAGCGAACCTACCTAACTGGTGGTAGCTTGGGCTTCTTAGGCTACTGGACACCATTAGCTCCAGAGGGATCGACCGCAGGAACCGGCCTTGATGTTCGGTCCCGGAGCCGCGCTGCCGGCCCCCTTACAGAGCCAGAAGCAAGAAGTGTTCCGGAAAATCGTCGGCAGAAGACTTCAGTCTTCACCAAGGTAGCGCACAGCACTGCAGCTGTGCGCCATTGCTCCTCATGCACACCTCACACTCCGGTCACTGATGGGTGCAGGGCGCTGGGGGGGGGGGGGGGGGGGGGGGCCCTGAGCAGCAATATTAAGACCTTGGCTGGCAAAAAAAATCACAATATATAGTCCCAGAGGGTATATATGTGATAAATACCCCTGCCAGAATCCATAAAAAAGCGGGAGAAAAGTCAGCCGAAAAAGGGGCGGGGCTATCTCCCTCAGCACACTGGCGCCATTTTCTCTTCACAGTGCAGCTGGAAGACAGCTCCCCAGGCTCTCCCCTGTAGTTTTCAGGCTCAAAGGGTTAAAAAGAGAGGGGGGGGCACTAAATTTAGGCGCAATATTGTTTATACAAGCAGCTATTGGGGAAAATTCATTCAGTTATAGTGTTAATCCCTACATTATATAGCGCTCTGGTGTGTGCTGGCATACTCTCTCTCTGTCTCCCCAAAGGGCTTTGTGGGGTCCTGTCCTCAGTAAGAGCATTCCCTGTGTGTGTGCGGTGTGTCGGTACGGCTGTGTCGACATGTTTGATGAGGAGGCTTATGTGGAGGCGGAGCAGATGCCGATAAATGTGATGTCGCCCCTGTGGGGCCGACACCAGAGTGGATGGATAGGTGGAAGGTATTAACCGACAGTGTCAACTCCTTACATAAAAGGCTGGATGACGTAACAGCTGTGGGACAGCCGGCTTCTCAGCCCGCGCCTGCCCAGGCGTCTCAAGGGCCATCAGGGGCTCAAAAAAACGCCCGTTACCTCAGATGGCAGACACAGATGTCGACACGGAGTCTGACTCCAGTGTCGACGAGGTTGAAACATATACACAATCCACTAGGAACATCCGTTGCATGATCCCGGCAATAAAAAATGGGTTACACATTTCTGACATTAACCCAAGTACCACTAAGAAAGGGTTTTATGTTTGGGGAGGAAAAGCAGCCAGTGTTTTGTTCCCCCATCAGATGAGTGAATGAAGTGTGTAAAGAAGCGTGGGTTCCCCCGATAAGAAACTGGTAATTTCTAAAAAGTTACTGATGGCGTACCCTTTCCCGCCAGAGGATAGGTTACGCTGGGAAATATCCCCTAGGGTGGAAAAGGCGCTCACACGTTTGTCAAAAAAGGTGGCACTGCCGTCTTAGGATACGGCCACTTTGAAGGTACCTGTTGATAAAAAGCAGGAGGCTATCCTGAAGTCTGTATTTACACACTCAGGTACTAGACTGAGACCTGCAATTGCCTCAGCACGGATAGTGCTGCTGCAGCGTGGTCTGTGACCCTGTCAGACAGGGATACTATTTCTCTAACGTCCTAGTGGATGCTGGGGACTCCGTCAGGACCATGGGGATTAGCGGCTCCGCAGGAGACAGGGCACAAAAATAAAGCTTTAGGATCAGGTGGTGTGCACTGGCTCCTCCCCCTATGACCCTCTTCCAAGCCTCAGTTAGGTTTTTGTGCCCGTCAAGCAGGGTGCAATCTAGGTGGCTCTCCTAAAGAGCTGCTTAGAAAAAGTTTTTTTGGTTTTTTTATATTCAGTGAGTCCTGCTGGCAACAGGCTCACTGCATCGAGGGACTTAGGGGAGAGAAGTGAACTCACCTGCGTGCAGGATGGATTGGCTTCTTAGGCTACTGGACACCATTAGCTCCAGAGGGAGTCGGAACACAGGTCTCACCCTGGGGTTCGTCCCGGAGCCGCGCCGCCGACCCCCCTTGCAGATGCCGAAGTTGGAAGAGGTCCAGAAGCAGGCGGCAGAAGACTTTTCAGTCTTCCTGAGGTAGCGCACAGCACTGCAGCTGTGCGCCATTGTTGTCAGCACACTTCACACAGCGGTCACGGAGGGTGCAGGGCGTTGGGGGGGCGCCCTGGGCAGCAATGTATAATACCTTTTTTATGGCTAAAAATACATCACATATAGCCCTTGAGGCTATATGGATGTATTTAACCCCTGCCAGATCTCACAGTCTCCGGAGAAGAGCCCGCCGAAATAGGGGGCGGGGCTTATTCTCCTCAGCACACAGCGCCATTTTCCTGCTCAGCTCCGCTGTGAGGAAGGCTCCCAGGACTCTCCCCTGCACTGCACTACAGAAACAGGGTAAAACAGAGAGGGGGGGCACTTTTTTGGCGATATTACTATATTTAAGCTGCTATAAGGATACAACACTTATATAGGGTTGTTCCCATATATATTATAGCGCTTGGGTGTGTGCTGGCAAACTCTCCCTCTGTCTCCCCAAAGGGCTAGTGGGGTCCTGTCTTCAATAGAGCATTCCCTGTGTGTCTGCTGTGTGTCGGTACGTGTGTGTCGACATGTATGAGGACGATGTTGGTGTGGAGGCAGAGCAATTGCCGGTAATGGTGATGTCACCCCCTAGGGAGTCGACACCGGAATGGATGGCTTTGTTTATGGAATTACGTGATAATGTCAGCACATTACAAAAATCAGTTGACGACATGAGACGGCCGTCAAACCAGTTGGTACCTGCCCAGGCGTCTCAGACACCGTCAGGGGCTGTAAAACGCCCTTTACCTCAGTCGGTCGACACAGACCCAGACACGGACACTGAATCTAGTGTCGACGGTGAAGAAACAAACGTATTTTCCAGTAGGGCCACACGTTATATGATCACGGCAATGAAGGAGGCTTTGCATATCTCTGATACTACAAGTACCACAAAAAGGGGTATTATGTGGGGGGTGAAAAAAATAAGATTTTACTTACCGATAAATCTATTTCTCATAGTCCGTAGTGGATGCTGGGGACTCCGTCAGGACCATGGGGAATAGCGGCTCCGCAGGAGACAGGGCACAAAAGCAAGCTTTTAGGATCACATGGTGTGTACTGGCTCCTCCCCCTATGACCCTCCTCCAAGCCTCAGTTAGGTACTGTGCCCGGACGAGCGTACACAATAAGGAAGGATCTTGAATCCCGGGTAAGACTCATACCAGCCACACCAATCACACCGTACAACTTGTGATTTGAACCCAGTTAACAGTATGATAACAATGAAGTAGCCTCTAAAAAAGATGGCTCACAACAATAATAACCCGATTTTTTTTGTAACAATAACTATGTACAAGTAATGCAGACAATCCGCACTTGGGATGGGCGCCCAGCATCCACTACGGACTATGAGAAATAGATTTATCGGTAAGTAAAATCTTATTTTCTCTAACGTCCTAGTGGATGCTGGGGACTCCGTCAGGACCATGGGGATTATACCAAAGCTCCCAAACGGGCGGGAGAGTGCGGATGACTCTGCAGCACCGAATGAGAGAACTCCAGGTCCTCCTCAGCCAGGGTATCAAATTTGTAGAATTTAGCAAACGTGTTTGCCCCTGACCAAGTAGCTGCTCGGCAAAGTTGTAAAGCCGAGACCCCTCGGGCAGCCGCCCAAGATGAGCCCACCTTCCTTGTGGAATGGGCATTTACATATTTTGGCTGTGGCAGGCCTGCCACAGAATGTGCAAGCTGAATTGTACTACAAATCCAACGAGCAATAGTCTGCTTAGAAGCAGGAGCACCCAGCTTTTTGGGTGCCTACAATATAAACAGCAAGTCAGACTTTCTGACTCCAGCCGTCTTGGAATTATATATATATATATATATATATATATATATATATTTTTTTTTTTTTTTTTTTCAGGGCCCTGACAACGTCTAGCAACTTGGAGTCCTCCAAGTCCCTAGTAGCCGCAGGCACCACAATAGGTTGTTTCAGGTGAAACGCTGACACCACCTTAGGAAGAAACTGGGGACGAGTCCGCAGTTCTGCCCTGTCCGAATGGAAAATCAAATATGGGCTTTTGTAAGACAAAGCCGCCAATTTTGACAATCGCCTGGCCGAGGCCAGGGCCAACAGCATGGTCACTTTCCATGTGAGATATTTCAAATCCACAGATTTGAGTGGTTCAAACCAATATGATTTGAGGAATCCCAACACTACGTTGAGATCCCACGGTGCCACTGGAGGCACACAAGGGCTGTATATGCAATACTCCCTTGACAAACGTCTGGACTTCAGGAACTGAAGCCAATTCTTTTTGGAAGAAAATCTATAGGGCCGAAACTTGAACCTTAATGGACCCCAATTTGAGGCTCATAGACACTCCTGTTTGCAGGAAGTGCAGAAATCGACCTAGTTGAAATTTTTTCGTGGGGCCTTCCTGGCCTCACCCACGCAACATATTTTTACCACATGTGGTGATAACGTTGTGCGGTCACCTCCTTCCTGGCTTTGACCAGGGTAGGTATGACCTCTTCCGGAATGCCTTTTCCCTTAGGATCCGGCGTTCAAACCGCCATGCCGTCAAACGCAGTCGCGGTAAGTCTTGGAACAGACAAGGTCCCTGCTGGAGCAGGTCCTTTCTTAAAGGCCAATGCCACGGTTCCTCTTGGAACAGACATGGTACTTGCTGAAAGCAAATCCCTTCTTAGCTCCCGAGGCCATTAGTCCTCTGTGAGCATCTCTTGAAGTTCCGGTTACCAAGTCCCTCTTGGCCAATCCGGAGCCACGAGTATAGTTCTTACTCCTCTATGTCTTTTAATTCTCAATACCTTGGTTATGAGAAGCAGAGGAGGGAACACATACACCGACTGTTACACCCACGGTGTTACCAGGACGTCCACAGCTATCGCCTGAAGGTCTCGTGACCTGGCGCAATACCTGTCCCATTTTTTGTTCGGGCGGGACGCCATCATGTCCACCTTTGGTCTTTCCCAACGGTTCCCAATCATGCGGAAAACTTCCCGATGAAGTTCCCACTCTCCCGGGTGGAGGTCGTGCCTGCTGAGGAAGTCTGCTTCCCAGTCGTCCACTCCCGGAATGAACACTGCTGACAGTGCTATCACATGATTTTCCGCCTAGCGAAAAATCCTTGCAGTTTTGCCACTGCCCTCCTGCTTCTTGTGCCGCCCTTTCTGTTTACGTGGGCGACTGCCGTGATGTTATCCCACTGGATCAATACCGGCTGACCTTGAAGCAGAGGTCTTGCTAAGCTTAGAGCATTATAACTTTGCTCTTAGCTCCAGTATATTTATGTGGAGAGAATTCTCCAGACTTGATCACACTCCTTGTGTGACTGCTCCCCAGCCTCTCAGGCTGGCCTCCGTGGTCACGAGCATCCAATCCTGAATGCCGAATCTGCGGCCCTCTAGAAGATGAGCACTCTGTAATCACCACAGGAGAGACACCCTTGTCCTTGGATATAGGGTTATCCGCTGATGCATCTGAAGATGCGATCCGGACCATTTGTCCAGCAGATCCCACTGAAGAGTTCTTGCGTGAAATCTGCCGAATGGAAGCGCTTCGTAATAAGCCACCATTTTTTACCAGGACTCTTGTGCAATGATGCACTGACACTTTTCCTGGTTTTAGGAGGATCCCGATTAGCTCGGATAACTCCCTGGCTTTCTCCTCTGGGAGAAACACCTTTTCCTGGACTGTGTCCAAAATCATCCCTAGGACCAGCAGACGTGTCGTCGGAACAACTGCGGTTTTGGAATATTTAGAATCCACCCGTGCTGTCGTAGAACTACTTGAGATAGTGCTACTCCGACCTCCAACTGTTCTCTGGACCTTGTTCTTATCAGGAGGTCGTCCATTTTCTTTGAAGACGAATCCTCCTTTCGGTCATTACCTTGGTAAGGACCCCGGGGTGCCTTGGACAATCCAACGGCATCGTCTTGAAACTGATAGTGACAGTTCTGTACCACGAACTTGAGGTACCCTTGGTGAGAAAAGGCAAATTTTGGGACATGGAGGTAAGCATCCCTGATGTCCCGGGACACCATATAGTCCCCTTGTTCTTTGCTATCACTGCTCTGAGTGACTCTATCTGGATTTGAACCCTTGTAAGTGTTCAAATTTTTCAGATTTAGAATAGGTCTCACCTAGCCTTCAGTACCACCATATAGTGTGGAGTAATACCCCTTTCCTTGTTGTCGGAGGGGTAATTTTATTATCACCTGCTGGGAATACAGCTTGTGAATTGTTTTCAATACTGCCTCCCTGTCGGAGGGAGACATTGGTACAGCAGACTACAGGAACCTGCGAGGGGGGAAACCTCTCGACATTCCAATCTGTACCCCTTGGATACTACTTGTAGGATCCAGGGGTCCTGTACGGTCCCAGCGTCATGCTGAGAACTTGGTAGAAGCGGTGGAGGGCTTCTGTTCCTGGGAATGGGCTGCCTGCTGCAGTCTTCTTCCCTTTCCTCTATCCCTGGGCAGATGACTCTTATAGGGACGAAAGGACTGAGGCTGAAAAGACGGTGTCTTTTTCTGCAGAGATGTGACTTAGGGTAAAAAACGGTGGATTTTCCAGCAGTTGCCCTGGCCACCAGGTCCCATGGACCGACCCCAAATAACTCCTCCCCTTTATACGGCAATACATCTTTGTGCCGTTTGGAATCTGCATCACCTGACCACTGTTGTGTCCATAAACATCTTCTTGCAGATATGGACATCGCATTTACTCTTGATGCCAGAGTGCAAATATCCCTCTGCGCATCTCGCATATATAGAAATGCATTCTTTAAATGCTCTATAGTCAATAAAATACTGTCCCTGTCAAAGGTATCAATATTTTTAGTCAGGGAATCCGACCAAGCCACCTCAGCTCTGCACATCCAGGCTGAGGCGATCGCTGGTCGCAGTATAACACCAGCATGTGTGTGTATACTTTTTAGGATATTTTTCCGCCTCCTATCAGCTGGCTCCTTAAGTACGGCCCTATCCGTAGATGGTACCGCCACTTGTTCTGATAAGCGTGTGAGCGCCTTATCCACCCTGAGGGGTGTTTCCCACCGCGCCTTAACTTCTGGCGGGAAAGGGTATACCGCCAATCATTTTCTATCGGGGGAAACCCACGCATCATCACACACTTCATTTAATTTATCTGATTCAGGAAAAACTACAGGTAGTTTTTTCACCTCACACATAATACCCTTTTTTGTGGTACTTGGAGTATCAGAAATATGTAACACCTCCTTCATTGCCCTTAACGTGTGGCCCTAAAAGAAAATACGTTTGTTTCTTCACCGTCGACACTGAAATCAGTGTCCGTGTCTGGGTCTGTGTCGACCGACTGAGGTAAATGGGCATTTTACAGCCCCTGACGGTGTTTGAGACGCCTGGACAGATACTAATTTGTTCGCCGGCCCTCTCATGTCGTCAACCGGCTTGCAGCGTGTTGACATTGTCACGTAATTTCCATAAATAAGCCATCCATTCCGGTGTCGACTCCCTAGAGAGTGACATCACCATTACAGGCAATTTGCTCCGCCTCCTCACCAATATTTTCCTCATACATGTCGACACACACGTACCGACATACAGCACACACATAGGGAATGCTCTGATAGAGGACAGGACCCACTAGCCCTTTGGGGAGACAGAGGGAGAGTTTGCCAGCACACACCAAAAGCGCTATAAATGTATATAAACAACCCTAGAAGGTGTTGTTTACTATATATGCGCTCTTAATATATAAATATCGCCAATTTATGCCCCCCTTCTCTTTGTTACCCTGTTTCTGTAGTGCAGTGCAGGGGAGAGTCCTGGGAGCCTTCCTCACCAGCGGAGCTGAGCAGGAAAATGGCGCTGAGTGCTGAGGAGAATAAGCTCCGCCCCTTTTCCGGCGGGCTTCTTCTCCCGGTTTTTAATAAACTGGCCTGGGTTAAAATACATACATATAGCCTTAATGGCTATATGTGATGTATTTATTTTGCCACTAAAGGTAATTATATTGCTGCCCAGGGCGCCCCCAGCAGCGCCCTGCACCCTCCGTGACTGAGTCAGTGAGCCGTGTGACAACAATGGCGCACAGCTGCAGTGCTGTGCGCTACCTTCATGAAGACTGTGGAGTCTTCTGCCGCCTGTTTTCCGGACCTCCGTTCTGCCATCTCTTCAGCGTCTGTAAGGGGGATCGGCGGCGCGGCTCCGGGACGAACCCCAGGCTGACCTGTGTTCCGACTCCCTCTGGAGCTAAGTGTCCAGTAGCCTAAGACTCCAATCCATCCTGCACGCAGGTGAGTTGGAAATCTCTCCCCTAAGTCCCTCGATGCAGTGATCCTGTTGCCAGCAGGAATCACTGAGATTGAAACCTAAAAAAAAACTTTTCTAAACAGCTCTTTAGGAGAGCCACCTAGATTGCACCCTCTCGGACGGGCACAAAAACCTAACTGAGGCTTGGAGGAGGGTCATAGGGGGAGGAGCCAGTACACACCATGTGATCCTAAAAGCTTGCTTTTGTGCCCTGTCTCCTGCGGAGCCGCTATTCCCCTTGGTCCTGACGGAGTCCCCAGCATCCACTAGGACGTTAGAGAAACTACCTGTAGTTTTTCCTGAATCAGAGGAATTGAATGATGTATGTGATGAAGCGTGGGTTAACCCAGATAGAAAAGGGCTAATTTCAAAAAAGTTATTGGCATTATACCCTTTCCCGCCAGAGGTTAGGGCGCGCTGGGAAACACCCCCTAAGGTGGATAAGGCGCTCACACGCTTATCAAAACAAGTGGCGTTACCGTCTCCTGATACGGCCGCCCTCAAGGATCCAGCTGATAGGAGGCTGGAAACTACTCTAAAAAGTATATACACACATACTGGTGTTATACTGCGACCAGCCATCGCCTCAGCCTGGATGTGCAGTGCTGGAGTGGTCTGGTCGGATTCCCTGACTGAAAATATTGATACCCTGGACAGGGACAGTATTTTACAGACTTTAGAGCAATTAAAGGATGCTTTTCTTTATATGCGAGATGCTCAGAGGGATATTTGCACTCTGGCATCGAGAGTAAGTGCGATGTCCATATCTGCCAGAAGAAGTTTATGGACACGACAGTGGTCAGGTGATGCGGATTCCAAACGGCATATGGAAGTATTGCCGTATAAAGGGGAGGAATTATTTGGCGTCGGTCTATCGGATTTGGTGGCCACGGCAACTGCCGGGAAATCCACCTTTTTACCTCAGACCCCCTCCCAACAGAAAAAGACACCGTCTTTTCAGCCGCAGTCCTTTCGGTCCTATAAGAACAAGCGGGCAAAAGGACAGTCATATCTGCCCCGAGGCAGAGGAAAGGGTAAGAGAGGGCAGCAAGCAGCTCCTTCCCAGGAACAGAAGCCCTCCGCGGGTTCTGCAAAGCCCTCAGCATGACGCTGGGGCTTTACAAGCGGACTCAGGAACGGTGGGGGGTCGACTCAAGAATTTCAGCGCGCAGTGGGCTTGCTCACAGGTGGACCCCTGGATCCTGCAGGTAGTATCTCAGGGTTACAGGTTGGAATTCGAGAAGTCTCCCCCTCGCCGGTTCCTAAAGTCGGCTTTGCCAACGTCTCCCTCAGACAGGGCGACGGTATTGGAAGCCATTCACAAGCTGTTTTCTCAGCAGGTGATAGTCAAGGTACCCCTCCTACAACAGGGAAAGGGGTATTACTCCACGCTATTTGTGGTACCGAAGCCGGACGGCTCGGTAAGACCTATTCTAAATCTGAAATCTTTGAACCTGTACATACAAAAATTCAAGTTCAAGATGGAATCACTCAGAGCAGTGATAGCGAATCTGGAAGAAGGGGACTTTATGGTGTCCCTGGACATAAAAGATGCTTACCTGCATGTCCCAATTTGCCCTTCACATCAAGGGTACCTCAGGTTCGTGGTGCAAAACTGTCATTATCAGTTTCAGACGCTGCCGTTTGGATTGTCCACGGCACCTCGGGTCTTTACCAAGGAAATGGCCGAAATGATGATTCTTCTGCGAAGAAGAGGCGTATTAATTATCCCTTACTTGGACGATCTCCTGATAAGGGCAAGGTCCAGAGAACAGCTGGAGGACGGAGTAGCACTAACCCAAGTAGTGCTGCAACAACACGGGTGGATTCTGAATTTTCCAAAATCTCAGTTGACCCCGACAACACGTCTGCTGTTCCTGGGAATGATTCTGGACACGGTTCAGAAAAAGGTGTTTCTTCCGGAGGAGAAAGCCAAGGAGTTATCCGAACTTGTCAGGAACCTCCTAAAACCAGGAAAAGTGTCTGTGCATCAATGCACAAGAGTCCTGGGAAAGATGGTGGCTTCTTACGAAGCAATCCCATTCGGCAGATTCCACGCACAAACTTTTCAGTGGGATCTGCTGGACAAATGGTCCGGGTCGCATCTGCAGATGCATCAGCGGATAACCTTATCGCCACGGACAAGGGTGTCTCTTCTGTGGTGGTTGCAGAGTGCTCATCTGTTAGAAGGCCGCAGATTCGGCATACAGGACTGGGTCCTGGTGACCACGGATGCCAGTCTGAGAGGCTGGGGAGCGGTCACACAGGGAAGAAACTTCCAGGGAGTATGGTCAAGCCTGGAGATGTCTCTTCACATAAATATACTGGAGCTAAGAGCGATTTACAATGCTCTAAGCCTGGCAAAACCCCTGCTTCAGGGTCAGCCGGTGTTGATCCAGTCGGACAACATCACGGCAGTCGCCCACGTAAACAGACAGGGCGGCACAAGAAGCAGGAGAGCAATGGCAGAAGCTGCAAGGATTCTTCGCTGGGCGGAAGATCATGTGATAGCACTGTCAGCAGTGTTCATTCCGGGAGTGGACAACTGGGAAGCAGACTTCCTCAGCAGACACGATCTACACCCGGGAGAGTGGGGACTTCATCCAGAAGTCTTCCACATGATTGTGAACCGTTGGGAAAAACCAAAGGTGGATATGATGGCGTCTCGCCTCAACAAAAAACTGGACAGGTATTGCGCCAGGTCAAAAGACCCTCAGGCAATAGCTGTGGACGCTCTGGTAACACCGTGGGTGTTCCAGTCAGTGTATGTGTTTCCTCCTCTGCCTCTCATACCCAAAGTACTGAGAATTATACGGCAAAGGGGAGTAAGAACGATACTCGTGGCTCCGGATTGGCCAAGAAGAACTTGGTACCCGGAACTTCAGGAGATGCTCACGGAAAATCCGTGGCCTCTACCTCTAAGACGGGACCTGATTCAGCAGGGACCGTGTCTATTCCAAGACTTACCGCGGCTGCGTTTGACGGCGTGGCGGTTGAACGCCGAATTCTAAGGGAAAAAGGCATTCCGGAAGAGGTCATTCCTACACTGGTTAAAGCCAGGAAGGAGGTGACTGCACAACATTATCACCGCATTTGGAGAAAATATGTTGCGTGGTGCGAGGCCAGGAAGGCCCCCACGGAGGAATTTCAATTGGGTCGATTCCTACATTTCCTGCAAACAGGATTGTCTATGGGCCTCAAGTTGGGGTCCATTAAGGTTCAAATTTCGGCCCTGTCGATTTTCTTCCAAAAAAGAATTAGCTTCAGTTCCTGAAGTCCAGACTTTTGTAAAAGAAGTACTACATATACAGCCCCCGGTTGTGCCCCCAGTGGCTCCGTGGGACCTTAATGTAGTTCTGGATTTTCTCAAATCCCATTGGTTTGAGCCACTCAAATCGGCGGATTTGAAATATCTTACATGGAAGGTAACCATGCTACTGGCCCTGGCTTCAGCCAGGAGAGTGTCAGAATTGGCGGCTTTATCGTATAAAAGCCCATATCTGATTTTCCATTCGGACAGGGCAGAACTGCGGACGCGTCCTCATTTTCTGCCTAAGGTGGTGTCAGCGTTTCACCTGAACCAGCCTATTGTGGTGCCTGCGGCTACTAGCGATTTGGAAGATTCCAAGTTGCTGGACGTTGTCAGGGCATTGAAAATATATATTTCAAGGACGGCTGGAGTCAGAAAATCTGACTCGCTGTTTATACTATATGCACCCAACAAGCTGGGTGCTCCTGCTTCTAAGCAGACGGTTGCTCGTTGGATTTGTAGCACAATTCAACTTGCACATTCTGTGGCAGGCCTGCCACAGCCTAAATCTGTCAAGGCCCATTCCACAAGGAAGGTGGGCTCATCCTGGGCGGCTGCCCGAGGGGTCTCGGCATTACAACTCTGCCGAGCAGCTACGTGGTCGGGGGAGAACACGTTTGTAAAATTCTACAAATTTGATACCCTGGCTAAAGAGGACCTGGAGTTCTCTCATTCGGTGCTGCAGAGTCATCCGCACTCTCCCGCCCGTTTGGGAGCTTTGGTATAATCCCCATGGTCCTGACGGAGTCCCCAGCATCCACTAGGACGTTAGAGAAAATAAGATTTTACTTACCGATAAATCTATTTCTCGTAGTCCGTAGTGGATGCTGGGCGCCCATCCCAAGTGCGGATTGTCTGCAATACTTGTACATAGTTATTGTTACAAAAAAATCGGGTTGTTCTTGTTGTGAGCCGTCTGTTCAGAGGCTCCTACGTTGTCATACTGTTAACTGGGTTCAGATCACAAGTTGTACGGTGTGATTGGTGTGGCTGGTATGAGTCTTACCCGGGATTCAAAATCCTTCCTTATTGTGTACGCTCGTCCGGGCACAGTATCCTAACTGAGGCTTGGAGGAGGGTCATAGGGGGAGGAGCCAGTGCACACCACCTGATCCTAAAGCTTTATTTTTGTGCCCTGTCTCCTGCGGAGCCGCTAATCCCCATGGTCCTGACGGAGTCCCCAGCATCCACTACGGACTACGAGAAATAGATTTATCGGTAAGTAAAATCTTATTTTTACTAACATAAGAGCATATTAAAGACGTCGTCTTATATATGAGGGATGCACAGAGGGATATTTTGCCGACTGGCATCCTGAATTAATGCAATGTCCATTCGGTCAGGAAGGTATTAGAGACCCGGCACTGGACAGGTGATGCTGACTTTAAAAGGCACATAGAGATCTGCCTTATAAGAGTGAGGAATTGTTTGGGGATGGTCTCTGGGACCTTGTATCCACAGCAACAGCTGGGAAGAAAAATTTTTTACCTCAGGTTTTCCTCACAGCCTAAGAAAGCACTGTGTTATCAGGTACAGTCCTTTCGGCTTCAGAAAAGCAAGCGGGTCAAAGGCGCTTCCTTTCTGCACAAAGACAAGGGAAGAGGGAAAAAGCTGCACCAGTCAGCCAGTTCCCAGGATCAAAATTCTTCCCCCGCTTCCTCTGAGTCCACCGCATGACGCGGGGGCTCCACAGGTGTAGCCAGGTGCGGTGGGGGGCGCGTCTCGAGAACTTCAGTGTCCAGTGGGCTCGCTCACAGGTGGATCCCTGGGTTCTGCATGTAGTATCACAGGGATACAAGCTGGAGCTCGAGGCGACTCCCTCTCGCCGTTACCTCAAATCAGCAAGCTGTACTTCCAGCAGGTGAAAATCAAGGTACCCCTCCTTCAACAAGGCCGGGGTTACTATTCCACAATGTTGTGGTACCGAAACCAGACGGTTCGGTGAAATCCATTCTAAAATTGAAGTCCTTGAACACTTATATACGAAGGTTCAAGTTAAAAATGAAATCGCTCAGGGCGGTTATTGCAAGCCCGGACGAGGGAGATCACATGGTATCTCTGGACATCAAGGATGCTTACCTGTATGTCCCCATTTACCATCCTCACCAGGAGTACCTCAGTTTTGTGGTACAGGTTTGTCGTTACCAATTCCAGACGTTGCCGTTCGGTCTGTCCACGGCACCGAGAGCATTTACCAAGGTAATGGCCGAAATGATGATACTCCTTCAAAAAAAGGGAGTTTTTAATTATCCCGTACTTGGACGATCTCCTGATAAAGGCGAGGTCCAAGGAGCAGTTATTGGTCGGGGTAGCACTATCTCGGGAAGGGCTACAATAGCACAGCTGGTTCCTATGACACGTCTACTGTTCCTGGGGATGGTTCTGGACACAGACCAGAAAAAAGGGTTTCTCCCGGAGGAGAAAGCCGAGGAGCTGTCATCTCTAGTCAGAGGCCTCCTGAAACAAAAACAGGTGTCGGTGCATCACTGCACGCGAGTCCTGGGAAAAATGGTAGCTTCCTACGAAGCAATGCCATTCGGCAGGTTCCATGCAAGAGCTTTTCAGTGGGACCTGTTGGACAAGTGGTCCGGATCGCATCTTCAGATGCATCGGCTGATACCCTGGTCCTTGGAGACAGGGTTATCTCTGCCGTGGTGACTGCAGGGTGCTCATCTTCGAGAGGGCCGCAGATTCGGCATACAGGACTGGGTTCTGGTGACCACGGATGCCAGCCTTCGAGGCTGGGGGGCAGTCACACAGGGAAAAAACTTCCAGGGACTATGGTCGAATCAGGAGATTTCCCTACACATAAACATTCTGGAACTGAGGGCCATTTACAATGCCCTAAGTCAAGCAAGACCCCTGCTTCAAAACCAGCCGGTACTGATTCAGTCAGACAACATCACGGCGGTCGCCCATGTAAACCAACAGGGCGGCACAAGAAGCAGGATGGCGATGGCAGAAGCCACAAGGATTCTCCGATGGGCGGAAAATCATGTGTTAGCACTGTCAGCAGTGTTCATTCCCGGAGTGGACAACTGGGAAGCAGATTTTCTCAGCAGTCACGACCTCCACCCGGGAGAGTGGGGACTTCATCCGGAAGTCTTCCAAATGATTGTACACCATTGGGAAAGGCCACAGGTGGACATGATGGCGTCCCGCCTCAACAAAAAGCTAAAAAGATATTGCGCCAGGTCAAGGGACCCTCAGGCGATAGCTGGGGACGCTCTGGTGACACCGTGGGTGTACCAGTCGGTGTATGTGTTCCCTCCTCTGCCTCTCATACCTAAGGTACTGAGAATAATAAGAAGGAGAGGAGTAAGAACTATACTCGTGGTTCCGGATTGGCCAAGAAGAGCTTGGTACCCAGAACTTCAAGAAATGATCTCAGAGGACCCATGGTCTCTGCCGTTCAGACAGGACCTGCTGCAGCAGGGGCCTTGTCTGTTCCAAGACTTACCGCGGCTGCGTTTGGCGGCATGGCGGTTGAACACCGGATCCTAAAGGAAAATGGCATTCCGGAGGAAGTCATTCCTACGCTGATTGGGGCTAGGAAAGATGTGACCGCACAACATTATCACCGCATATGGTGAAATTATGTTGCTTGGTGTGAGGCCAGGAAGGCCCCAACAGAAGAATTTCAACTGGGTCGATTTCTGCACTTCCTACAGTCAGGAGTAACTATGGGCCTAAAATTGGCTTCCATTAAGGTCCAGATTTCGGCTCTGTACGTTTTCTTCCAAAAAGAACTGGCTTCACTGCCTGAAGTTCAGACTTTTGTTAAGGGAGTGCTGCATACTCAGCCTCTTTTTGGGTCTCCGGTGGCACCTTGGGATCTCACCGTGGTGTTGAGTTTCCTAAAGTCACATTGGGTTGAGCCACTGAAAACCGTGGATTTAAAATATCTCACGTGGAAAGTGGTCATGTTGTTGGCCTTGGCTTCGGCCAGGCGTGTATCAGAATTGGCGGCTTTGTCATGTAAAAGCCCTTATCTGATTTTCCATATGGATAGGGCAGAATTGAGGACTCGTCCCCAGTTTCTCCCTAAGGTGGTATCAGCGTTTCACTTGAACCAACCTATCGTAGTGCCTGCGGCTACTAGGGACTTGGAGGATTCCAAGTTACTGGACGTAGTCAGGGCCTTGAAAAATTAAGGTTTCCAGGACAGCTGGAGTCAGGAAAACTGACTCGCTATTTATCCTGTATGCACCCAACAAGCTGGGTGCTCCTGCTTTGAAGCAGACGATTGCTCGCTGGATTTGTAGCACAATTCAGCTTGCGCATTCTGCGGCTGGACTGCCACATCCTAGATCAGTGAAAGCCCATTCCACGAGGAAGGTGGGCTCTTCTTGGGCGGCTGCCCGAGGGGTCTCGGCTTTACAACTTTGCCGAGCTGCTACTTGGTCAGGGTCAAACACGTTTGCAAAATTCTACAAATTTGATACCCTGGCTGAGGAGGACCTTGAGTTCTCTCATTCGGTGCTGCAGAGTCATCCGCACTCTCCCGCCCGTTTGGGAGCTTTGGTATAATCCCCATGGTCCTTATGGAGTTCCCAGCATCCACTAGGACGTCAGAGAAAATAAGATTTTACTCACCGGTAAATCTATTTCTCGTAGTCCGTAGTGGATGCTGGGCGCCCGTCCCAAGTGCGGACTGTCTGCAATACTTGTATATAGTTATTGCCTAACTAAAGAGTTATTGTTATGAGCCATCTGTTAGTGAGGCTCAGTTATATTTCATACTGTTAACTGGGTATAATATCACGAGTTATACGGTGTGATTGGTGTGGCTGGTATGAGTCTTACCCGGGATTCAAAATCCTTCCTTATTGTGTCAGCTCTTCCGGGCACAGTATCCTAACTGAGGTCTGGAGGAGGGTCATAGTGGGAGGAGCCAGTGCACACCAGGTAGTCCTAAATCTTTCTTTAGTTAGTTATGCCCAGTCTCCTGCGGAGCCGCTATTCCCCATGGTCCTTACGGAGTTCCCAGCATCCACTACGGACTACGAGAAATAGATTTACCGGTGAGTAAAATCTTATTTTAACTATCTGGACTCAAGTATGGATATCCTTAAAACCTGGATTGTAATGGAGTTTTAGACACTGGCGTAATGAGATCACGGGGCCTGCGCAGTTATCAGAGGCTGCTGCGTCCAATGTGAGGAGTTGGGCGGATTGGGGCGATTCTTGCTGAGTGCCAATGAGGCGCAGGGTTTATATACATTAGCACCATTATGCAGGTGCGGCGCACGTTCTGGGGGCGTCCTAGGCGTTGTGTATTACCTTAGCAGGCGAGAGCTAGAGCCAAGGGGTACACTATGCGTGACATTGAGGGGCAGCGCTGCCAGCTTCTTACCATGACCATGGCTGGCACTCAGTGTTGGCGGGCCCTTGGGGGACTTAAAAAAGGGATAAGCCCGTAACTAATGCCAACTGCCCCTGTTAGCCTAGTGCAGGGGTTCTCAAACTCGGTCCTCAGGACACCACACAGTGCATGTTTTGCAGGTAACCCAGCAGGTGCACAGGTGTATTAATTACTCTCCGACACATTTTAAAAGGTCCACAGGTGCAGCTAATTATTTCACTTTTGATTCTGTGAGGAGACCTGCAAAACATGCACTGTGTGGAGTCCTGAGGACAGAGTTTGAGAACCTGTGGCTTAATGCAATGGTTCTCAGGACCCCACACAGTGCATGTTTTGCAGGTCTCCTCACAGCATCACAAGTGACATAATTAGCTCCACCTGCGGACCTTTTAAAATGTGTCTGTGAATAATGAATTCACCTGTGCACCTGCTGGGTTACCTGCAAAACATGCACTGTGTGGGGTCCTAAGACCGAGTTTGAGAACCACTGGCCTAGTGCATAGGTTCTCAAACTCGGTCCTCATTACCCCCCACACAGGGCATGTTTTGTAGGTCTTCTCACAGAATCACAAGTGAAATAATTAGCTGCACCTGTGGGCCTTTTAAAATGTGTCTGTGAGTAATTAATACAGCTGTGCACCTGCTGGGTTACCTGCAAAACATGCACTGTGTGGGGTCCTGAGGAGCGAGTTTAAGAACCTGTGGCCTAGTGCAGTGGTTCTCAAACTCGGTCCTCAGGACCCCACACAGTGCATGTTTTGCAGGTAACCCAGCAAGTGCGCAGGTGTATTAATTACTCACTGACATTTTAAAAGGTCCACAGGTGGAGCTAATTATTTCACTTGTGATTTTGTGAGGAGACCTGCAAAACTTGCACCGTGTGGGGTCCTGAGGACCGAGTTTGAGAACCTGTGGCCTAGTGCATAGGTCTGCAAACTCTGTCCACAGGACGCCACACAGTGCATAGTTTGCAGGTAACCCAGCAGGTGCACAGGTGAATTCATTATTCACAGACACATTTTAAAAGGTCCGCAGGTGGAGCTAATTATTTCACTTGTGATTCTGTGAGGAGACCTGGAAAACATGCCCTGTGCTGTGTGGGGTCCTGAGGACCGAGTTTACAGACCTATGGCCTAGTGATAACGCCAACATTACCAATATAGCGGAGATAACTGACAGAGTTGGTATCTACACATCAAGGTGCAACTCTTTTTATATAGCGCACACACATACCACAGCGCTTTTACAGAGAATATTTGGCCATTGACATCAGTCCCTGACTCAGTTTAGGTAACAATCTATATGCCCTATCACATCAAAGCCAGGAGGAAACAAACACAGACATGGGAAGAACATACAAACTCTACACAATATTCACTGGTTGGGAATTTAATCACAACGCCACCAGGTTGCTTTCAAGTGTCGGGAAGTACAGTATACATACATCTCACAGTTCAGACAAGTAGTTGTAGTAGATGTGTGGTATAGTGGGTAGTATTGATGTGTGGTATAGCATGCAGTATTTATGTGTTGTGGTATAGCATGTAGTATTGATGTGTGGTATAGCGTGTAGTATTGATGTGTGGTATAGCATGCAGTATTTGTGTTGTGGTATAGCATGTAGTATTGATGCGTGGTATGGCATGTAGTATGGATGTGTGGTATAGCGGGTATTATTGATGTGTGGTATAGCGTGTAGTATTGAGGTGTGGTATAGCGTGTAGTATTGAGGTGTGGTATAGCGTGTAGTATTGAGGTGTGGTATAGCGTGTGGTATTGAGGTGTGGTATAGCGTGTGGTATTGAGGTGTGGTATAGCGTGTGGTATTGATGTGTGGCATAGCGTGTGGTATTGATGTGTGGTATAGCGTGTGGTATTGATGTGTGGTATAGCGTGTAGTATTGAGGTGTGGTATAGCGTGTAGTATTGAGGTGTGGTATAGCTTGTAGTATTGAGGTGTGGTATAGCGTGTAGTATTGAGGTGTGGTATAGCGTGTAGTATTGAGGTGTGGTATAGCGTGTGGTATAGTGGGTATTATTGATATGTGGTATAGCGTGTAGTATTGAGGTGTGCTATAGCATGCAGTATTTATGTGTTGTGGTATAGCATGTAGTATTGATGTGTGGTATAGCATGTAGTATTGATGTGTGGTATAGCATGCAGTATTTATGTGTTGTGGTATAGCATGTGGTATTGATGTGTGGTATAGCGTGTAGTATTGAGGTGTGGTATAGCCCACGCCTGCGATGTGCTGTGACGGCTGCCGGAACCTTCTCATGCCCAGTGGCCATTTTCGGGGTGGGTTCCTCTTCCTGCCAGCTATGCAGTGAGTAGTCCATAGGCTACAATGGACTACCGCCATCTTCACATTAGTGTGCCTTGAGGACCAAGGTCGGGAATCGCTGCTCTAGTGAGAGATATTCTAGATCAAGACTACAGGTGAACTCTAGATGGAAATGATTCTGGAGCACACCTAGAGAACTCTAGATAGGAGTGACACTGGAGTGGACATACTGAGCAGTCGTAACCAGAGGTTAAAGTGGGGGGGAACGAGGTGGAACCTATAATGGTAGGGGGACTAGTTCCACCACCTCCATTTCCCTGAACAGTGATTGCAACAGAAAAGTCCGCCCCATCACCTACGTTAATCAATGATGCAGGCGATGCTAGTGTTACTGATGAGATGCAGCCATCTCCCCCTTCCCCAGGTCCTGATGGCTCCATTGTCCTTCTCCATCTACAGCCCACCCCTCCTGGTACTCACACTTGGTGTGTCTGTTGGACAGCATTGATCCCCTCCCCCCATCTCATTGTGGGCATTATGTGTAAGGGGTACTACTACTGTGGGAATTCTGAATATAAGCGGCACTAGTACTGTGGGCATATTGTGTATAAGTGGCACTTCTGTGGGCATTATGTGTATAAACAGCACTACTGTGGTCATTATGTGTAAAGGGCACTACAACTGTAGGCATTATGTGTAAGAGGCACTACTACTGTATAAGTTGTGTATAAGCGGCACTACTGTAGGCATTGTATATAAGGGGCACTACTGTGTGGCATAACTTGTATAAAGGGTACCATTGTGTAGTGCAATGCAAATAAAGGGCACTACTGAGTGATGTAACCATAGTAAGGGGCATTAATGTGAATCAGGGGCACTACATGAGGTGTTATGTGAATAAGACTGTGCTACTGGGTGGTGTAATTTGAATTAGGGGTTCTATTGTGTAACCACACTGCTTCTTTGTGAGATCATTGTCCCTCTATAAAGTTTGGACATGAAATAGGGCACGAATTTATAGTTTACGGGGGTGGGTGTTTGCTAAAACCACTAGCCCTGGACCCGACTCCACTTAATGTGAGGGGGGGGCTAGGTGGAGCCGTAAATGAGTTCCACCACCTCTCCAGGAACACTTTAAGCCCTGGTCGTAACGCTACAAATTTACCCCACTTCTCGTGTTCACCTCTTATTCTAAGCTGCTAGGGTACACTCAAGACCAGTATAGGGTATGTAACACATTTGTCCCCCTCCCCATCATTCTGGAATGGAACAATGGGGGAGAGTCAAGAGCAGAACTAGAAAACATTAGACACAAGCAATTCTGGAGAGGAACTAGGGGAGAAGTGTAGATGATAAGGATTCTAGAGTAAAACTAGCAGAAAACTCCAAGTGGGAGAGAACCTGGAGCAGAGTCTGGGACCATTTTCCAGCACCATAAACCTGGTGGCATTTCAGCAGTTGAGGACCTTGCAGAGCACAAGGCAGGAACCACTGACAGTGTTCTTGTAGTTAATGTTGCGGAGAGGATTTAGATCAGTATTCCCTATATTCTGAGCACCGTGTATGGAAACCGGAAAAGGATTGTAGGGCCAACACTCTTTAGGTCAACCACTATTGTCCGACAGGTACTAGGTCAACATGGTTTTTTTTGGTATTGTTTTCTTTGTAAATTGACCGGGAGCTTCAATTAGTGCACCGTATCCCCTCACATGGCGAGCGATCGCTACCGCTGCACTCGGCGCAGGTTACTACTCCCAATCGTAGTCCATGTGGATCTTAAAATATGAAAAAGTTCAAAAATTTTATTTAAAAAAAATATATAATTTTGTCAACTTTTTCATATGTCAACCAATAGTGGTCGACCCAAGGACCGTATCCCATGGAAACACATTGCATCATCAGAATAATATGTCAGGATATAGGAAAAAGTCAGAAGGATCCCTTGAGAATGATCCTATTGATACGAGTTTAGTGTTCCCTCACCATCACAGTTTTTGCCATTTGCAGTATAGTGTTTATTTTCTCAGAATTCAGACCAGTAGTTTCTATAACCTGTGTCTATTACTCTGTTTACAAGCTCAACATATAGTACAGTTTCATTGCTTACCTTCTCTTCATCAGTATTTCCTGGTCTCCTCCCAGAGCTTTGATCTCTTGCACGTGGTAGCCCTCTCACAATACAATTTGTATGACAGTGTCTGTGGTGGAGAGGGCAATACTAGGGAAAGATGACTCTGCCCAAGAGCTTACATTCCCCGGTACTGAGCACAATTAAGCAAACATAATTATTGGATGGTTACACCCCTTTCAACCACTGAACGAACAAAGTATTGACAGAAACAATAACACAAATGACACAACCCCACACTCTGAGAATGCGGAAGGGCTGTTATTTCTCCGATTGCCCCAAAACTCACTGCTCCGTCACACCCAAAGGGCAGCATCCGGGGCATTCTGACTGCAGGATGACACAGATGTGGGTGGGTGCGCACTGGGGGTAATTCTGAGTTGATCGCAGCAGGAACTTTGTAAGCAGTTGGGCAAAACCATGTGCACTGCAGGGGGGGCAGATATGACAGGTGCAGAGAGAGTAAGATTTGGGTGGGTTATTTTGTTTCTGTGCAGGGTAAATACTGGCTGCTTTATTTTTACACTGTATTTTAGATTGCAGATTGAACACACCCCACCCAAATCTAACTCTCTCTGCACATGTTACATCTGCACCCCCTGCAGTGCACATGGTTTTGCCCAACTGCTAACAAAGTTCCTGCTGCGAGCAACTCGGAATTACCCCCCCTGTGTGGTTCCCATATAGAGGGGAGACCTGTATGAGCAGATTGCTTTGCACTTTGTCCTCCATGTGATTCTGCAGATGACCAATAACATTTCAAGTGGATTTGTACCCTTAGGGGGGAATTGAAGAGAAAAATATATATACATATTTTTTTTCAAAAATAAATTGTGGGTTTGTCTTCAAATAAGATGTAAACTTTAAACCCTGCTGCGATATTACTTTTCATTGCATTCATTACATATCCCTTAGGGGGGCATTTGTCAATCTTTACATTTGCACTGGGATCTGGGGGCAATGTTAGCGCCCAACATTGCATTGCACAATGCGCATATATTGGCCTGATGTATGAAGCGGCAGCCACAGTGACACGGAGTCCGTCCCTGCGAATGTGCAGAGTGTGGATATTTTATGATAAATGGACCCCTTACTCTACCAAGGATGTCCGCCATACATTGTACCCTGCAGTACTGCAGATGGGAGTCGGCAACAGTACCTGGGAACATAGTTATGTACTATACAGCAAGTAGGCCTTAAATAGGATTTTAATTACCTACCAGTAAATCCCTTTCTCATAGTCCGTAGAGGATGCTGGGGTCCATATTAGCACCATGGGGTATAGACTGGTCCACCAGGAGCCATTGGCACTTTAAGAGTTTACTAGTGTGGGCTGGCTCCTCCCTCTATGCCCTTCCTACCAAACTCAGTCTAGAAACTGTGCCCGAGGAGACGACATACTTCAAGAGAAGGAAAT
Organism: Pseudophryne corroboree; assembly: GCF_028390025.1. Lineage (NCBI taxonomy): Eukaryota > Metazoa > Chordata > Amphibia > Anura > Myobatrachidae > Pseudophryne > Pseudophryne corroboree. The sequence continues at coordinate 27,867,401 of NC_086450.1, forward strand.
ACACAGATAGTGGCGAGATTCACACCAGTTCACACAACACACAAATCCGGCTAACATGCTGGAACAACTCAGCAACAGCTGAAACAGTAAATAACGCAGAACTTACCTAGGAACCAGGCAGTACTGAACCATAAAAACCAATGCAGGAAAACGCAGCGCTGGGCAGCCGCCCAGCATCCTCTACGGACTACGAGAAAAGGATTTACCGGTAGGTAATTAAAATCCTATTTTCTCTTACGTCCTAGAGGATGCTGGGGTCCATATTAGTACCATGGGGATGTACCAAAGCTCCCAGAACGGGAGGGAGAGCGCGGAGGTTCCTGCAATACTGCTTGACCAAACTTGCGGTCATCAGAGGCCAAAGTATCGAACTTGTAAAACTTAGCAAACGTGTTCGACCCACACCAAGTAGCAGCTCGGCACAGCTGCATAGCCGAGACACCCCGGGCAGCCGCCCAGGAAGAACCCACCTTACGAGTAGCGTGGGCCTTAACAGATTTTGGACACGGCAATCCTGCTGTAGAATATGCATGCTGGATGGTGAACCTGATCCAGCGTGAAATCGACTGCTTAAAAGCAGGACACCCAATTTTCTTGGGATCATAGAGGGCAAACAGAGTCAGATTTTCTATGACGAGCCGTCCTCTTCACATAAGTCTTCGAAGCCCTCACCACATGCAAGGCCTTTGAAGCAATTGGAGTCAGCCACTGGCACCACAATAGGTTGGTTGATATGAAAAGCTGATACAACCTTAGGCAGGAACTGCGGACGAGTCCTGAGTTCCACCATATCTTCATGGAAGATTAGATAGGGACTTTTACAAGACAAAGCCCCCAATTCCGACACGCGTCGAGCAGAAGATAAGGACAACATAGTGACCGCCTTACACGTTAGAAAATTGATTTCAGCCTCCTGTAGAGGCTCAAACCAATCCAATTGCAGGAACTGCAACACCACATCAAGATCCCAGGGTGCCGTTGGTGCCACAAAGGGAGGCTGGATGTGCAGAACCCCTTTCAAAAAGGTCTGAACCCCAGGGTGGATAGCCAATTGTTTTTGGAAGAAAATGGACAAAGCTGAGATCTGGACCTTGATGGAGCCCAATCTCAGGCCCATATCCACACCTGCTTGCGGGAAAAAGAGAAAACGTCCAAGTTGAAACTCCACAGCAGGAAATTTCTTGGATTCACACCAAGAAACATATTTTTTCCAAATTCGATGGTAATGTTTAGACATTACCCCCTTCCTAGCCTGTATCAGGGTAGGAATAACCTCACTCAGGATACCCTTTCCGAGCTAAGATCTGGCGCTCAACCGCCATGCCGTCAAACGTAGCCGTGGTAAGTCTTGATAAGCGAACGGCCCCTGCAGTAGCAGATCCTCCTGAAGAGGTAAGGGCCTTGGATCTTCCAGCAGAAGATCCAGCAGATCCACGTACCAAGCCCTCCTTGGCCAGTCCGGAGCAATGAGGATTGCCAGAACCTGTGTTCTTTTTACAAGTTAAAGAACTCTTGGTATCAGAGGAAGTGGAGGGAACACATACACTGACGTGAACACCCACAGTGTTACCAGTGCGTCCACCGCCACTGCCTGCGGGTCTCTTGGCCTGGAACAGTACCTCCGCAGCTTCTTGTTGAGGCGGGAGACCATGTCTATGTGAGGAACACCCCACCAACCGGTTACCTCCTCGAACACCTTCCGGATGGAGGCCCCACTCTCCTGGATGGAGATCGTGTCTGCTGAGAAAGTCTGCTTCCCAGTTGTCTACTCCCGGAATGAAGATTGCCGACATCGCCACCGCGTGTCTTTCTGCCCAGAGGAGGATTCTTGACACCTCTGACATTGCAGCCCTGCGCTTCATTCCGCCTTGTCGGCTTATGTAGGCCACTGTGGGCACATTGTCCGACTGCACCTGAATAGTCCGATCCTGTAGGTGTGCTGCTTGCAGAAGGCTGTTGTATACGGCCCTTAGCTCCAGGAGGTTTATTGGGAGAAGGGATTCTTGATTCGACCACCTTCCTTGGAAGGTTTCCCCCTGAGCGACTGCTCCCCAACCTCTTAGACTTGCATCTGTGCTTAGAAGGATCCAGTCCTTAACTCCGAACCTTCGGCCTTCCAGAAGGTGTGGTAGTTGTAGCCACCAGAGGAGCAAAATCCTGGCTTTCGGTGACAAACGTATCCTCTGGTGCATATGTAGGTGAGATCCCGACCACTGGTCCAAGAGATCCATCTGAAAGGATCGAGCATGAAACCTCCCGTACTGCAGCGCCTCATAGGAGGCAACCATCTTCCCCAGAAGGCGTATGCATTGATAAACCGTTATCCGGGAAGGCTTCAAGGACCATTGTTTGAATCACCAATGCTTTCTCCACCAGTAGAAACACCCTCTGCACTTCTGTGTCTAGGATCATCCCCAGGAAAGACTGTCTCCTTGTCGGCTCCAGATGAGACTTTGGAAGGTTCAGGATCCAACCGTGCTCCTTGAGCAGATGTGTCGTGAGAGCAATGGATCTTAACTGCTCCCTGGACGCCGCCTTGATCAGGAGATCGTCCATATATGGAATTATGTTCACCCCCTGCTTGCGGAGGAGAACCATCATCTCTGCCATCACCTTGGTGAAGACCCTCAGTGCCGTGGAGAGACCGAACGGCAGTGCCTGAAACGGATAGTGATCGTCTAACAGTGCAAACCTGAGATATGCCTGATGCGGCGACCAAATGGGAATGTGGAGGTACGCATCCTTGATGTCCAGGGACACCAGGAATGCCCTCTCCGTCAGTCCTGATATGACAGCTCTCAGAGACTCCATCTTGAATTTGAACTCCCTGATATAAGGGTTCAAAGATTTTAAGTTCAGAATTGGCTGTACCGAACCATCCGGCTTCGGTACCATGAAAAGGTTCGAATAGTAACCTTTGTTCCACTGATGAGACGGAACTGGAACAATGACCTCGGACACTACCAATTTTCGGATAGCTTCCAGAAGAATTGCTCTGTCTGCCGGCAGAGCTGGCAAGCCTGATTTGAAGAAATGGTGAGGTGGGAGGGTTTGAAACTCCAGCCTGTACCCCCTGGACACTATATTTTGTACCCAAGGGTCCAGGCCTGACGACACCCAGACATGGCTGAAATACCGGAGTCTTGCTCCCACCTGACCTTCCTCCAGGCTGTGCGGTCCACAGTCATGCGGAGGATTTTGAGGTACCAGAAGCAGGCTTATGGTCTTGGGAACCTGCGGGAGCAGGCTTTTTTCCTTTAGCACGACCACCTCTGAAGAAGGTGTGAGAAGGCTTGTTCTTTCTAGGCCTCGCGGGCCGAAAGGACTGTGACGTGGCTGGTGTAAAAGGCTTCTTCGTAGCCGGTGCAGCTGAGGGGAGAAAAGGAGACTTACCTGCGGTAGCCGTGGCGATCCACGCATCTAGCGCCTCCCCAAACAGAGCCTGACCTGTATAGAGTAGGCCCTCCACACTTTTCCTGGATTCAGTGTCCGCAGGCCATTGGCGCAGCCAGAGACCCCTGCGAGCCGAGACGGACAAGGAGGCGATCCCCGCAGCCATGGAACCCAGGTCCTTCATGGAATCTACCAAGAACCCTGCAGATTCCTGAATGTTACATAAAAATAAATCAACGTCACCTTTATCCATCGTAGTCAAGTCCTCCTGCAGAGTGATTGACCACCTGGCGATAGCTTTAGAAATCCATGCACAGGCAATGGGTGGTATTCATGTGACCGCCGGTCAGCTGACCGACAGTCACATGACCTCCTCCACGAGCGAGACGGCTCACTTTCCCGATGGTCGGCATGCCGACCAACAGGGACTATTTCCACTCGTGGATGTCCACGACACCCATAGAGTGGGAATAGAACCCGTGGCGACCGCAGGTCGCCACCGAGCCCGCAGCATGGCGAGCACAGCGAGCCCGCAAGGGGCTTGCTGCACTCGCCCCTCCCCGCCGGGATCCCGGCGTCAGTATGCTGCTGGGATCCCGGCGTCGGTAAGCTGACCGCCGGTCAGCCATACTACACCCACAGGCAATAGTAGGCCGCAGTATAGCCCGTGTATATGGACTTGAGCGTAGCATCCACCTTGCGATCTGCCGGGTCTTTCAACGCGGTAGATCCTGGGACTGGTAATACCACCTGTTTTGACAGCCTGGAGACAGAGCCGTCAACTATCGGCGGAGACTCCCATTTTTTTTCTATCGTCTTCCGGGAAGGGAAAAGCAACCAAGACCCTCTTCGGGATCTGGAATATTATCTCCGGATTTTCCCAGGCTTTTTCAAAGACAGCATTTAATTCCTTAGATGCCGGGAAGGTGAGAGGGGCTTTCTTACTGTCCGTGAGAAAGGCCTCCTCAACCTGCTCAGGAGGTGTGTCAGAAATATGCAACACATCCCGCATGGCCTCAATCATCAACTGCACCCCCTTAGCAAGTGATGCCGTCCCCCTCGACATATCTCCGTCACCATCTGCAGTGTCAGAATCGGTGACCGTGTCATCCTGCAGAATCTTGGCAGGTGCACGTTTGTGAGAATGTACCGCAGGGGGCCACGAGGGAGCAGTATCAGACCATACTGCCATAGAGGACTGAAATACCTGAGGTGCATGCTCAGTTCTAGCAACCCTATCAGAAATCTGAGAAATAGCCCCCTAAGAGGCTAACCACTCCGGTTCTCTAGCTGGGATCTGCGTTACAACAGTGCAATCCTGATTACATGGGATGGGATCTTCCTGAGAAGATAAATCCTCTGCAGCATATGAGACAGAGTCTCTACACATGTTTGCTTGTACACCCCACACACCCCACATACACACAGGGTACAGGGCAGAAAGACCCCCCCCCCCCCCCCCCCTTCCCCCCAAGAATGGCAGAGAGACACAGAGATTGGAGCCAACCCACACACAGCACTATATAGGTATAGGGAGACCCTAAACCAGCGCTGACTGTGTCCCTTAATAGGTGACACATTCTATACACAGCCTCCCCTCCCTTCTACAGCCCCTGGTACCGTACAGATAGCTGGAGGTGCTCTGGAGGGACTGATCTTCCACAAACGCTGCTGCGTCCGCTCTGAGAACATCCGCCCCCTTAATGGCGCTGTCTTCCCGCTCTTAAAAATTATACTGGCCTGAGGCTTTTGCGAGATCCGCAGACCCCGACACGCTGGATTTGGTCAGTGTAGAGTCAGGCGCAGGCTCAGGGGTGCCCCTCACTTAGGTACCGCTGAGCCATACGCTCCTACCCTGTAGCCGCCATCTTCACACCGACCCCCCGATGTTAGGGGGGACAGTGACTCACTCGCCACACTTCAGCTCTGTAAGGGTATGGTGGCATGCTGCTGGGGTGAGCGATCCCCTGCGGCGGGGAGCGATCTATCCCCTCTGGAGCTCAGTGTCCTGTCAGCGGAGATAGTGGCTCAGACCCCGCAGGGCGGACACTACTTCCCCCCCTTAGTCCAACGAAGCAGGGAGGCTGTTGCCAGCAGCCTCCCTGTAAAATAAAAACTCTAAAAAAACTTTTACCAAGAAATCTCTGTAGAGCTCCCCTAGCTGTGACCGGCTCCTCCGGGCACATTTTCTAAACAGTCTGGTAGGAGGGGCATAGAGGGAGGAGCCAGCGCACACTATTAAAACTCTTAAAGTGCCAATAGCTCCTGGTGGACCCATCTATACCCCCATGGTACTAATATGGACCCCAGCATCCTCTAGGACGTAAGAGAAAATAAGAATTTACTTACCGATAATTCTATTTCTCGTAGTCCGTAGTGGATGCTGGGGACTCCGTCAGGACCATGGGGATTAGCGGCTCCGCAGGAGACAGGGCACAAAAGTAAAAGCTTTAGGATCAGGTGGTGTGCACTGGCTCCTCCCCCTATGACCCTCCTCCAAGCCTCAGTTAGGATACTGTGCCCGGACGAGCGTACACAATAAGGAAGGATTTTGAATCCCGGGTAAGACTCACACCAGCCACACCAATCACACTGTACAACCTGTGATCTGAACCCAGTTAACAGCATGATAACAGCGGAGCCTCTGAAAAGATGGCTCACAACAATAATAACCCGATTTTTGTAACAATAACTCTGTACAAGTATTGCAGACAATCCGCACTTGGGATGGGCGCCCAGCATCCACTACGGACTACGAGAAATAGAATTATCGGTAAGTAAATTCTTATTTTCTCTGACGTCCTAAGTGGATGCTGGGGACTCCGTCAGGACCATGGGGATTATACCAAAGCTCCCAAACGGGCGGGAGAGTGCGGATGACTCTGCAGCACCGAATGAGAGAACTCCAGGTCCTCCTCAGTCAGGGTATCAAATTTGTAGAATTTAGCAAACGTGTTTGCCCCTGACCAAATAGCTGCTCGGCAAAGTTGTAAAGCCGAGACCCCTCGGGCAGCCGCCCAAGATGAGTCCACTTTCCGTGTGGAATGGGCTTTTACAGATTTTGGCTGTGGCAGGCCTGCCACAGCATGTGCAAGCTGAATTGTACTACACATCCAACTAGCAATCGTCTGCTTAGAATCAAGAGCACCCAGTTTATTGGGTGCATACAGGATAACAGCAAGTCAGTTTTCCTGACTCCAGCCGTCCTGGAAACCTATATTTTCAGGGCGCTGACAACATCTAGCAACTTGGAGTCCTCCAAGTCCCTAGTAGCCGCAGGTACCACAATAAGCTGGTTCAGGTGAAACACTGACACCACCTTAGGGAGAAACTGGGGACGAGTCCGCAGCTCTGCCCTGTCCGAATGGACAATCAGATATGGGCTTTTGTGAGACAAAGTCGCCAATTCTGACACTCGCCTGGCCGAGGCCAGGGCCAACAGCATGGTCACTTTCCATGTGAGATATTTCAAATCCACAGATTTGAGCGGTTTAAACCAATGTGATTTGAGGAATCCCAGCACTACGTTGAGATCCCACAGTGCCACTGGAGGCACAAAAGGGGGTTGTATATGCAGTACTCCCTTGACAAACTTCTGGACTTCAGGAACTGAAGCCAATTCTTTCTGGAAGAAAATCGACAGGGCCGAAATTTGAACCTTAATGGACCCCAATTTGAGGCCCATGTTTACAGGAAATGCAGGAATCGACCGAGTTGAAATTTCTTCGTGGGGCCTTCCTGGCCTCACACCATGCAACATATTTTCGCCACATGTGGTGATAATGTTGTGCGGTCACCTCCTTCCTGGCTTTGACCAGGGTAGGAATGACCTCTTCCGGAATGCCTTTTTCCCTTAGGATCTGGCGTTCAACCGCCCTGCCGTCAAACGCAGCCGCGGTAAGTCTTGGAACAGACATGGTACTTGCTGAAGCAAGTCCCTTCTTAGCGGCAGAGGCCATGAGTCCTCTGTGAGTATCTCTTGAAGTTCCGGATACCAAGTCCTTCTTGGCCAATCCGGAGCCACGAGTATAGTTCTTACTCCTCTACGTCTTATAATTCTCAATACCTTGGGTATGAGAAGCAGAGGAGGGAACACATACACCGACTGGTACGCCCACGGTGTTACCAGAACGTCCACAGCTATTGCCTGAAGGTCTCTTGACCTGGCGCAATACCTGTCCATTTTTTTGTTCAGGCGGGACGCCATCATATCCACCTTTGGTCTTTCCCAACGGTTCACAATCATGTGGAAAACTTCCCGATGAAGTCCCCACTCTCCCGGGTGGAGGTCGTGCCTGCTGAGGAAGTCTGCTTCCCAGTTGTCCACTCCCGGAATGAACACTGCTGACAGTGCTATCACATGATTTTCCGCCCAGCGAAAAATCCTTGCAGTTTTTGCCATTGCCCTCCTGCTTCTTGTGCCGCCCTGTTTACGTGGGCGACTGCCGTGATGTTGTCCCACTGGATCAATACCGGCTGACCTTGAAGCAGAGGTCTTGCTAAGCTTAGAGCATTATAAATTGCCTTTAGCTCCAGTATATTTATGTGGAGAAAAGTCTCCAGACTTGATCACACTCCCTGGAAATTTTTTCCCTGTGTGACTGCTCCCCAGCCTCTCAGGCTGGCCTCCGTGGTCACCAGCATCCAATCCTGAATGCCGAATCTGCGGCCCTCTAGAAGATGAGCACTCTGTAACCACCACAGGAGAGACACCCTTGTCCTTGGAGATAGGGTTATCCGCTGATGCATCTGAAGATGCGATCCGGACCATTTGTCCAGCAGATCCCACTGAAAAGTTCTTGCATGGAATCTGCCGAATGGAATCGCTTCGTAATAAGCCACCATTTTTCCCAGGACTCTTGTGCAATGATGCACTGACACTTTTCCTGGTTTTAGGAGGTTCCTGACTAGCTCGGGTAACTCCCTGGCTTTCTCCTCCGGGAGAAACACCTTTTTCTGGACTGTGTCCAGAATCATCCCTAGGAACAGCAGACGTGTCGTCGGAAACAACTGCGGTTTTGGAATATTTAGAATCCACCCGTGCTGTCGTAGAACTGCTTGAGATAGTGCTACTCCGACCTCCAACTGTTCTCTGGACCTTGCTTTTATCAGGAGGTCGTCCATTTTCTTCGAAGAAGAATCATCATTTCGGGCATTACCTTGGTAAAGACCCGGGGTGCCGTGGACAATCCAAACGGCAGCGTCTGAAACTGATAGTGACAGTTCTGTACCACGAACCTGAGATACCCTTGGTGAGAAGGGCAAATTGGGACATGGAGGTAAGCATCCCTGATGTCCCGGGACACCATATAGTCCCCTTCTTCCTGGTTCGCTATCACTGCTCTGAGTGACTCCATCTTGATTTGAACCTTTGTAAGTGTTCAAATATTTCAGATTTAGAATAGGTCTCACCGAGCCTTCTGGTTTCAGTACCACAATATAGTGTGGAATAATACCCCTTTCCTTGTTGTAGGAGGGGTACTTTGATTATCACCTGCTGGGAATACAGCTTGTGAATTGTTTCCAATACTGCCTCCCTGTCGGAGGGAGACGTTGGTAAAGCAGACTTCAGGAACCTGCGAGGGGGAAACGTCTCGACTTTCCAATCTGTACCCCTGGGATACTACTTGTAGGATCCAGGGGTCCTGTACGGCCCCAGCGTCATGCTGAGAACTTGGCAGAAGCGGTGGCAAGCTTCTGTTCCTGGGAATGGGCTGCCTGCTGCAGTCTTCTTCCCTTTCCTCTATCCCTGGGCAGATATGACTCTTATGGGGACGAAAGGACTGAGGCTGAAAAGACGGTGTCTTTTTCTGCAGATATGTGACTTAGGGTAAAAACGGTGGATTTTCCAGCAGTTGCCGTGGCCACCAGGTCCGATGGACCGACCCCAAATAACTCCTCCCCTTTATACGGCAATACATCTTTGTGCCGTTTGGAATCTGCATCACCTGACCACTGTCGTGTCCATAAACATCTTTTGGCAGATATGGACATCGCACTTACTCTTGATGCCAGAGTGCAAATATCCCTCTGTGCATCTCGCATATATAGAAATGCATCCTTTAAATGCTCTATAGTCAATAAAATACTGTCCCTGTCAAGGGTATCAATATTTTTAGTCAGGGAATCCGACCAAGCCATCCCAGCTCTGCACATCCAGGCTGAGGCGATCGCTGGTCGCAGTATAACACCAGTATGTGTGTATATACTTCTTAGGATATTTTCCAGCCTCCTATCAGCTGGCTCCTTGAGGACGGCCCTATCTGGAGACGGTACCGCCACTTGTTTTGATAAGCGTGTGAGCGCCTTATCCACCCTAAGGGGTGTTTCCCAACGCGCCCTAATTTCTGGCGGGAAAGGGTATACCGCCAATAATTTTCTATCGGGGGAAACCCACGCATCATCACACACTTCATTTAATTTATCTGATTCAGGAAAAACTACAGGTAGTTTTTTCACCTCACACATACTACAAGTACCACAAAAAAGGGTATTATCAGAAATATGTAACACCTCCTTCATTGCCCTTAACAAGTAACGTGTGGCCCTAAAGGAAAATACGTTTGTTTCTTCACCGTCGACACTGAAATCAGTGTCCGTGTCTGTGTCTGTCGACCGACTGAGGTAAATGGGCGTTTTAAAGCCCCTGACGGTGTTTGAGACGCCTGGACAGGTACTATTTTGTTTGCCGGCCGTCTCTGTTGACATTATCACGTAATTCCTTGAATAAGCCATCCATTCCGGTGTCGACTCCCTAGAGAGTGACATCACCATTACAGGCAATTGCTCCGCCTCCTCACCAACATCGTCCTCATACATGTCGACACACACGTACCGACACACAGCACACACACAGGGAATGCTCTGATAGAGGACAGGACCCCACTAGCCCTTTGGGGAGACAGAGGGAGAGTTTGCCAGCACACACCAAAAACGCTATAATTATACAGGGACAACCTTTATATAAGTGTTTTTCCCTTATAGCATTTTAATATATATATATATATATATATATATATATATATATATATATATATATATATAGTCATATCGCCAAATAAGTGCCCCCCCTCTCTGTTTTAACCCTGTTTCTGTAGTGCAGTGCAGGGGAGAGCATGGGAGCCTTCCCACCAGCATTTCTGTGAGGGAAAATGGCGCTGTGTGCTGAGGAGAATAGGCCCCGCCCCCTTTTCGGCGGGCTTCTTCTCCCGTTTTTCTGAGACCTGGCAGGGGTTAAATACATCCATATAGCCCCCAGGGGCTATATGTGATGTATTTTTAGCCAGAATAAGGTACTATCATTGCTGCCCAGGGCGCCCCCCCAAGCGCCCTGCACCCTCAGTGACCGCTGGTGTGAAGTGTGCTGACAACAATGGCGCACAGCTGCAGTGCTGTGCGCTACCTTCTGAAGACTGAAAAGTCTTCTGCCGCCGGTTTCTGGACCTCTTCACTTTTCGGCATCTGCAAGGGGGTCGGCGGCACGGCTCCGGGACGAACCCCAGGGTGAGACCTGTGTTCCGACTCCCTCTGGAGCTAATGGTGTCCAGTAGCCTAAGAAGCCAATCCATCCTGCACGCAGGTGAGTTCACTCTTCTCCCCTTAGTCCCTCGTTGCAGTGAGCCTGTTGCCAGCAGGACTCACTGAAAATAAAAAACCTAACAAACTTTTTCTCTAAGCAGCTCTTTAGGAGAGCCACCTAGATTGCACCCTTCTCGGCCGGGCACAAAAACCTAACTGAGGCTTGGAGGAGGGTCATAGGGGGAGGAGCCAGTGCACACCACCTGATCCTAAAGCTTTTACTTTTGTGCCCTGTCTCCTGCGGAGCCTCTATTCCCCATGGTCCTGACGGAGTCCCCAGCATCCACTAGGACGTCAGAGAAAATATGGAAGTATTGCTTACTGGAAAAAAAATGCACGCACTTGACATCATGAGGTCACGTACAAAGCATCTGGGGGAGAAGATGGGATCCACAGATGGAAAATGTTGCTGGTGTCCCTTGTATCCCCCCCCCGATCTTGCATCCCCCCTCAGCCTTAAGCCCTGGGCAGTGGCAATGGTCGCACACCCCTCGTCACGGCTCTAGATCGGTAGGAAATTAGAGGTCTCTTTATACACTCAGCTTTGCATAGCCAACAATTATATGTATATTACATTACGGTTAGAACGGTCTATTATGCTAGTGGCAAGGAGGCCCCACCCCTTTCAGCTCTCACTGGCTGATAGCCTCTCTTCTGTCCCCGCCCCCAGCGACGTTAGGGCAGGACTCTTCCCTCCTGTCAGCAAATCACCTGCTGAAGGCTCGTGTGGCAAATCTCCTATCCCAAATGTGCTGTATTGTACGGAGATCTGGTGGCTGTGAGGCCATTGGAGGACACTTGTGGAACCAGCGTATGATGACTTGCGCTATATGACATGGCACATTATCCTGCTGGAAGTAGAAATTAGAGCATGGGTCTACAACCTGCATCCCTCCAGCTGCTGTGGAACTGCACATCCCAGCATGCCCTGCCACAGTTTTGCTATTGAGACATGCTAAAACTGAGCAGGGCATGTGGCAATACAGGGAGTCACACGGTCAACAGCAAAACTCGGGGAGGTGCTGCCTTACAAGGATGCCTAGCTGGTGTTAAAGCGCCTAATGGTCCAACGCAACATTCCCTGCACCATAACACCAGCAGCAGCCTGAGCCAATACAGTGGCAGGATGGAACCATGTGACCATGGTGTGTAGGCCAAAGTCTGACCCTAGCCCCTGCCTGTCACAGACTGTGGCCTCAGTTCCTGTTCTTAGCCTACAGCGTGGAACCTGGTGTGGTCTTCAATTCTCCCTGTACATCGCTACGGACACTTGGTGGTGCCACATTAAAAATAAAGATCTGAATGAATGAGGACACGACTGGTAAAGCTACCCGGCACTGGGATGATGATAGGAAGATACAGGCTGCAAGGTAGGTGATCTCACAGGTGTTGCTGTGCGACAAATGATGTAGTTTTCCTATTACTATAAAGCAAGCTGACAACTGCGTACAGATAGCACCGGGAAATAGCCGTAGATGAGCGTCGCTGGCGCAAACATTCTCTTCCGTGTAATAGGCGTTGTTCTTACTCCAAAGCGAGACACTCGGATGGTCCAGAACAGCCCAAGCATCCAGCAAGGTGAGTAGAGCAGGTAAGTGCCGGGGTGTATGACCTGTCTGTGCAGATCACATCACCAGAGCATTAGAACGCCACACTTATAGGAAAATAAGATTTTACTTACCGATAAATCTATTTCTCGTAGTCCGTAGTGGATGCTGGGACTCCGTCAGGACCATGGGGATTAGCGGCTCCGCAGGAGACAGGGCACAAAAATAAAAGCTTTAGGACTAGGTGGTGTGCACTGGCTCCTCCCCCCATGACCCTCCTCCAAGCCTCAGTTAGGATACTGTGCCCGGACGAGCGTACACAATAAGGAAGGATTTTGAATCCCGGGTAAGACTCATACCAGCCACACCAATCACACCGTACAACTTGTGATCTGAACCCAGTTAACAGTATGACAAACGTAGGAGCCTCTGAACAGACGGCTCACAACAATAACAACCCGATTTTTTTGTAACAATAACTATGTACAAGTATTTCAGACAATCCGCACTTGGGATGGGCGCCCAGCATCCACTACGGACTACGAGAAATAGATTTAATCGGTAAGTAAAATCTTATTTTCTCTGACGTCCTAGTGGATGCTGGGACTCCGTCAGGACCATGGGGATTATACCAAAGCTCCCAAACGGGCGGGAGAGTGCAGATGACTCTGCAGCACCGAATGAGAGAACTCCAGGTCCTCTTTAGCCAGGGTATCAAATTTGTAGAATTTTACAAACGTGTTCTCCCCCGACCACGTAGCTGCTCGGCAGAGTTGTAATGCCGAGACCCCTCGGGCAGCCGCCCAAGATGAGCCCACCTTCCTTGTGGAATGGGCCTTGATAGATTTAGGCTGTGGCAGGCCTGCCACAGAATGTGCAAGTTGAATTGTGCTACAAATCCAACGAGCAATCGTCTGCTTAGAAGCAGGAGCACCCATCTTGTTGGGTGCATACAATATAAACAGCGAGTCAGATTTTCTGACTCCAGCCGTCCTTGAAATATATATTTTCAATGCCCTGACAACGTCCAGCAACTTGGAATCCTCCAAATCGCTAGTAGCCGCAGGCACCACAATAGGCTGGTTCAGGTGAAACGCTGAAACCACCTTAGGCAGAAACTGAGGACGCGTCCGCAGTTCTGCCCTGTCCGAATGGAAAATCAGATATGGGCTTTTATACGATAAAGCCGCCAATTCTGACACTCTCCTGGCTGAAGCCAGGGCCAGTAGCATGGTTACCTTCCATGTAAGATATTTCAAATCCACCGATTTGAGTGGCTCAAACCAAATGGGATTTGAGAAAATCCAAAACTACATTAAGATCCCACGGAGCCACTGGGGGCACAACCGGGGGCTGTATATGTAGTACTCCTTTTACAAAAGTCTGGACTTCAGGAACTGAAGCCAATTCTTTCTGGAAGAAAATCGACAGGGCCGAAATTTGAACCTTAATGGACCCTAATTTGAGGCCCATAGACAATCCTGTTTGCAGGAAATGTAGGAATCGACCCAGTTGAAATTCCTCCGTCGGGGCCTTCCTGGCCTCACACCATGCAACATATTTTCTCCAAATGCGGTGATAATGTTGTGCAGTCACCTCCTTCCTGGCTTTTACCAGGGTAGGGATGACCTCTTCCGGAATGCCTTTTTCCCTTAGAATTCGGCGTTCAACCGCCATGCCGTCAAACGCAGCCGCGGTAAGTCTTGGAATAGACACGGTCCCTGCTGAAGCAGGTCCCGTCTTAGAGGTAGAGGCCACGGATCTTCCGTGAGCATCTCCTGAAGTTCCGGGTACCAAGTTCTTCTTGGCCAATCCGGAGCCACGAGTATCGTTCTTACTCCCCTGTGCCGTATAATTCTCAGTACTTTTGGTATGAGAGGCAGAGGAGGAAACACATACACTGACTGGAACACCGATGGTGTTACCAGAGCGTCCACAGCTATTGCCTGAGGGTCTCTTGACCTGGCGCAATACCTGTCCAGTTTTTTGTTGAGGCGGGACGCCATCATATCCACCTTTGGTTTTTCCCAACGGTTCACAATCATGTGGAAGACTTCTGGATGAAGTCCCCACTCTCCCGGGTGTAGATCGTGTCTGCTGAGGAAGTCCGCTTCCCAGTTGTCCACTCCCGGAATGAACACTGCTGACAGTGCTATCACATGATCTTCCGCCCAGCGAAGAATCCTTGCAGCTTCTGCCATTGCCCTCCTGCTTCTTGTGCCGCCCTGTCTGTTTACGTGGGCGACTGCCGTGATGTTGTCCGACTGGATCAACACCGGCTGACCCTGAAGCAGGGGTTTTGCCAGGCTTAGAGCATTGTAAATCGCTCTTAGCTCCAGTATATTTATGTGAAGAGACATCTCCAGGCTTGACCACACTCCCTGGAAGTTTCTTCCCTGTGTGACCGCTCCCCAGCCTCTCAGACTGGCATCCGTGGTCACCAGGACCCAGTCCTGTATGCCGAATCTGCGGCCCTCTAACAGATGAGCACTCTGCAACCACCACAGAAGAGACACCCTTGTCCGTGGAGACAAAGTTATCCGCTGATGCATCTGCAGATGCGATCCGGACCATTTGTCCAGCAGATCCCACTGAAAAGTTCGTGCGTGGAATCTGCCGAATGGAATCGCTTCGTAAGAAGCCACCATTTTTCCCAGGACTCTTGTGCATTGATGCACAGACACTTTTCCTGGTTTTAGGAGGTTCCTGACAAGTTCGGATAACTCCCTGGCTTTCTCCTCCGGAAGAAACACCTTTTTCTGAACCGTGTCCAGAATCATTCCCAGGAACAGCAGACGTGTCGTCGGGGTCAATTGAGATTTTGGAAAATTCAGAATCCACCCGTGCTGTTGCAGCACTACTTGGGTTAGTGCTACTACGTCCCCCAGCTGTTCTCTGGACCTTGCCCTTATCAGGAGATCGTCCAAGTAAGGGATAATTAATACGCAGAAGAAACATCATTTCGGCCATTACCTTGGTAAAGACCCGAGGTGCCGTGGACAATCCAAACGGCAGCGTCTGAAACTGATAATGACAGTTTTGCACCACGAACCTGAGGTACCCTTGATGTGAAGGGCAAATTGGGACATGCAGGTAAGCATCCTTGATGTCCAGGGACACCATAAAGTCCCCTTCTTCCAGATTCGCTATCACTGCTCTGAGTGACTCCATCTTGAACTTGAATTTTTGTATGTACAGGTTCAAAGATTCAGATTTAGAATAGGTCTTACCGAGCCGTCCGGCTTCGGTACCACAAATAGTGTGGAATAATACCCCTTTCCCTGTTGTAGGAGGGGTACCTTGACTATCACCTGCTGAGAATACAGCTTGTGAATGGCTTCCAATACCGTCGCCCTGTCTGAGGGAGACGTTGGCAGAGCAGACTTTAGGAACCGGCGAGGGGGAGACTTCTCGAATTCCAACCTGTAACCCTGAGATACTACCTGCAGGATCCAGGGGTCCACCTGTGAGTGAGCCCACTGTGCGCTGAAATTCTTGAGTCGACCCCCCACCGCCCCTGAGTCCGCTTGTAAAGCCCCAACGTCATGCTGAGGGCTTTGCAGAAGCCGGGGAGGGCTTCTGCTCCTGGGAGGGAGCTGCTTGGTGCACTCTCTTACCCTTTCCTTTGCCTCGGGGCAGATATGACTGTCCTTTTGCCCGCTTGTTCTTATAGGAACGAAAGGACTGCGGCTGAAAAGACGGTGTCTTTTTCTGTTGGGAGGGGACCTGAGGTAAAAAGGTGGATTTCCCGGCTGTTGCCGTGGCCACCAAATCCGATAGACCGACCCCAAATAATTCCTCCCCATTATACGGCAATACTTCCATATGCCGTTTGGAATCCGCATCACCTGACCACTGTCGCGTCCATAAACTTCTTCTGGCAGATATGGACATCGCACTTACTCTCGATGCCAGAGTGCAAATATCCCTCTGAGCATCTCGCATATAAAGAAAAGCATCCTTTAATTGCTCTATAGTCAATAAAATACTGTCCCTATCCAGGGTATCAATATTTCAGTCAGGGAATCCGACCAAACCACCCCAGCACTGCACATCCATGCAGAGGCGATGGCTGGTCGCAGTATAACACCAGTACGAGTGTATATACTTTTCAGGGTAGTTTCCAGCCTCCTATCAGCTGGATCCTTGAGGGCGGCCGTTTCAGGAGACGGTAACGCCACTTGTTTTGATAAGCGTGTGAGTGCCTTATCCACCCTAGGGGGTGTTTCCCAGCGCGCCCTAACCTCTGGCGGGAAAGGATATAATGTCAATAACTTCTTTGAAATTAGCAGTTTTCTATCGGGGTTAACCCACGCTTCATCACACACTTCATTCAATTTCTCTGATTCAGGAAAAACTACAGGTAGTTTTTTCAGACCCCACATAATACCCCTTTTTGTGGTACTTGCAGTATCAGAGATATGCAAAGCCTCCTTCATTGCCGTGATCATATAACGTGTGGCCCTACTGGAAAATACGTTTTTTTTCTTCACAGTCGACACTAGATTCGGTGTCCGTGTCTGGGTCTGTGTCGACCGACTGAGGTAAAGGGCGTTTTACAGCCCCTGACTGTGTCTGAGACGCCTGGACAGGTACTAACTGGTTTGCCGGCCGTCTCATGTCGTCAACTGATTTTTGCAACGTGCTGACATTATCACGTAATTCCATAAACAAAGCCATCCATTCCGGTGTCGACTCCCTAGGGGGTGACATCACCATTACCGGCAATTGCTCCGCCTCCACACCAACATCGTCCTCATACATGTCGACACACACGTACCGACACACAGCAGACACACAGGGAATGCTCTTATCGAAGACAGGACCCCACTAGCCCTTTGGGGAGACAGAGGGAGAGTTTGCCAGCACACACCCAAGCGCTATAAATATATAGGAACAACCCTACAGAAGTGTTGTTTCCTTTATAGCAGCTTAATATATCAATATCGCCAAAAAAGTGCCCCCCTCTCTGTTTTTTTACCCTGTTTCTGTAGTGCAGTGCAGGGGAGAGTCCTGGGAGCCTTCCTCGCAGCGGAGCTGTGCAGGAAAATGGTGCTGTGTGCTGAGGAGATAGGCCCCGCCCCCTATTTTGGCGGGCTCTTCTCCCGGTGTTTGTGAGACCTGGCAGGGGTTAAATACATCCATATAGCCCCAGGGGCTATATGTGATGTATTTTTAGCCAGAACAAGGTATTATCATTGCTGCCCAGGGCGCCCCCCCCCAGCGCCCTGCACCCTCAGTGACCGCTGGTGTGAAGTGTGCTGACAACAATGGCGCACAGCTGCAGTGCTGTGCGCTACCTCATGAAGACTGAAAAGTCTTCTGCCGCCGGTTTCTGGACCTCTTCACTTTTCGGCATCTGCAAGGGGGTCGGCGGCGCGGCTCCGGGACCGGACTCCATGGCTGGGCCTGTGTTCGATCCCTCTGGAGCTAATGGTGTCCAGTAGCCTAAGAAGCCAATCCATCCTGCACGCAGGTGAGTTCACTTCTTCTCCCCTAAGTCCCTCGTTGCAGTGAGCCTGTTGCCAGCAGGACTCACTGAAAATAAAAAAACCTAATAACTTTTTCTAAGCAGCTCTTTAGGAGAGCCACCTAGATTGCACCCTGCTCGGACGGGCACAAAAACCTAACCGAGGCTTGGAGGAGGGTCATGGGGGGAGGAGCCAGTGCACACCACCTAGTCCTAAAGCTTTTATTTTTGTGCCCTGTCTCCTGCGGAGCCGCTAATCCCCATGGTCCTGACGGAGTCCCAGCATCCACTAGGACGTCAGAGAAATTAGGGCTATAAGATGGATCTTTGTCTCCACATATAGAGAAGTGATTGGACCTATTGATTACTGATTGGGAGTAACTGAGTGAGGGGAGCAGCAAACAGAGTCCTTCAGCAGGAAAGCAGCAGAAAGCGCAGCCCCTCAAATACTAGGTGGTCAGTGTTTGGAGGGAATAGCGTTTCTTTATTCACAGCCCAGTTTTTTTTGCATTATTAAAAAAAAAAGTAAGTATTTTAATATTGTAGAATACTTATACCCAGCGATTTCGTGTTGTAGCTGGGTACCGCAAGTGACAGCACGCTGCAACATCCCAAGCGACAGCGAGCCGCAGTGGCCGCAACACTTCAAATATTAGTGCACGAAAGGGTCTAGGACCTTCAAATGTTTGTTAGCCAGAGTGACTCAGACACAAGAGCTAGTGCACAATACCGGCCGGGTTGCTAGTGCACCTCAAATCCAGTCATCGGTACACACTAACATCGTCACAAGTGGAATAATTAGCACCAGCTCTGGATCTTTTAAAATGTATCAGTAAGTAATGAATAAGTGTGCTGCAACAAGGAGATCTGGGAAACATGCCCTGGCAGTGCGTCTCAGGACTGGATTTGAGGAGGGATCCCCAAGTACAGGTGTGACATACAGGCTGGGAACCTAATGCGTTCATGTGCCACACAGGCTGGGACACCTAAGTGCCAACGCACCATAGTGGGGAGTTTAAAAGCGATTTTGCCATCACAATTGAGGCATCACATGTTAAGCACCCTTATTCCACCCCCTTCCCCAGCGTGTGACCCCCTCACGACTTCATTTACTTTCCAAACACTTATTAGTACCTAGTAACCAGCTTCACTAACAGGCTGACATCTATCCAGGCTCTGACCGCACTGCAGAACATAACATAAGAACATCATCAACAGTTTTGTTGCACTTAGGGCACAACTGCAGAACACGCTGAGAAAGGAGCGGCCACACCATGATAAGAAACACTGCAGGTTTATTCATAATACGAGCAGACTGAACGAGGATTAGATCGCTTCACTCTGAAAACCGTTCCAGACCGACAGTTGTTCAGGACGGACGCAGCTCTTCCTGGGACCCTCTAATCCGTTCCATATTTCCCCTTCAGTTCCTCCACATGCTTGATGTAACAGGCTCTTGCGTCTTCCTGGGAGGTGCCTAGAAAACATGGCAGACAGATACCAGTTAGCCGTGTACGCCGCACACCTGAAGCACATCCTGAAAAATCCTAGACTTCGTATTGGTCTGCATGCTGCAGCCTGCAGGTGTCTCGCACATTACTGGAGTTACATGAAATGACCTTACATAGTCACCACGCACACTTCTTCACAATCCAATTGGAAAGGAACAGGATCACAATTAAATGAATGGACTGTACAATTCTCTCACACACTAAAAGTTCCTGTACAATTTAATACAAAAATGACAAATTGTGCTGCTGGACTACAATGTGTTGGACACTACTACCGTTCCTACAGAAGTGTACTGCATTAGATCTACGGCTGAATAATGACCGCTGCTCTACCAATATCTCTGCTGGATCATCCATGGATTTGTAATAGACACATCACCATAAGGCATTGTCTAGTTCAGAAGCAGCAAGGAATGTGGGCGACTATGGGGGAAGGAGGGTGACTAAGCCGGGAGCAGCCCGATTCTGCAGACAGCTGAGTGATATACGAGAGGGTAGCGACGCGTTTTTATACTAGTAATAGGATTTTAATATCGACCGGGAAATCCTTTTCTCCTAGTCCGTAGAGGATGCTGGGGACTCCAAAAGGACCATGGGGTATAGACGGGATCCGCAGGAGACATGGGCACACTAAAAAGACTTACTGGGTGTGAACTGGCTCCTCCCTCTACGCCCCTCCCCCAGGCCTCAGTTATAGGAACTGTGCCCAGGAGAGACGGACATTTCGAGGAAAGGATTTTTGTTAACGAAGGGCGAGAAAACTACCAGCCCACACCACAAATATACCGTACAACTGGAGCAACAGGAAACCAGATAACAGTATGAACCAACAACAGCAACAAGCTGAATACACGGATACACAAACCTCGTGTAACCAGAATCAAAACTGCAGATACAGCCCATACTGGGATGGGCGCCCAACATACTCTACGGACTAGGAGAAAAGGATTTACCGGTAGGTATTAAAATCCTATTCTCTTACGTCCTAGAGGATGCTGGGAACTCCAAAAGGACCATGGGGTCTATACCAAAGCTCCAGACCGGGCGGGAGAGTGCGGATGACTCTGCAGCACCGATTGAGCAAACATGAGGTCCTCATCAGCCAGGGTATCAAACTTGTAGAATCTAGCAAAAGTGTTTGAACCCGACCATGTAGCTGCTCGGCAAAGTTGAAGCGCCGAGACCCCTCGGGCAGCCGCCCAAGATGAGCCCACCTTCCTGGTAAAATGGGCCTTTACTGGCTTCGGCAACAGTAGCCCAGCCGAAGAATGAGCTTGCTGAATCGTATTACAGATCCAGCGTGCAATAGTCTGCTTAGAAGCAGGATTTCCAATCTTGTTGGAAGCATACAGGACAAACAGAGCCTCTGTTTCTCTAGTAAGAGCCGTTCTGGCGACATACATTTTCCAAGCTCTTACAACATCAAGAGATTTTGGGACTGCCACAGCATCCGTAGCCACAGGTACCACAATAGGCTGATTTATGTGAAACGAAGACACCACCTTCGGCAGAAATTGTTGACGAGTCCTCAATTCCGCTCTATCCACGAAAAATCAAATATGGGCTCTTGTGAGACAAAGCCGCCAACTCGGACACTCGTCTGGCAGACGCCAAAGCCAAAAGCATGACCACTTTCCAAGTGAGAAACTTCAATTGATGGCACTACTATCTCCTCTAGCCCCCAAGTGCGCTGTCTTGGTGTAATCCTTGACTCCTCCCTCTCCTTCAAACCACACATTCAGCACCTCTCACAAACCTGCCGTTTTCATCTCAAAAATATTTCCAGGATCAGACCCTTTCTGACCCAGGATGCTACTAAGACTCTTATCCACTCACTGGTCATCTCCAGACTGGATTACTGTAATCTCCTCCTAACTGGCATTCCTGACAAACACCTCTCTCCACTCCAATCTATCCTCAATGCTGCTGCCCGGCTCATTTTCCTCACCAAATGCACTACGCCCACCTCTCCTCTCTTACTAGACCTTCACTGGCTTCCCTTCCAGAATCCATTTCAAGCTTCTCACACTCGCTTACAAAGCCCTCACCCACTCCTCTCCCATCTACATCTCTGATCTTATCTCCCTTTACATTCCCACACGTCCTCTTCACTCTGCTAATGCACGCCGACTCTCCTGCCTACGGATTACTTCCTCCCACTCCTGCCTCCAAGATTTTTCACGTGCTGCACCACTTCTCTGGAATTCCCTACCTCTCCCCCTCAGACTCTCCACAAAACTTCAAACGGGCTCTCAAGACCCACTTCTTCACCAAACCCAGCCAAATCTCATCCTAACCCTCTGTTCTACACTCTCCATGTACCCCATCTGTGTCACCCCTGTCTACCCCTCCCCTTTAGAATGTAAGCTCACATGAGCAGGGCCCTCTTCCCTCATGTGCTTATCCTTTCTTACTTTAATAATCTTCAACTGCATCAACTCCAGTAGTCTTCTGCCACCTGATACTTATTCCAGTGTCATCTGCTGATGTAACTATGTTTATTTACCCTGTACTTGTCCTATACTGTCATCAACTGTAAGTTGCTGTTTTCCTATTTGATTATTCATGTACTCTGTAATTGGGCGCTGCGGAACCCTTGTGGCGCCATATAAATAAAGGATAATAAATAATAATAACAACTCAACCTTACACAAAAGGTTCAAACCAGTGAGACATAAGAAACCGCAACACCACTTCAAGATCCCACGGTGCCACAATGGAGGATGGATATGCAGCACTCCCTTCACGAAAGTCTGAACCTCAGGTAGGACGGCCAATTCCTTTTGAAAAAAGATAGATAAAGCCGAAATCTGCACTTTGATGGAACCCAATTTCAGGCCTGCGTGCACGCCTGCCTGTAAAAAATGGAGGAAACGACCCAAGTGAAATTCCTCCGCAGGAGCTGCTTTGGTTTCACACCACGACACATACCTTCTCCAAATACGGTGATAATGTTTCGCCGTGACCTCCTTCCAAGCCTTAAGGAGAGTGGGGATTACCTCCCCGGGAATACCCTTCCGGGCTAGGATCTGGCGTTCAACTTCCACGCTGTCAAATGCAGCCGCGGTAAGTCCAGGAACACGCATGGCCCCTGCAGTAACAGGTCCTCTCTTAGAGGAAGCGGCCAGGGATCTTCCACTAGTAATTCCTGAAGATCCAGATACCAGGCCCTCCAAGGCCAATCTGGAGCGATGAGTATAGCCTGAACCCTTGTTCGTCTTATGATCCTCAACACCTTGGGGATGAGAGGAAGCGGAGGGAACACATACACCGACCGAAACACCCACGGAGTTACCAGGGTGTCCACCGCACAGGCTTGGGGATCCCTCGACCTGGAACAATAATTCGGAAGCTTCTTGTTGAGGCGAGACGCCATCATGTCTATCAGAGGAATGCTCCAACGCCTTGTCACTTCTGCAAATACCTCTTGATGAAGAGCCCACTCTCCTGGATGGAGATCGTGTCTGCTGAGGAAGTCTGCTTCCCAGTTGTCCACGCCCGGGAGGAAGACTGCTGACAGAGCGCTCACGTGTTATTCCGCCCAGCGGAGAATTCTTGTGGCTTCCGCCATCGCCGCCCTGCTCCTTGTTACGCCTTGGCGGTTTACGTACGCCACCGCTGTTATGTTGTCCGACTGGATCAGGACAGGGAGACCCTGAAGAAGGTTCCTCGCTTGCAGGAGGCCGTTGTAAACGGCTCTTAACTCGAGAACATTTATGTGGAGACAAGACTCCTGGCTTGACCATTTTCCCTGGAAACTTCTTCATTGCGTGACTGCCCCCCAGCCTCGGAGACTTGCAGCTGTGGTCAGCAGAACCCAGTTCTGGATTCCGAATCGGCGTCCCTCTAGAAGGTGAGAGCCTTGCAGCCACCACAGGAGAGAGATCTTGGCCCTGGAAGATGGACTTATTTTCCGGTGCATGTGCAGGTGAGACCCGGACCATTTGTTCAGCAAATCCCACTGAAACACCCGAGCATGAAACCTGCCAAACGGAATGGCATCGTACGCCGCAACCATCTTCCCTAGCACTCTAGTGCATTGATGAATCGACACACTTGCCGGTCTCAGAAGTAACTTTACCATGGTCTGAATTTCCAGAGCTTTGTCCGCCAGAAGAAACACTCTCTGTAGCTCCGTGTCTAGGATCATGCCCAGGAAGGGCAGCCGATTTGTCAGGATCAACTGAGACTAGCAAATTTAGAATCAAACCGTGATGTCGCAGAACCGACAGGGAGAGTTCCACATTTCTTGGCAACTTTTCCTTTGATCTTGCCTTTATCAGGAGATTGTCCAAGTACGGGATAATTGTGACCCCTTGCTTGCGAAGGAGTACCATCATTTCCGCCATAACCTTGGTGAAAACCCTTGGGGCCGTGGAAAGCCCAAACGGCAACGTCTGAAATTGGTAATGACAATCTTGCACCGCAAATCTCAGGAAGGCCTGATGAGGTGGATAGATCGGGACGTGTAAGTAGGCATCTTTTATGTCGACTGACGCCATAAAATCCCCCCCTTCTAAGCTGGAGATAACAGCTCGAAGAGACTCCATCTTGAACTTGAAAGTTTTCAAGTATGGATTGAGGGATTTTAGGTACAGAATAGGTCTGACAGAACCGTCCGGCTTCGGCACAACAAAGAGGCTTGAATAGAACCCTTCCACCCGTTGGAACGGGGGAACCGGCACCACGACCCTCTGTTGACACAGCTTTTGAATCGAAGCATTTACCACTGCTCTTTCTGGGAGAGAAACTGGAAGGGCCGACTTAAGCGGCAGGGGGGGGGGGGGGGGACGGCATCTCCTGAAACTCCAGTTTGTACCCTTGGGACACTACGTCTAAAACCCAAGGATCCAGGGCCGATTGAAACCAGGCCTGACTGAAGACTCGGACACGGCCCCCCACCGGCACGGACTCCCGTAGGGGAGCCCCAGCGTCATGCGGTGGACTTGGTAGAGGCGGGAGAGGACTTTTGGTCCTGGGCGCCTGACACTGCAGGCGATCTCTTTCCCCTTCCTCTACCCTTTGAAGCGAGGAAGGACGAACCCCTACCTCTCTTGTATTTATTAGGCCGAAAGGACTGCATCTGCTGATGTGGCACTTTTTCTGTTGTGTGGGAACATAAGGAAGAAAAGATGACTTACCCGCAGTAGCGGTAGACCAAGGTCAGCAAGGCCGTCACCAAACAAGACACTACCTTTAAAGGGTAGAGCTTCCATATTTTTCTTGCAGTCGGCATCAGCATTCCATTGATGAGTCCACAGCGCCCTCCTGGCCGAGACCGCCATGGCATTAGCTCTTGATCCCAAGAGGCCAACATCTCTTGCCGCATCCTTTAGGTAATCAGCAGCGTCCTTGATATAACCAAGAGTCAAAAGAATGTTATCCTTATCAAGGGTATCCATGTCAGATGCCAAATTATCAGCCCACTTAGCAATAGCACTACTCACCCATACAGATGCCACAGTAGGTCTGAGCAATGCACCAGTATTAATGAAAATGGCCTTCAATGTCGTCTCCAGCTTGCGATCCGCTGGATCCTTGAGCGCAGCCGTGTCCGGAGACGGCAGCGATACCTTCTTGGACAATCGGGAAAGAGCCTTGTCGACATTGGGAGACTACTCCCATTTCTCCCTGTCATCAGAGGGAAAAGGATACGCCATAAATATTCTCTTGGGAATCTGCCACCTCTTATCCGGCGACTCCCAAGCCTTTTCACAAAGAGCGTTCATTTCATGAGAGGGGGGAAACTTCACCTCAGGCTTTTTCCCTTTAAATAAACAAACCCTCGTGTCTGGAACAGCAGGTTCCTCAGAGATATGTAAAACATCTTGAATAGCCACAATCATGTACTGAATACTCTTAACTACCCTTGGGTGTAAAGTAGCCTCATTGAAATCGACATCGGAATCAGAGTCTGTGTCGGCATCTGTATCTACAAACTGGGTAAATGAACGTTTCTGTGACCCCGAGGGGGTCTGTACCTGAGACAAAGCGTCCTCCATGGATTTCCTCCATGTTTGTGTCTGAGAATCCGATTTATCCAGTCTCTTAGACAATAAAGCCACATTTGCATTCAGTGTACTCAGCATATTTACTCAATCAGCAGTCGGCTGTGCCGACAGTCATTTCCAAATCCTTTTCTGCGCCCCCAGTAACTTCCTCCGGGGAGGAACACTTAGTACTACGTGTCGACATGTCGGAGGCTGACACACCCACACTCTCAAACCAGGAGACAGACCCACAGGGAAGCCCACAGGGAGAAACACAGAGGGAATATGCCAGCTCACACCCCAGCGCCCATATACTACCAGCAATAATATATGTGGATAGAGCTGTATTTAACAACAAAAAAGCACCAAATTGTAAGTGCCCCCTCCCCGTGTTGCTCCCTTGTTACTTGAAGGAGCTTGGAGGACCGGGCCAGCGTCTCTGCAGCGGCTGTGAAGAGAGAGAAAATGGCGCTGGTGAGCTGTGTGGCTAAGCCCCACCCCTTCCTGGCGGGCTGTAGTCCCGCTAAAATTTTAAATATTTATACTGGCAGGGGTACGGTAATATACTCTTTGCCAGTCAGAACTGACCCCAGTAACTGCTGCCCAGGGCGCTCCCCCCCAGCGCCCTGCAAGTGCCGTTGGTGATGTGTGTGTGGGAGCATGGAGCGCAGCTCGACCGCTACGCTGTACCTCCGTTACTGAAGTCTTCTGATCTTCTAATACTCACCCGGCTTCTTTCTTCTGGCTTCTGTGAGGGGGGTGACGGCGCGGCTCCGGGAACAAGCAGCTAGGCGAAAAAAAGTGATCGAACCCTCTGGAGCTAATGGTGTCCAGTAGCCTAAGAAGCAGAGCCCTTGACTAAGAAGAAGTAGGTCTGACTTCTCTCCCCTCAGTCCCACGATGCAGGGAGCCTGTAGCCAGCAGGTCTCTCTGAAAATAAAAAATCCTAACAAGTCTTTACCAGAGAAACTCAGTAGAGCTCCCCTAGTGTGTGTCCAGTCACTCCTAGGCACAAAGTCTAACGGGAGGTCTGGGGGAGGGGCGTAGAGGGAGGAGCCAGTTCACACCCAGTAAAAGTCTTTTTAGTGTGCCCATGTCTCCTGCGGATCCATCTATACCCCATGGTCCTTTTGGAGTCCCCAGCATCCTCTAGGACATAAGAGAAAATTGTATGAATATTTATCTTACGTCCTAGAGGATGCTGGGGACTCCGTAAGGACCATGGGGTATAGACGTGCTCTGCAGGAGACATGGGCACTATAAAGAACTTTAGAATGGGTGTGCACTGGCTCCTCCCTTTATGCCCCTCCTCCAGACCTCAGTTAGATCCTGTGCCCAGCGGAGACTGGGTGCATTGCAGGGGAGCTCTACTGAGTTTCTCTGAAAAGACTTTTGTTAGGTTTTTCTTATTTTCAGGGAGCACTGCTGGCAACAGGCTCCCTGCATCGTGGGACTGAGGGGAGAGAAGCAGACCTACTTAACTGATAGGCTCTGCTTCTTAGGCTACTGGACACCATTAGCTCCAGAGGGTCGGAAAACACAGGTGTTGTCCTCGCCGTTCATCCCGGAGCCGCGCCGCCGTCCTCCTCACAGGGCCGGAAGATAGAAGCCGGGTGAGTATAAGAAGAAAGAAGACTTCAAAAGGCGGCAGAAGACTTCAGATCTTCACTGAGGTACCACGCAGCGGTAACGCTGCGCGCCATTGCTCCCCCACTCACATACACAGAAGGCACTGTAAGGGTGCAGGGCGCAGGGGGGGGGGGGGGGCGCCCTGGGCAGCAATAAACTTCAAGGGACACTGGCTAGCATGTTGGATACTGCTGAGGCAGTATATTAGAAAAACCCCGCCAGTGTAAAAAATTTGAGCGGGACCGAAGCCCGCCGTCGAGGGGGCGGAGCTTGATCCTCCAGCACTAACCAGCGCCATTTTCTCCACAGCACGCTGCAGAGAAGCTGCTCCCCGGACTCTCCCCTGCTGAGCAAGTACAGAGGGCAAAAACATTTAATTGGCGCAGTAAGTGTATTATTCATCTATAAAAGCGCTGTACAGACTGGGATTTTGTTCCAGTGGCGCTGGGTGTGTGCTGGCATACTCTCTCTCTGTCTCTCCAAAGGGCCTTATGGGGGGGCTGTCCCCATATTTGTATATCCCAGTGTGTGGGGGTGTCAGTACGTGTGTGTCGGCATGTCTGAAGCGGAAGGCTCGTCTAGGGAGGAGGCAGAGCAGATGATTGTGGTGTCTCCGTCGGCACCTGATTGGTTGGATATGTGGAATGTTTTAAATGCAAATGTGTCTTTATTACATAATAGATTGGACAAAACAGAGTCCAGAGAAATAGCAGGGAGTCAATCCATGGCTTTGACTGTGTCACAAGGCCCTTCGGGGTTTCATAAACGTCCCCTGTCCCAGATAGCTGACACTGATACCGACACGGATTCTGACTCCAGTGTCGACTATGATGATGCGAGGTTACACCCACGGGTGGCCAAGAGTATTCATTATATGATTATTGCAATAAAAGATGTTTTGCATATCACAGAAGACCCCTCTGTCCCTGACACGAGGGTATGCATGTTTAAGGAAAAGAAACTTGAGGTAACGTTTCCCCCATCTCATGAGCTGAACGCCTTATTTGAGAAAGCTTGGGAAACTCCAGACAAGAAACTGCAGATTTCCAAGAGAATTCTTATGGCGTATCCTTTCCCTGCACAGGACAGGGTACGGTGGGAATCCTCGCCCATGGTGGAGGCGGCTTTGACGCGCTTGTCCAAAAAGGTGGCGCTACCGTCTCCGGACACGGCAGCCCTCAAGGATCCTGCTGATCGCAGACAGGAAACTACCTTGAAATCGATTTATACACATACGGGTGCCTTGCTCAGACCGGCAGTAGCGTCGGCATGGGTGGGTAGCGCAATTGCAGCATGGGCAGATAACTTGTCATCTGACATTGACACCCTAGATAAGGATAGCATTTTATTGACCTTGGGTCACATTAAAAGACGCGTTATATATGAGAGAGGCTGCGAGAGACATTGGGCTGTTGGGTTCAAGAGCCAATGCCATGGCAATTTCTGCTAGGCGAGCCCTGTGGACCCGCCAATGGACAGGTGATGCCGATTCAAAGAGACATATGGAAACTTTACCTTACAAGGGTGAGGTTTTATTTGGGGAGGGCCTCGTGGACCTTGTGTCCACAGCTACCGCGGGTAAGTCTTCTTTTTTGCCTTATGTTCCTCCACAGCAAAAGAAAACACCACAATATCAGATGCAGTCCTTTCGGTCGCATAAGTCCAGATGGGGTCGGGGGCTCTTCCTTCCTCGCCAGAGGTAAGGGTAGAGGGAAAAGAATGCCTGCTACGGCTAGTTCCCAGGAACAGAAGTCCTCCCCGGCTTCTACAAAATCCACCGCATGACGCTGGGGCTCCACTGAGGGAGTCCGCGCCGGTGGGGGCACGTCTTCGACTCTTCAGCCAGGTCTGGGTTCAGTCGGATTTGGATCCTTGGGCGATGGAAATTGTATCCCAAGGATACAAACTGGAATTCGAAGAATTGCCTACTCACCGATTTTTCAAATCGGCTTTGCCAGCTTCTCCCCCAGAGAGGGAAATAGTTTTAGCTGCCATACAAAAGCTGTGTCAACAGCAAGTGATCAAAGTTCCCCTAATGCAACAGAGGAAAGGGTTTTATTCAACCTTATTTGTGGTCCCGAAGCCGGATGGCTCGGTCAGACCCATTCTGAATCTAAAATCTCTGAACCTGTATTTGAAAAAGTTCAAATTCAAGATGGAATCTCTCCGGGCAGTGATCTCCAGCCTGGAAGGGGGGGATTTTATGGTATCACTAGACATAAAGGATGCATACCTTCATGTCCCCATTTAACCCCCCTAATCAGGCGTACCTGAGATTCGCTGTACAAGACTGTCATTACCAGTTTCAGACGTTGCCGTTTGGGCTTTCCACGGCCCTGAGGATTTTCACCAAGGTAATGGCGGAAATGATGGTGCTCTTGCGCAGGCAAGGAGTCACAATTATCCCATACTTGGACGATCTCCTGATAAAAGCGAGATCGAGAGATCAATCGCTGAAAAGCGTGTCGCTCTCCCTGAGAGTGCTGCAGTAACACGGCTGGATCCTAAATCTACCAAAGTCGCAGTTGATTCCAACGACTCGGCTATCATTTTTAGGCATGATTCTGGACACGGAAAAGAGGGTTTTTTTCCCAACAGAAAAAGCCCAGGAACTCCAGAACATGGTCAGAGACCTGCTAAAACCAAAAAGAGTGTCAGTTCATCAATGCACTCGAGTACTGGGAAAAATGGTGGCAGCCTACGAGGCCATCCCCTTTGGCAGGTTCCATGCGAGGACGTTTCAGTGAGACCTTCTGGACAAGTGGTCGGGATCCCATCTACAAATACATCAGAAAATAAGCCTGTCCCCCAGGGCCAGGGTGTCTCTCCTGTGGTGGCTTCAGAGTGCTCACCTTCTAGAGGGCCGCAGGTTCGGCATTCAAGACTGGGTTCTAGTGACCACGGACGCGAGCCTCCGAGGATGGGGAGCAGTCACACAAGGAAGAAATTTTCAGGGACTATGGTCAAGCCAGGAGGCTTGTCTACACATCAACGTGCTGGAATTAAGGGCCATATACAACGGCCTACGACAAGCGGAGAATCTTCTTCGCAACCTACCCATTCTGATTCAATCAGACAACGTCAAAGCCGTGGCTCATGTAAACCGCCAGGGCGGGACAAGGATCAGGGTGGCAATGGCGGAAGCCACCAGGATTCTTCGCTGGGCGGAAAATCACGTAAGCGCTCTGTCAGTCTTCATTCCGGGAGTGGACAACTGGGAAGCAGACTTCCTAAGCAGACACGATCTCCACCCGGGAGAGTGGGGTCTTCATCAAGAAGTTTTTGCATAGATAACAAGTCGTTGGGGACTTCCTCAAATAGACATGATGGCATCACGCCTCAACAAGAAGCTTCGGATGTATTGTTCCAGGTCAAGGGACCCTTAGGCAGTAGCGGTGGACGCCCTGGTGACACCATGGGTGTTTCAGTCGGTCTATGTGTTCCCTCCTCTTCCGCTCATCTCAAAAATATTGAGAATCATATGACGAAAAAGTAGACAATACTCATTGTTCCGGATTGACCTCGAAGGGCCTGGTATTCAGATCTTCAGGAAATGCTCACAGAAGATCCGTGGCCTCTTCCTCTCAGGGAGGACCTGTTGCAGCAGGGGCCCTGCGTGTTCCAAGACTTACCGCGGTTACGTTTGACGGCATGGCAATTGAACACCAAATCCTAGCTAGGAAAGGTATTCCGGGGGAAGTCATCCCTACTCTGATAAAGGCTAGGAAGGAGGTGACGGCGAAACATTATCACCGTATCTGGAGGAAGTATGTATCTTGGTGTGAAGCCAAGAATGCTTCTACGGAAGATTTCCACCTGGGCCGTTTTCTCCACTTTCTACAGACAGGAGTGGATATGGGCCTAAAGTTAGGCTCCATTAAGGTGCAGATTTCGGCCCTATCAATATTCTTTCAGAAGGAATTAGCTTTTCTCCAAGAAGTCCAGACTTTTGTAAAGGGAGTACTGCAGATCCAGCCTCATTTTGTGCCCCAAGTGGCACCATGGGATCTTAACGTGGTTTTACAGTTCCTTAAATCACACTGGTTTGAACCTCTTCAAACGGTTGAATTAAAATGTCTCACTTGGATAGTGGTCATGTCGCTGGCCTTGGCATCTGCAAGGCGGGTGTCCAAATTGGCGGCTTTGTCTCACAAGAGCCCCTATATGATTTTCCATGTGGATCGAGCAGAGTTGAGAACTCCTCCTCAATTTCTACCTAAGGTGGTTTCGTCGTTTCATATGAACCAACCTATTGTGGTGCCTGTGGCTACGGGTGACTTGGAGGATTTAAAGTCCATTGATGTAGTCAGGGCCTTAAAAATGTATGTAGCCAGGACGGCTCGAGTTCGGAAAACAGAGGCACTGTTTGTCCTGTATGCGGCCAACAAAGTTGGCGCTCCTGCTTCTAAGCAGACTATTGCTCGCTGGATCTGTAACATGATTCAGCAGGCTCATTCTACGGCTGGATTGCCGTTACCTAATTGGGTAAAGGCCAATTCCACTAGGAAGGTGGGCTCTACTTGGGCGGCTGCGCGAGGCGTCTCGGCTTTACAGCTTTGCCGAGCAGCTACTTGGTCGGGTTCAAACACTTTTGCAAAATCCTACAAGTTTGATACCCTGGCTGAGGAGGACCTCATGTTTGCTCAGTCGGTGCTGCAGAGTCATCCGCACTCTCCCGCCCGGTCTGGAGCTTTGGTATAATCCCCATGGTCCTTACGGAGTCCCCAGCATCCTCTAGGACGCAAGAGAAAATAAGATTTTAAACCTACCGGTAAATCTTTTTCTCCTAGTCCGTAGAGGATGCTGGGCGCCCGTCCCAGTGTGGACTAATTTCTGCAAGGCTTGTATATAGTTGTTGCTTACATAAGGGTTATGTTACAGTTTAGATCAGTCTTTGGCTGATGCTGTTTTGTTCATACTGTTAACTGGTTTCGTATATTCCATGTTGTACGGTGTGGATGGTGTGGGCTGGTATGAATCTCGCCCTTAGATTAACAAAAATCCTTTCCTCGTACTGTCCGTCTCCACTGGGCACAGTTCTTTAACTGAGGTCTGGAGGAGGGGCATAGAGGGAGGAGCCAGTGCACACCCATCTAAAGTCTTTAGAGTGCCCATGTCTCCTGCGGAGCCCGTCTATACCCCATGGTCCTTACGGAGTCCCCAGCATCCTCTACGGACTAGGAGAAAAAGATTTACCGGTAGGTTTAAAATCTTATTTTCATGTGCATCACCCCAGTGCAGGTCTCCCAATCTCATACTGGACACTTTCACAGTCCCTACGTCCCATGAGATCCAAGTGACCAGCTAGCTCACATCCAGACCGGCGTTCTGCCGTTCCGGGGGGGCAGGAGGGCCCAGGCACAGGATAGAAAGTAGCAAGGTGATACTCCCCCAGATACACAGCTCTCTGGTCTGTGGAGATACTAAGAGCACCTTATACGGGGATGGTCACTAGTGGGGCTGTTGGACAGCATGAGATGGGGACAGGATACTGGAAATCCTATGGAGACACCTCTATAGGATACGTCAGTGTGAGTGTACACAGTTTGGGGGTGTTGTGTCATGTCCAGGGGCTTGTTAGTTTCTAAAGCATTTCTTGAAACAGTCAGTAAAAGCTGGATATACGCAAGGACCTGATAAGTTCAACAGAAGAAAGGAGTTGAAAATAGGATTTTGGTTACCTACCGGTAAATCCTTTTCTCGTAGTCCATAAGGGATACTGGGGTCACTCAGACGGTGATGTTACCGCCCTGGCTTCTCCTAGGCGGGTCTCAGGATTGGGGGACGTATAGTGTAAAAGTCTCTACTTGGTCTTTTACGAAGACAAAGCGGAGCTCAGGACTGGGCACTTTCGGCAGGACTTTTACATAAGGCCCCCAATTCTGAGACACGCCTAGCAGAAGCCACCGTCTGAGTGACCCCAGTATCCCTTATGGATGCTAGAGAAATAAAGCTTTGTCTCAATAGACCCTGCAGTATAGTGACAAACGTGCCAATAAAAAGAACGTTTAAAACAAATTAGGTAGGAGTGGGGTGAGAAAATAACGTTTTATGGTCTCGCCCCACATCACAGTGCATGACCCACATTTCCGCCTACCCTTACTGTGCACATTGAGACAACATTTATTTTAATCCGTGTTCGGTACTAAAGGCCATATCGCCAGAAGGGTATTAATACATTAGAGAGCGCACAAAGAAGGGCAACTAAAATGGTGCATGGCCTACATCACACAACATACCCAGAAAGACTAAGATCTTAATATGTATAGTTTGGAGCAGAGAAGGGAAAGGGGGGACATGATAGAAACTATCACATATATCAAGGGTCTTACCAAAGTCCAGGAGGGAAACATTCTCCAAATGAAGAGAAGTATTAGGACACGAGGACATGCACTGAGACTGGAGGGGGGGGGGGGGGTTCAGGAGTAATTTGAGGAAAAATGACATCACAGAAAGGGTAGTGGACAAGTGGAATAGCCTCCCATCAGAGGTGGTAGAGGCTAAGACAGTACAGCAATGTAAACATGCATGGGATAGACATAAGGATATCCTTACACAGAACTAAGGATCAAAAAGGGCTGGGATTAGTATAATAAAAGGGGTAGACTAGACGGCCAAGTGGTTCTTATCTGCCATCACATTCTGTGCTTCTATGTAACCCTGCAGCCTTGGCCTCCTCCGTCCAGAACACAGCACTTAGGGGAAATAAAAGGGGTGCTGCACTACAGAACGGAGGACAGATCTGGGGCAGAACAATAAGTGTGACCGGGAATTCAGCTTTACCAAATATTCCCTACATTAACGGATAAGGAGCATGTGACAAGATGACGAGTAAAAGCTCTGGAACAGGACACGGAAAGCCCAACACTTCCTACCTTTCTTAGCTTCCCAAGCATCCCACTTGGCTTTTCCCTTGAAGTCCAACATGCCGGGTCTCGCTGTAAGGACAAGAAACACAATTTACAGCGAGTCTCAGCCAATCCGCTTACAGCTCGCAGTTTATTTTCTCCGCTTCGTAGAAACATCTGTAAACGGTTTCCCTTGTGTATCGGTTACAGGTCAGACTATATAACAAATGTCACTTTAAATATAAATTGTACTTCGCCTCCTCCCATCATGCAGTAGTATTGTGGTGAAGGCTGCTGCCCGAGTGCCCGTCTATATCACTGATCAGCGGGCACCGCAGCCAGAAAATAAGAATTTACTTACCGATAATTCTATTTCTCGGAGTCCGTAGTGGATGCTGGGGTTCCTGAAAGGACCATGGGGAATAGCGGCTCCGCAGGAGACAGGGCACAAAAAAGTAAAGCTTTTACCAGATCAGGTGGTGTGCACTGGCTCCTCCCCCTATGACCCTCCTCCAGACTCCAGTTAGGTACTGTGCCCGGACGAGCGTACACAATAAGGGAGGCAATTTGAATCCCGGGTAAGACTCATACCAGCCACACCAATCACACCGTACAACTTGTGATCTAAACCCAGTTAACAGTATGATAACAGAAAGAGCCTCTTAAAGATGGCTCCTTAACAATATAACCCGAATTTGTTAACAATAACTATGTACAGTATTGCAGATAATCCGCACTTGGGATGGGCGCCCAGCATCCACTACGGACTCCGAGAAATAGAATTATCGGTAAGTAAATTCTTATTTTCTCTATCGTCCTAAGTGGATGCTGGGGTTCCTGAAAGGACCATGGGGATTATACCAAAGCTCCCAAACGGGCGGGAGAGTGCGGATGACTCTGCAGCACCGAATGAGAGAATTCCAAGTCCTCTTTTGCCAGGGTATCAAATTTGTAGAATTTTACAAACGTGTTTTCCCCCGACCACGTAGCTGCTCGGCAGAATTGTAATGCCGAGACCCCTCGGGCAGCCGCCCAAGATGAGCCCACCTTCCTTGTGGAATGGGCCTTAACAGATTTAGGCTGTGGCAGGCCTGCCACAGAATGAGCAAGTTGAATTGTGTTACAAATCCAACGAGCAATCGTCTGCTTAGAAGCAGGGGCACCCAACTTGTTGGGTGCATATAGTATCAACAGCGAGTCAGATTTTCTGACTTCAGCCGTCCTTGAAATGTATATTTTTAAGGCTCTGACAACGTCCAACAACTTGGAGTCCTCCAAGTCGCCAGTGGCCGCAGGCACCACAATAGGTTGGTTCAGGTGAAACGCTGATACCACCTTAGGGAGAAAATGCGGACGAGTCCTCAGTTCTGCCCTATCCGAATGGAAGATTAGATAAGGGCTTTTATAAGATAAAGCCGCCAATTCAGATACTCTCCTGGCGGAAGCCAGGGCCAGTACATAGTCACTTTCCATGTGAGATATTTAAAATCCACCTTTTTCAATGGTTCAAACCAATGGGATTTGAGGAAATCTAAAACTACATTTAGATCCCACGGTGCCACCGGAGGCACCACAGGAGGCTGTATATGCAGTACTCCTTTAACAAAAGTCTGTACCTCAGGAACTGAGGCCAATTCTTTTTGGAAGAATATTGACAGGGCCGAAATTTGAACCTTAATAGATCTCAATTTGAGACCCATAGACAATCCTGATTGTAGGAAATGTAGGAAACGATCCAGTTGAAATTCCTCCGTCGGAACACTCCGATCCTCGCACCACGCGACATATTTTCGCCAAATGCGGTGATAATGTTTCGCGGTGACTTCCTTCCTTGCCTTAATCAAGGTAGGAATGACTTCTTCTGGAATGCCTTTCCCTTTTAGGATCTGGCGTTCAACCGCCATGCCGTCAAACGCAGCCGCGGTAAGTCTTGAAAGAGACAGGGACCCTGTTGTAGCAGGTCCCTTCTCAGAAGTAGAGGGCACGGGTCGTCCGTGACCAACTCTTGAAGTTCCGGGTACCAAGTCCTTCTTGGCCAATCCGGAGCCACTAGTATTGTTCTTACTCCTCCTCACCGTATAATCTTCAATACCTTTGGTATGAGAGGCAGAGGAGGAAACACATATACTGATTTGTACACCCAAGGTGTTACCAGTGCGTCCACAGCTATTGCCTGTGGATCTCTTGACCTGGCGCAATACTTGTCCAGTTTCTTGTTGAGGCGAGACGCCATCATGTCTACCATTGGTCTTTCCCAACAGTTTATTAGCATGTGGAAGACTTCTGGATGAAGACCCCCCTCTCCCGGGTGAATATCGTGTCTGCTGAGGAAGTCTGCTTCCCAGTTGTCCACGCCCGGGAAGAACACTGCTGACAGTGCTATTACGTGATTCTCCGCCCAGCGAAGAATCTTGGCAGCTTCTGCCATTGCACTCCTGCTTCTTGTGCCGCCCTGTCTGTTTACATGGGCGACCGCCGTGATGTTGTCCGACTGAATCAACACCGGTTTTCCTTGCAGGAGTGGTTCCGCCTGGCTTAGAGCATTTTAGATTGCTCTTAGTACCAGAATGTTTATGTGAAGAGACTTTTCCAGGTTCGTCCATACCCCCTGGAAGTTTCTTCCTTGTGTGACTGCTCCCCAACCTCTCAGGCTGGCGTCCGTGGTCACCAGGATCAAATCCTGTATGCCGAATCTGCGGCCCTCCAATAGATGAGCCTTTTGCAACCACCACAGAAGATATACCCTTGTCCTTGGCGACAGGGTTATTCGCAGGTGCATCTGAGGATGCGACCCTGACCATTTGTCCAACAGATCCCTTTGGAAAATTCTTGCATGGAATCTGCCGAATGGAATTGCTTCGTAAAAAGCCACCATTTTTCCCAGGACTCTTGTGCATTGATGTACAGACACCTTTCCTGGTTTTAGGAGGTTCCTGACAGGTCGGATAACTCCTTGGCTTTTTCCTCGGGAAGAAAAACCTTTTTCTGAACCGTGTCCAGAATCATCCCTAGGAACAGCAGACGTATCGTCGGAAAACAGCTGCGATTCTTGGAATATTTAGAATCCAGTCGTGCCGTCGAAGAACTACTTTAGATAGTGCTCTTCCGACCTCCAACTGTTCTCTGGAACTTGCCCTTTTTAGGTCGTGCAAGTAAGGGATAATTTAGATGCCTTTTTTCTTTGAAGAAACATCTTTTCGGCCATTACCTTGGTAAAAAGGCCCGGGGTGCCGTGGATAATTCAAACGGCATCGTCTGAAACTGATATTGACAGTTCTGTACCACGAACCAGAGGTACCCTTGATGAGAAGGACAAAATTTGGACATGGAGGTAATCCTTGATGTCCAGGGACACCATATAGTCCCCTTTTTTCCGGTTCGCTATCACTGCTCTGAGTGACTTTATCTCGATTTGAACCTTTTATGTAAGTGTTCAAAACATTTTAGATTTAGACTATGTGTCACCAAGCCGTCTGGCTTCAGTACCACAATATAGTGTGGAAAAATAATACCCTTTTCCTTGTCGTAGGAGGGGTACTTTGATTATCACCTGCTGGATATACAGCTTGTGAATTGTTTCCAATGCTGCCTCCCTGTCGGAGGGAGCCGTTGGTAAAGCAGACTTCAGGAACCTGCGAGGAGAAGATGTCTCGACTCTCCAATCTTTACCCCTGGGATAATACTCGTACGATCTAGGGGTCAACTTGCGAGTGATCCCACTGCGCCCTGAGACTCTTGAGACTACCCCCCCACCTTGAGTCCGCTTGCACGGCCCCAGCGTCATGCTGAGGACTTGGCAGACGCGGTGGAGGGCTTCTTTTCCTGGGAAAGGGCTGCCTGCTGCAGTCTACTTCCCTTACCTCTATGTCTGGGCAGATATGACTGGCCTTTTGCCTGCATGCCCTCATGGGAAAGGAAAGATTGAGGCTGAAAAGACGGTGTCTTTTTTAGCTGAGATGTAACTTGGGGTAAAAAAGGTTGGATTTCCCAGCTGTTGCTGTGGTCCCCAGGTCCGATGGACCGACCCCCAAATAACTCCTTCCCTTTATACAGCAATACTTCCATCTGCCGTATGGGAACTGTATCACCTGACCACTGTCGTGTCCCTGACATCTTCTGGGAGATATGGACAACGCACTTATCTTGATGCCAGAGAGCAAATATCCCTCTGTGCATCTCACATACATATATATAGAATGCATCCTATTAAATGCTCTACATGAATAAAATATTTTCAGTCAGGGAATCCGACCAAGCCAACCCAGCACTGCATCTCCAGGCTGATGGCGATCGCTGGTCGCAGTATAACCACCGTATGTGTGTATATACTTTTTAGGATATTTTTCCAGCTTCCTATCAGCTGGCTCCTTGAGGGCGGCCGTATCTGGAGACGGTAACGCCACTTGATAAGCGTGTGAGCGCCTTATCACCCTAAGGGGTGTTTCCCAACGTACCCTAATTTCTGGCGGGAAAGGGTATAACGCCAATATTTGCTATCGGGGTAACCCTACGCATCATCACACACTTCATTTTATTTTATCTGATTCAGGAAAAACTACAGGTAGTTTTTTCACTCCCACATAATACCCTTTCTTGTGGTACTTGTAGTATCAGAAACACGTAACACCTCCTTCATTGCCCTTAACGTGTGGCCCTAATGAGAAATACGTTTGTTTATTCACCGTCGACACTGTATTCAGTGTCCGTGTCTGTGTCTGTGTCGACCGACTGAGGTAAATGGGCGTTTTTAAAACCCCTGACGGTGATTCTGAGACGCCTGGACCGGTCCTAATAGATTGTCGGCCGTCTCATGTCGTCAACCGACCTTGCAGCGTGTTGACATTCTCACGTAATTCTCTAAATAAGCCATCCATTCCGGTGTCGACTCCCTAGAGAGTGACATCACCATTACAGGCAATTTCTCCGCCTCCTCACCAACATCGTCCTCATACATGTCGACACACACGTACCGACACACAGCACACACACCGGGAATGCTCTGACAGAGGACAGGACCCACTAGCCCTTTGGGGAGACAGAGGGAGAGTCTGCCAGCACACACCAAAAACGCTATAATTATATAGGGACAACCTTATATAAGTGTTTCTCCCTTATAGCATCTTTTATATATATACAATATCGCCAAAATCAGTGCCCCCCCTCTCTGTTTTAACCCTGTTTCTGTAGTGCAGTGCAGGGGAGAGCCTGGGAGCCTTCTCTCCAGCTTTTCTGTGAGAGAAAATGGCGCTGTGTGCTGAGGAGATAGGCCCCGCCCCTTTTTCGGCGGGCTCGTCTCCCGCTATTTTTGAAGTTAGGCAGGGGTTAAATATCTCCATATAGCCTCTGTGGGCTATATGTGAGGTATTTTTTGCCTCTAATAAGGTTTTTATTTGCCTCTCAGAGCGCCCCCCCCAGCGCTCTGCACCCTCAGTGACTGTTGTGTGAAGTGTGCTGAGAGGAAAATGGCGCACAGCTGCAGTGCTGTGCGCTACCTTTATGAAGACTCAGGAGTCTTCAGCCGCCGATTTTGGACCTCTTCTCTCTTCAGCGTCTGCAAGGGGGCCGGCGGCGCGGCTCCGGTGACCATCCAGGCTGTACCTGTGATCGTCCCTCTGGAGCTAGTGTCCAGTAGCCAAGCAGCAAATCCACTCTGCACGCAGGTGAGTTCACTACTTCTCCCCTAAGTCCCTCGTTGCAGTGATCCTGTTGCCAGCAGGACTCACTGTAAAGTAAAAAACCTAAGCTAAACTTTCTCTAAGCAGCTCTTTAGGAGAGCCACCTAGATTGCACCCTTCTCGTTCGGGCACAAAATCTAACTGGAGTCTGGAGGAGGGTCATAGGGGGAGGAGCCAGTGCACACCACCTGATCTGGTAAAAGCTTTACTTTTTTGTGCCCTGTCTCCTGCGGAGCCGCTATTCCCCATGGTCCTTTCAGGAACCCCAGCATCCACTTAGGACGATAGAGAAATGGACGTTTGGGGTTATTGCTCCGTAACTCTTTTCTGCAGAGACTGCAAGTTCCGGAACAAAACAGTTATCTGATGTGTTCAGGACAACAAGGTGGATCCCATGCGTGGCTCACGGATGGTATAAAACCGTTCCGACACCCCAGTTATAATGATAGATATACATTTATAGGCCGCCCAACCCAGTCTGCTGGGTGTACATACTATAATCGAGTTATACGGAAAGCTATTTATTACATAACAGAATTAGTCGCCAGTCTAAGCTACCTGTGTTTACGTCCCCAACAGTGGCCTGCTTGTACAAGGCATAAGTTTCCAGCATCTCCTGGTCGGTGGGAGTGGACTTCAGCTTCTTCACCTCCTCTGCAGCCTTTTCAAAATCAGCCTGAGATAGAAAGAGGATATATGGGCTCAGGGAGAAAAAGCAAACGCAGATTATGAGCATTCCCACCAACCTCCAGCAGAGGGCAGTGGTCAGTCAGGGACATAATACATCCCTGGGTCCGTTTGTCATCAGAACTACGCAGGCACTGTACTCATGTACATATGACTTTAGTATTAGGGCAACTGCACATTATAGCGTGTTACCCCAGCTACACACCACACCATCCTGAAACACATTAACACAGTGATCATTGGTGAATACAGATGTCAGCCTGGGAGAGAAACCCACAATCACACTATGCAACCCGTATCTGTAACACCACCGACAACTGGTGTAATGAATGGTGATGTTAGTGTATGACTGTAGACAGTGGGGGCTTGGTGTAATGAATGGAGATGTTAGTGTGTATGACTGCAGACAGTGGGGGCTTGGTGTAATGAATGAATTGGGCTGTTAGTGTGTACGACAGTAGACAGTGGGAGGCTTAGTGTAATGAATGGAGATGCTAGTGTATGACTGCAGACAGTGGGGGCTTGGTGTAATGAATGGAGATGTTAGTGTGTATGACTGCAGACAGTGGGGGCTTGGTGTAATGAATGGAGATGTTAGTGTGTATGACAGCAGACAGTGGGGGCTTGGTGTAATGAATGAATTGGGCTGTTAGTGTGTACGACAGTAGACAGTGGGAGGCTTGGTGTAATGAATGGAGATGTTAGTGTGTATGACAGCAGACCGTGGTGGTGGTGGGGGGGGGGGGGGGATGGTGTAATGAATGGGGCTGTTAGTGTGTATGACTGTAGACAGTGGGAGGCTTAGTGTAATGAATGGAGATGTTAGTGTGTATGACAGCAGACCGTGGTGGTGGTGGGGGGGGGGGGGGGGGGGGGGTTGGTGTAATGAATGGGGCTGTTAGTGTGTATGACTGTAGACTGTGGGGGGCTTGGTGTAATGAATGGAGATGTTAGTGTGTATGACTGCAGACAGTGGGGGCTTGGTGTAATGAATGGAGATGTTAGTGTGTATGACTGCAGACAGTGGGGGCTTGGTGTAATGAATGGAGATGTTAGTGTGTATGACTGTAGACAGTGGGGGGGGGCTTGGTGTAATGAATGGAGATGTTAGTGTGTATGACTGCAGACAGTGGAGGCCTCGTGTAATGAATGGAGATGTTAGTGTGTATGATAGCAGATAGTGGGGGGCTTGGTGTAATTAATGAATAGGGCTGTTAGTGTGTATGACAGCAGACAGTGGGGAGCTTGGTGTAATGAATAAAGATGTTCGTGTATGACGGCAGACAGTGGAGGCCTGGTGTAATGAATAGAGATGTTAGTGTGTATGACTGCAGACAGTGGCGGGGAGGGGGGGCTTGGTGTAATGAATGGAGAGGTTAGTGTGTATGACTGCAGACAGTCGGGGGCTTGGTGTAATGAATGGAGAGGTTAGTGTGTATGACTGTAGACAGTGG
This sequence comes from Pseudophryne corroboree, assembly GCF_028390025.1. Taxonomy (NCBI): domain Eukaryota; kingdom Metazoa; phylum Chordata; class Amphibia; order Anura; family Myobatrachidae; genus Pseudophryne; species Pseudophryne corroboree. The sequence continues at coordinate 27,909,183 of NC_086450.1, forward strand.
GGGGATTGGTGTAATGAATGGAGATGTCAGCCTGGGAGAGAAACCCACAATCACACTATGCAACCAGTATCTGTAACACCACCGACAACTGGTGTAATGATTGGAGAGGTTAGTGTACGACAGCAGAAAGTGGCGTTGCTTGGTGTAATGAATGGAGATGTTAGTGTATGACAGCAGACTGTTGGAGGCTTGGAGTAAAGAATGGAGATGTTAGTGTATGACTAGACAGCGGGGGGGGGGGGGGGGGGGGGGGGGAGGGTTGGTGTAATTAAAGGAGATGTTCGTGTATGACAGCAGACAGTGGGGAGGGGGGGTCGGTGTAATAAATGGAGCTGTTCGTGTATGAATGTAGACAGTGGGGGGGCTTGGTGTAATGAATAGGGCTGTTAGTGTGTATGACAGCAGACAGTGGCGGTGCTTGGTGTAATGAATGGAGATGTTAGTGTGTATGACAGCAGACAGTTGGAGGCTTGGAGTAAAGAATGGAGATGTTAGTGTATGACTAGACAGCTGGGGGGGGGGGGGTTGATTTAATTAAAGGAGATGTTAGTGTATGACAGCAGACAGTGGAGGGGTTTGGTGTAATGAATGGAGAGGTTAGTGTATGACTGCAGACAGTGGGGGGCTTGGTGTAATGAATAGGCCTGTTAGTGTATGACAGCAGACAGTTGGAGGCTTGGAGTAAAGAATGGAGATGTTAGTGTATGACTAGACAGCGGGGGGGGGGGGTTGGTGTAATGAAAGGAGCTGTTAGTGTGTATGATAGCAGACAGTGGGGGGGCTTGGTGTAATGAATGGAGATGCTAGTGTATGACTGCAGACAGTGGGGGGCTTGGTGTAATGAATTGGGCTGTTAGTGTGTACGACAGTAGACAGTGGGAGGCTTAGTGTAATGAATGGAGATGCTAGTGTATGACTGCAGACAGTGGGGGGCTTGGTGTAATGAATGGAGATGTTAGTGTGTATGACTGTAGACTGTGGGGGGCTTGGTGTAATGAATGGAGATGTTAGTGTGTATGACTGCAGACAGTGGGGGCTTGGTGTAATGAATGGAGATGTTAGTGTGTATGACTGCAGACAGTGGGGGCTTGGTGTAATGAATGGAGATGTTAGTGTGTATGACTGCAGACAGTGGGGGCTTGGTGTAATGAATGAATAGGGCTGTTAGTGTGTACGACAGTAGACAGTGGGAGGCTTAGTGTAATGAATGGAGATGCTAGTGTATGACTGCAGACAGTGGGGGGCTTGGTGTAATGAATGGAGATATTAGTGTGTATGACAGCAGACCGTGGTGGTGGGGGGGGGGGGGGGGGGGTTGGTGTAATGAATGGGGCTGTTCGTGTGTATGACTGTAGACAGTGGGAGGCTTAGTGTAATGAATGGAGATGTTAGTGTATGACTGTAGACAGTGGGGGGCTTGGTGTAATGAATGGAGATGTTAGTGTGTATGACTGCAGACAGTGGGGGGGGGGCTTGGTGTAATGAATGGAGATGTTAGTGTGTATGACTGCAGACAGTGGAGGCCTCGTGTAATGAATGGAGATGTTAGTGTGTATGATAGCAGATAGTGGGGGCTTGGTGTAATTAATGAATAGGGCTGTTAGTGTGTATGACAGCAGACAGTGGGGAGCTTGGTGTAATGAATAAAGATGTTCGTGTATGACGGCAGACAGTGGAGGCCTGGTGTAATGAATAGAGATGTTAGTGTGTATGACTGCAGACAGTGGCGGGGAGGGGGGGCTTGGTGTAATGAATGGAGAGGTTAGTGTGTATGACTGCAGACAGTCGGGGGCTTGGTGTAATGAATGGAGATGCTAGTGTTTGACTGCAGACAGTGGGGGGCTTGGTGTAATGAATGGAGATGTTAGTGTGTATGACAGCAGACAGTGGTGGTGGGGGGGGGGGTTGGTGTAATGAATGGGGCTGTTAGTGTGTATGACTGTAGACAGTGGGAGGCTTAGTGTAATGAATGGAGATGTTAGTGTGTATGACAGCAGACCGTGGTGGTGGGGGGGGGGGGGGGGGGGGGCTTGGTGTAATGAATGGAGATGTTAGTGTGTATGACTGCAGACAGTGGGGGCTTGGTGTAATGAATGAATAGGGCTGTTAGTGTGTACGACAGTAGACAGTGGGAGGCTTAGTGTAATGAATGGAGATGCTAGTGTATGACTGCAGACAGTGGGGGGCTTGGTGTAATGAATGGAGATATTAGTGTGTATGACAGCAGACCGTGGTGGTGGTGGTGGGGGGGGGGTTGGTGTAATGAATGGGGCTGTTAGTGTGTATGACTGTAGACAGTGGGAGGCTTAGTGTAATGAATGGAGATGTTAGTGTATGACTGTAGACTGTGGGGGGCTTGGTGTAATGAATGGAGATGTTAGTGTGTATGACTGTAGACTGTGGGGGGCTTGGTGTAATGAATGGAGATGTTAGTGTGTATGACTGCAGACAGTGGGGGGCTTGGTGTAATGAATGGAGATGTTAGTGTGTATGACTGCAGACAGTGGAGGCCTCGTGTAATGAATGGAGATGTTAGTGTGTATGATAGCAGATAGTGGGGGCTTGGTGTAATTAATGAATAGGGCTGTTAGTGTGTATGACAGCAGACAGTGGGGAGCTTGGTGTAATGAATAAAGATGTTCGTGTATGACGGCAGACAGTGGAGGCCTGGTGTAATGAATAGAGATGTTAGTGTGTATGACTGCAGACAGTGGCGGGGAGGGGGGGGCTTGGTGTAATGAATGGAGAGGTTAGTGTGTATGACTGCAGACAGTCGGGGGCTTGGTGTAATGAATGGAGATGCTAGTGTTTGACTGCAGACAGTGGGGGGCTTGGTGTAATGAATGGAGATGTTAGTGTGTATGACAGCAGACAGTGGTGGTGGGGGGGGGGGGTTGGTGTAATGAATGGGGCTGTTAGTGTGTATGACTGTAGACAGTGGGAGGCTTAGTGTAATGAATGGAGATGTTAGTGTGTATGACAGCAGACGGTGGTGGTGGGGGGGGGGGGGGTTGGTGTAATGAATGGGGCTGTTAGTGTGTATGACTGTAGACAGTGGGAGGCTTAGTGTAATGAATGGAGATGTTAGTGTATGACTGTAGACTGTGGGGGGCTTGGTGTAATGAATGGAGATGTTAGTGTGTATGACTGTAGACTGTGGGGGGCTTGGTGTAATGAATGGAGATGTTAGTGTGTATGACTGCAGACAGTGGGGGCTTGGTGTAATGAATGAATAGGGCTGTTAGTGTGTACGACAGTAGACAGTGGGAGGCTTAGTGTAATGAATGGAGATGCTAGTGTATGACTGCAGACAGTGGGGGGCTTGGTGTAATGAATGGAGATATTAGTGTGTATGACAGCAGACCGTGGTGGTGGTGGGGGGGGGGGGGGGTTGGTGTAATGAATGGGGCTGTTAGTGTGTATGACTGTAGACAGTGGGAGGCTGTGTATGACTGCAGACAGTGGAGGCCTCGTGTAATGAATGGAGATGTTAGTGTGTATGATAGCAGATAGTGGGGGCTTGGTGTAATTAATGAATAGGGCTGTTAGTGTGTATGACAGCAGACAGTGGGGAGCTTGGTGTAATGAATAAATATGTTCGTGTATGACGGCAGACAGTGGAGGCCTGGTGTAATGAATAGAGATGTTAGTGTGTATGACTGCAGACAGTGGCGGGGAGGGGGGGCTTGGTGTAATGAATGGAGATGTTAGTGTGTATGACTGCAGACAGTCGGGGGCTTGGTGTAATGAATGGAGAGGTTAGTGTGTATGACTGCAGACAGTCGGGGGCTTGGTGTAATGAATGGAGAGGTTAGTGTGTATGACTGTAGACAGTGGGGGGATTGGTGTAATGAATGGAGATGTCAGCCTGGGAGAGAAACCCACAATCACACTATGCAACCAGTATCTGTAACACCACCGACAACTGGTGTAATGATTGGAGAGGTTAGTGTACGACAGCAGAAAGTGGCGTTGCTTGGTGTAATGAATGGAGATGTTAGTGTATGACAGCAGACTGTTGGAGGCTTGGAGTAAAGAATGGAGAGGTTAGTGTATGACTAGACAGCGGGGGGGGGGGGGGGGTTGGTGTAATTAAAGGAGATGTTCGTGTATGACAGCAGACAGTGGGGAGGGGGGGGGGTCGGTGTAATGAATGGAGCTGTTCGTGTATAAATGTAGACAGTGGGGGGGCTTGGTGTAATGAATAGGGCTGTTAGTGTGTATGACAGCAGACAGTGGCGGTGCTTGGTGTAATGAATGGAGCTGTTCGTGTATAAATGTAGACAGTGGGGGGGCTTGGTGTAATGAATAGGGCTGTTAGTGTGTATGACAGCAGACAGTGGCGGTGCTTGGTGTAATGAATGGAGATGTTAGTGTGTATGACAGCAGACAGTTGGAGGCTTGGAGTAAAGAATGGAGATGTTAGTGTATGACTAGACAGCTGGGGGGGTTGATTTAATTAAAGGAGATGTTAGTGTATGACAGCAGACAGTGGAGGGGTTTGGTGTAATGAATGGAGAGGTTAGTGTATGACTGCAGACAGTGGGGGGCTTGGTGTAATGAATAGGCCTGTTAGTGTATGACAGCAGACAGTTGGAGGCTTGGAGTAAAGAATGGAGATGTTAGTGTATGACTAGACAGCAGGGGGGGGGGGGGGTTGGTGTAATGAAAGGAGATGTTAGTGTGTATGACAGCAGACAGTGGGGGGGCTTGGTGTAATGAATGGAGAGGTTAGTGTACAACTGTAGACAGTGGGGGCTTGCACCAATCCAGTCACCTCCCGGGGTGTGAGCAGAAATCGGATTAATCTACTGGCGCAACGCTATTTCCTGCCTTTAGCGCAAACAGCATCACGGCAGACAAGCAAGCTGGAGAAGGCTCGTTCTCACAACTAAACACCCGGTGTAAGTTGAGAGAACCGGCATTCTCCGACATACCAGCGCAGTCTACTGAATAGTTCCAGGACCTCCTTCCCGGCGCTATTCACACTGCACTGAATTGAATTGACCACACTGAAAGAACTGTATTAAACACTGTTCATGAATATATAAAACTATGATAATGAGAGTAAAAATTATGCAAAATAAGTCTTCAATACAAAAGAGAAAGTGTACATCTCTGTAGCGGAAACACGTTGTATATATAGATCACAGCTCAGCCAATGGCATCCAGGTAAAATGATCAATCTGTCAGACAGGGCAGGTGAAGGTTGTACCCAATTCTCCCCCTTTAATGTCACCCCAGCAGGATTGTGGAAATTACAAAGTGGGTTTAAGAGCTTCTTTCAGCCAGAGATTCTTAATGAGCGTATAGATCGCCCCGTACAGATAAAATATCGCCAGTTACGGGCTCCTTGTTCTGTACAGAACAAACATGAATGGTAAATATATCTTACCAACCCATATCGGCGTGTACATGGAAATATTATAAATACGTTTTTAAAACAAAGTGACTTCCTCCTGTAGTCACATGATCACCAATGCGCGCTAAGGAGGATGGCTACGGCACAAAGCGTACAGACGGCAGTGATCCAGGTGCGGAGAGGAGTACAGACACAGCATATGGATGGAGAGATGCATGTAGGGCCTGATTCAGTGTTCTGCACTAATGCAGCTGCGAATGTGTACTCCGATACTGCGCAAAACTGTGATAATGCTTGACCAGCGCCAGCGGCTGCGTACAAAGACATTACTGATTGGCCAGCTGCAAGATGACTCGGAAAGAAAGGCAGGCCATGGGTAGCTGGCGCTATACTGTATAATATTAATAATGGCATATTTACTAATAGTGGTCGGGGACCCGTTCCAAGACCCCAACTCCTGCTCCCACACACATGGTAATGGCAGCCATGGCAATGACGGGGTTAACCCCCGCACTGCGCCGACATCTTTAAAGGACAGTAGGCACTGTGTTCCAGGCGCTGGGTGTGTAAAATATGTATTTTAAAATAAGAATTTACTCACCGGTAATTCTATTTCTCGTAGTCCGTAGTGGATGCTGGGAACTCCGTAAGGACCATGGGGAATAGACTGGCTCCGCAGGAGACTGGGCACTCTAAAGAAAAGATTAGGTACTACCTGGTGTGCACTGGCTCCTCCCACTATGACCCTCCTCCAGACCTCAGTTAGGGAAACTGTGCCCGGAAGAGCTGACATTACAAGGAAAGGATTTGGAATCCAGGGTAAGACTCATACCAGCCACACCGTACAACTCGTGATAACTATACCCAGTTAACAGTATGAACAACAACTGAGCCTCACTCAACGGATGGCTCATAACAATAACCCTTATTTAAGCAATAACTATATACACGTATTGCAGAAAGTCCGCACTTGGGACGGGCGCCCAGCATCCACTACGGACTACGAGAAATAGAATTACCGGTGAGTAAATTCTTATTTTCTCTGACGTCCTAGTGGATGCTGGGAACTCCGTAAGGACCATGGGGATTATACCAAAGCTCCCAAACGGGCGGGAGAGTGCGGATGACTCTGCAGCACCGAATGAGAGAACTCAAGGTCCTCCTCAGCCAGGGTATCAAATTTGTAGAATTTTGCAAAGGTGTTTGAACCCGACCAAGTAGCCGCTCGGCAAAGCTGTAAAGTCGAGACCCCTCGGGCAGCCGCCCAAGAAGAGCCCACCTTCCTTGTGGAATGGGCTTTTGCTGATTTTGGATGCAGCAATCCAGCCGCAGAATGAGCCAGCTGAATCGTGCTACAGATCTAGCGAGCAATAGTTTGCTTTGAAGCAGGAGCACCCAGCTTGTTGGGTGCATGCAGGATAAACAGCGAGTCAGTCTTCCTGACTCCAGCCGTTCTGGAAACATATATTTTCAAAGCCCTAACTACGTCCAGCAACTTGGAGTCCTCCAAGTCCCGAGTAGCCGCAGGCACCACAATAGGTTGGTTCAAATGAAACGATGATACCACCTTTGGGAGAAATTGGGGACGAGTCCTCAATTCTGCCCTGTCCATATGGAAGATCAGATATGGGCTTTTACATGACAAAGCCGCCAATTCCGACACACGCCTAGCCGATGCTAAGGCCAACAGCATGACCACTTTCCACGTGAGATACTTTAGTTTCACGGTCTTAAGTGGCTCAAACCAGTGGGATTTCAGGAAATCCAACACAACGTTAAGATCCCAGGGTGCCACTGGTGGCACAAAAGGGGGCTGAATATGCAGCACTCCCTTAACAAACGTCTGAACCTCAGGCAGTGAAGCCAGTTCTTTTTGAAAGAAAATGGATAGGGCCGAAATCTGGACCTTTATGGACCCCAATTTTAGGCCCATAGTCACCCCTGACTGTAGGAAGTGCAGGAATCGACCCAGCTGGAATTCCTCTGTAGGGGCCGTCCTGGCCTCACACCAAACATTTTCGCCATATACAGTGATAATGCTTTGCCGTCACGTCTTTCCTAGCCTTTATCAGCATAGGAATAACTTCATCCGGAATGCCTTTTTCCGCTAGGATCCGGCGTTCAACCGCCATGCCGTCAAACGCAGCCGCGGTAAGTCTTGGAACAGACAGGGCCCTTGTTGCAGCAGGTCCTGTCTGAGAGGCAGAGGCCATGGGTCCTCTGTGCGCATTTCTTGCAGTTCCGGGTACCAAGTCCTTCTTGGCCAATCCGGAACAATGAGTATTGTTCTTATTCCTCACTTTCTTACTATTCTCAGTACCTTGGGTATGAGAGGAAGAGGAGGAAACACATATACCGACTGGTACACCCACGGTGTCACTAGGGCGTCCACAGCTATCGCCTGAGGGTCCCTTGACCTGGCGCAATATCTTTTTAGCTTTTTGTTGAGGCGGGACGCCATCATGCCCACCTGTGGCAGTTCATCGCTTTGCAATCTGTGTGAAGACTTCTTGATGAAGTCCCCACTCTCCCGGGTGGAGGTCGTGTCTGCTGAGGAAGTCTGCTTCCCAGTTGTCCACTCCCGAAATGAACACTGCTGACAGTGCTTGCACGTGATTCTCCGCACACCGAAGAATCTTTGTGGCTTCCGCCATTGCCATCCTGCTTCTTGTGCCGCCCTGGCGGTTTACATGGGCGACCGCCGTGATGTTGTCTGACTGAATCAGCACTGGCCGGTTTCGAAGCAGGGGCTCTGCTTGACTCAGGGCATTGTAAATGGCCCTTAGTTCCAGTATATTTATGTGTAGAGAAGTCTCCAGACTTGACCACAGCCCTTGGAAGTTTCTTCCCTGAGTGACTGCCCCCCATCCTCGGAGGCTTGCATCCGTGGTCACCAGGACCCAGTCCTGTATGCCGAACCTGCGGCCCTCGAGAAGGTGAGCACTCTGCAGCCACCACAGAAGAGACACCCTGGCCCTTGGGGACAGGGTGATCAGCCGATGCATCTGAAGATGCGATCCGGACCACTTGTCCAACAGATACCACTGAAAGATCCTTGCATGGAACCTGCCGAAGGGAATGGCTTCGTATGAAGCCACCACCTTTCCCAGGACTCGCGTGCAGTGATGCACCGATACCTGTTTTGGTTTCAGGAGGTCCCTGACCAGAGATGCTAATTCCTGGGCCTTCTCCACCGGGAGAAACACCTTCTTCTGTTCTGTGTCCAGAATCATGCCCAGGAAAAGCAGACGCGTCGTAGGAATCAGCTGCGACTTTGGAACATTCAGAATCCAGCCGTGCTGTTGCAACACTTCCTGAGAGAGTGCTACGCTGATCAGCAACTGCTCTCTGGACCTCGCCTTTATGAGGAGATCGTCCAAGTACGGGATAACTATAACTCCCTTCTTCCGAAGGAGTATCATCATTTCGGCCATTACCTTGGTAAATATCCTCGGTGCCGTGGACAGGCCAAACGGCAACGTCTGGAATTGGTAATGACAGTCCTGTACCACAAACCTGAGGTACTCCTGGTGAAGTGGGCAAATGGGGACATGCAAGTAAGCATCCTTGATGTCCAGCGACACCATAAAATCCCCCTCTTCCAGGCTTGCAATAACCGCTCTGAGCGATTCCATTTTGAACTTGAATTTCTTTATATAAAAGTGTTCAAGGATTTTAAATTCAGAATGGGTCTCACCGAACCGTCCGGTTTCGGTACCACAAACATTGTGGAATAGTAACCCCGTCCCTGTTGAAGGAGGGGGACCCTGATAATCACTTGCTGGAGGTACAGCTTGTGAATTGCCGCCAGTACTACCTCCCTTTCCATTGGGGAAGCTGGCAAGGCTGAATTTGAGGTAACGGCGGGGCGTGGGGGGGGGGGGGGGGGGGGGGGGGGGGAGTGTCGCTTCGAATTCCAGCTTGTATCCCTGAGATACAATTTGTACAGCCCAGAGATCCACCTGTGAGCGAACCCACTGGTTGCTGAAGTTTCGGAGACGCGCCCCCACCGGGATCCGGTCTGAAGATCGACAGTGTCTAGGTCGACAATGTTTAGGTCGACCACTATAGGTCGACAGTCACTAGGTCGACATGGATGGAAGGTCGACAGGTTTTCTAGGTCGACATGAGTTTCACTTTTTTCTTTTTTTGAATTTTTTCATACTTAACGATCCACGTGGACTACGATTGGAACGGTAAAGTGTGCCGAGCGAAGTGGTAGCGGAGCGAAGGCACCATGCCCGAAGTTCGCTCGCCATGCGAGGGGACGCGGTGCACTAATTTGGGATCCCGGTCACTCTACGAAGAAAACGACACCCAAAAAAAAACCTCATGTCGACCTTTAGACCTGTCGACCTAGCACATGTCGACCTAGAAACCCTGTCGACCTTCCATCCATGTCAACCTAGTGACTGTCGACCTATAGTGGTCGACCTAGACACTGTCGATTTGATGAACCACCCCCACCCCCCCCACCGCACCTGGCTCCGCCTGTGGAGCCCCAACGTCATGCGGTGGACTTAGTGGAAGCAGGGGAGGACTTTTGTTCCTGGGAACTGGCTGCATGGTGCAGCTTCTTACCTCTACCCCTGCCTCTGGCAAGAAAGGATGCGCCCCTGACCCTCTTGCCTTTCTGAGAACTAAAGGACTGCATTTGATAATACGGTGCTTTCTTAGGCTGTGAAGAAACCTGAGGCAAGAAAGTCGACTTTCCAGCTGTCGCTGTGGACACGAGGTCCGATAGACCTTCCCCAAACAATTCCTCACCCTTATAAGGCAAAACCTCCATGTGTTTTTTAGAATCAGCATCTCCTGTCCATTGAGTCCATAAGACTCTCCTGGCAGAAATGGACATAGCATTAATTCTAGAGCCCAGCAGGCAAATGTCCCTCTGAGCATCCCGCATATATAAGACGACGTCTTTTATATGGCCCAAGGTTAGCAAAACAGTATCCCTGTCGAGGGAATCTATGTCGTCTGACAGAGTATCTGTCCATGCTGCTACAGCACTACACATCCAGGCTGAAGCAATAGCAGGTCTCAGTAGAGTACCAAAGTGTGTATACACTGACTTCAGGATAGCTTCCTGCTTTCTATCCGCAGGCTCCTTTAGGGTGGCCGTATCCTGAGATGGCAGGGCCACCTTTTTAGATAAACGTGTCAGCGCCTTGTCCACCCTAGGGGATGTTTCCCAACGTAACCTGTCCCCAAACATATATACCCTCTTGGTATTAACAGGGTTAATCTCAGAAATGTGTAATACATCTTTCATTGCAATAATCATGTATCGGATGGCCTTGGTCATTTTAGACTGTAAATGTGCCTCATCATCGTCGACACTTGAGTCGGACTCCGTGTCGACATCTGTGTCAACCACCTGAGATAGAGGGCATTTTTGAGCCCCTGACGGTTTCTGAGTCGCCTGGGCAGGCGCGGGCTGAGACCCCGGCTGTCCCAAGGCTGCAGCGTCATCAAACCTTTTATGTAAGGAGCTTACATTGTCGTTTAAGACCTTCCACATATCCATCCAATCAGGTGTCGGCCCCGACGGGGGCGATACCACACTTATCTGCCCTTGTTCCGCCTCCACGTAACCCTCCTCATCAAACATGTCGACACAGCCGTACCGACACACCGCACACACAGGGAATGCTCAGACTGAGGACAGGACCCCACAAAGTCCTTTGGGGAGACAGAGAGAGAGTATGCCAGCACACACCACAGCGCTATATAACACAGGGATTTTCACTTATAATAAGTGATTACCCAATAGCTGCCTTATACGTTTTATTTGCGCCTAAATTTATGTGCCCCCCCTCTCTTTTTTACCCTTCTTGTACCTGGATACTGCAGGGGAGAGCCTGGGGAGCTGCTTCCAGCGGAGCTGTGAAGAGAAAATGGCGCTGGTGTGCTGAGGAAGAAAGCCCCGCCCCCTCAGTGGCGGGCTTCTGTCCCGCTTTCTGTGTAAAAAAATGGCGGGGTTTTTTACATATATACAGTGCCAGACTGTATATATGTATTTTTATTGCCAAAAGATACTTCAATTGCTGCCCAGGGCCCCCCCCCCCCCAGCGCCCTGCACCCTACAGTGACCGGAGTGTGTAAGTGTGCTGGGAGCAATGGCGCACAGCTGCGGTGCTGTGCGCTACCTTAATGAAGACAGGAGTCCTCTGCCGCCGATTTCGTCGTCTTCAAGCTTCTGTTCATCTGGCTCTGCGAGGGGGACGGCGGCGCGGCTCCGGGAACGGACGATTGAGGACAGGCCCTGTGTTCGAACCCTCTGGAGCTAATGGTGTCCAGTAGCCTAAGAAGCACAAGCTAGCTGCACGCAGGTAGGTTTGCTTCTCTCCCCTCAGTCCCACGTAGCAGTGAGTCTGTTGCCAGCAGATCTCACTGAAAATAAAAAAACCTAACAAATACTTTTCTTTACTAGTAAGCTCAGGAGAGCCCACTAGGAGCACCCAGCTCTGGCCGGGCACAGATTCTAACTGAGGTCTGGAGGAGGGGCATAGAGGGAGGAGCCAGTGCACACCAGATAGTACCTAATCTTTTCTTTAGAGTGCCCAGTCTCCTGCGGAGCCCGTCTATTCCCCATGGTCCTTACGGAGTTCCCAGCATCCACTAGGACGTCAGAGAAAATAATGTTCGATCCGCCAAGGCCTAGACCCTCTCTGGCGTCTGCAGCAGTGAGGCATGTTAACCCCTGGTGCAGCTCTCCCTGTGCAAGGTATGGCATGCGTGTCCCAGCTTTAGACCCACTCCAGCAGCTGCAGCAATGCTGGGCCGAGTGGATGCATGCTGGGAGACCAGGGATGCCTGCTCCCAGTGCGGTATTGTATAGGTTAAGGTGCTGCTTCAGCCGAGAGTTCAGTCCCGGGCTGCAGCACAAGGAGCTGCCACCCGCTGCACCCGGGGAGAGCCTCACAGCACTGGGCCCAGTGTATAAAATAAAGACAAATATATAAATGTTTATAATAACATGCATAAACATTTAAAAGGTATGATCAGCACTCAGTTGGGCAAACAGACCCCAGGCTGCAATGCTGCACAGTGTAAATGCCTGGAGCAGGACACCAGACACAAATCATGTATAAATGTAATTTAAAGATAAAATGCACTTGTTTCCTGGTGGTTTAGGGGGGTCCAGAGCTGTCTGTGGGCTGCTGGGTTTCCCATCTCTCCCAGGCAACGGAAAGCCTTGTTTCAGCAACCCCCATGAAAGTAGCATGGGAAGGCTAAGCATCCCAGCCAGCCAAGTGCTTTCAGGGAACCCCAAGGGACTTCCACTCGAAGGGCAGGAGACTCTGCCTGGGGACCATGGCTGCCCATCTCTGGGGCTTCTATTCAGGCTAGAGGTAGCAGGCTTAGCAGATTCCTTAAAGTGTTTTTGGAGGGAACTCCGCTCTGTCCATAGAGGATATTGTTAAAAGTGGCCATGCATTTAACTGGGTAAAGACAACAGGGCAGAACTTACCCCTGTGGTATTGCGTGTTGGAAGAGGATACAAGAGTGCCTCAGAATGTATATACTAATCTGTGACATCAATAAGGTTAAACTGCTGTAACTTCTTGTATGCTGTATTCCCCTGGCAAAAAGGGAAGGAGTTTTATTTTTTTTTAAAGACTATGTGAGCAATAAACATCTTGCTTTCAAGACGACCATCTCATCTTGCGACCAACAGGAATGCGACATCCGCAGTCCTGTTCTCCTCCTGTTCTGGGCTGAGCCCAGTGACTCCAAGCTCCGCCCTCTGTCAGTTACCGATGCAGGGGATCGTGTCAATGGTCAGTGACCAATGGGGATCACAGACGCCAGTCTGGGGGGGGTGTCAGCAGAGTGTCTACCCAAACACAGCAGCAAGCATTTACAGGCATCGGTAGTAGGAGCCTGAGCAGAAATGTGGTTCCAGGTACCATGTGGTAGGATCCTGGTGGTGGCAGTGAAATACCCGGCCACTACAGTGGGTGGAGTCAGTAACAGGCGGTTACTGACAGTAAGAGGGAATTCCCTATTGACCAGGTCCCGTGAGAACTAATCTGATCGTTGGTGCACACAGCAAGGTACATCCGGTGACACTAATCATTTCCCTTCTGTAGCGGGATCTGCGGCCATTTTGTGCATGCGTCGGCAGCAAACCATGCATGCGCGCTCCGGAATTCGCTCCCTCCTTCGTACATTGAGCATCTTTAATATTTGCACGTATCCCCCGATAATGGGTGTTTTCAGGGAATATCCCGCAAACATTTGATAAATAGGACCCTAATTACAGAAATATCTTCAGACCTCTTTCCGCCCTGCAACGTTTCCCAATGTGTGAGTTACCAGAGGCCGCTCAGACACAGGAAGAAATTCACAGAGTAACTAGAGAAGCTGAAGGTTGCAACATGGTAACCAGACTTCTAACATTTATCACCAGTAATCTGGAACCTGCCCAGTGCACTCCATGCGTCATCGTCATCTAAAATCATTGCAGCAGGGTATGGGCTGAATGGGGACAAAGATCAGAGGGAGGGTCCCAGTTGCCACATCTGCAGACAGTGACGTATACAGACGATGGGCAGATATGTCTGGACCGTACAAGTACTTACTGACACCTACTCAAGGACTGAATATAATATAATAATCCTAGGCAACTTTTTTTTTTTTTTTAAAGATATATAACAAACTGCATTCATATCTGAAGCCTGAACACAGCACTGCAGCTTTTTTGGGGGCAGTATCAACATCTACCCAATCACTCCACTACTAGTGACATGACCAAGGTGCGAGGTACTTTGTGCCTCATGCCCCAGTAACGTTATTAATTACTACTGGAAAAATAAGCTGCATAACATGAACAAGACTGTATCTTTCAAAAGACCGGACATTAATCTTATAGACTCGCCCCATGAATTACTGGGTTATGGAAGTTGTACTAGTGAGGCCCCAATACATCCTGAGTACTCCAGTGTATTACTGATCAGGATCCGGCACAGATCCCAATCAGCTGAGAGGCATTACTACCAGGATCTCCCAGTGCCAGGCTCTCACCCACATTCCATCCCGTGTTACGGCAGTCTGATGCCTCGCCCAGGCCCTCCTGCCTCACCCCTTCTCACAGGAGAACTAACCCTGCACAATAAGGCAACATGCATCCAGGTGTGCTGCTGTATAGAGGCGGACGGAGTGGCAACGCGGATGCAAGCGGCCGATGTTTTCTGTCGCACTGAGCATGCGTCAATACTTACGCACAAGGATGTATATCACAACTGCACACATATACAGGCAATGCCAGTGGGCGTTTCTGGGTAGGGGTTGGCTAGCAAGACGAGGGTGTGTCGCGGTTCACCGTAAGGATGGCCATCGGTGGGTTATCCAATGATGGATAACCTTGATAGTGGGAAACCATCTGTAAGCCAATCAGGGCCCAGGGGAGTGGCTTGGCATTTGTCTGGGGCAGAGTATGCTCCATGTTCCGGAACCTAGTTTAAAAAAAATAAAAATTTAAAAAAAAAATGGTTATGCCATCGATGGAGGGAAACCATCTGGTTCTCCCCCATCAATGGCAAAAGTATTCTACGTAGGCCAAAAACCATCAATGATTATGAATAATCGATGGTCGATGGCCATCCCTAGTTCACAAACACCAGCGCCAATGTTCATGCGGAGATTGTGTGCCTCCATAGTGCTGGTGCAACGTTTGATGGTGGGACTGAAGTTGTGACCGGTCTTATATGCACAGCGGCAGATTAGCGCCACAGCCGGTGGATGTCTCAGTAGGAAGGCAGCAAATCAGCATAAAGAAGCAGTAGTGGCTGCGGCAAGAGATGAATCAGGCCCTCTGTTCTGTAATGTATAGAACAGGAATCCAGATATTACACTACAGGTTGGCTGCTGACCGCTGCCATATCTGTACCTGCCTGAAAGATCACCCTACCGTCCAGCAGCACTGAGGCATAAGGCGCTGCATACAACTGTGGTTATCAGGGGAGGCCAAATTCAGATTTGTCATATATATTAAATTAAAGAGAAATATGCACTATGTAATGAGAATTATCACTAACACATTGCTGTATAGTAAGGCACACAGGGTAGGAACAGTGCGGAGGGGACACAGGGTAGGTAGGTACAGTGCGGGGGGGGGGGGGGGGGGCGGAGAGGCGAGGCACAGGGCGGGGGGGGAGCAGGAGAGGCAGGGCGGAGGGGACGGGAGGCACAGGCTGGCACCGTGCGGGGGACAGGAGAGGGGAGGCACAGGCTGGCACTGTGCGGGGGACAGGAGAGGGGAGGCACAGGCTGGCACTGTGCGGGGTAATGATGCAGAGAGATTATAATAAATGAAACATAGGGGGGTAATTCTGAGTTGATCGCAGCAGGAATTTTGTTAGTAGTTGTGCAAAACCATGTGCACTGCAGGGGAGGCAGATATAACATGTGCAGAGAGAGTTAGATTTGGGTGGGGTATAGTGTTTCTGTGCAGGGTAAATACTGGCTGCTTTATTTTTACACTGCAGTTTAGATTGCAGATTGAACACACCCCACCCAAATCTAACTCTCTCTGCACATGTTACATCTGCCTCCCCTGCAGTGCACATGGTTTTGCCCAACTGCTAACAAAATTCCTGCAGCGATCAACTTGGAATTACCCCCATAGTGCTGTGATACGATACACAGGACCTGTGACCTGGTGCAGAGATATTACATGAGATGAGACGTGGTAAAGTAATATAATGGATATGGTGTAGATATAGCATATTACACTGAGACACGGTACAGGAATATAATACAAATAGATATATAGATATAAACACACACATAACGCTGAGACACAGTGCAGGGATATAATACACAGAAGCATATATATAGATCACCGAGACACGGTGCAGGGATATAATACACAGAAGCATGGATACAGGGATCTGGGACTCCAGGTCGACAACAAAAATGTCGACGCCAATGGTCGACACCTTAGGTCGACATGGACAAAAGGTCAACATGAGTTTTTTATGTTTTTTTGGTGTCGTTTTCTTCGTAGAGTGACCGGGAACCCCAATTAGTGCACCGCTTCGCTCGCCATGCTTCAGGCATGGTGCCTTCGCTCCGCTCGGCACAGATTACCGTTCCAATCGTAGTCCACATGGTTTGTTAAGTATGAAAAAGTTCCAAAAAAGAAAAAACAATTGTGAAAAAAATCATGTCGACCTTTTTTCCATGTCGACCTTGTCCTGTCGACCTTTTGTCCATGTCGACCTAAGGTGTGTCGACCAATTGGTGTCGACCAATTGTCGTCGACCTAAGATGTGTCGACCTGGAGTCCGGATACCGGACACGGTGCAGGGATATAATATACAGGACACGGTGCAGAGCTACACCAGTAACGTACCTCACTCATGGTGCCGCAGCGATGACTCCAATGACAGGGGTATACTGGAGGCCTGATTCACAATAAGCACATGGATGGAGAAGGAAATGGAATCGTGAGACTGAAAGCCCTATATAAGACTACACCCATTCACCTGCTGATACATCCAGTCACACAACACAGCAATAACACGTGACCCGCATGTCAGGGCCTGGCGGCCATATTGAGTGGGGCTGAGAAAACTGATTTTCCTGTCATGTCATTGTGTTACACAGGATACAGGGTCCCCAGAATTAATAGCGGGATTATCATGTATAGGGCTAAGGATATAAGATATGTAGTAGATGTATATTCAGTACCATGTGTAGAATATGTATACAGCATAGCAGGAAATAGGATATGTATAGGCCATAAAAATATATAGACTTACCATCCCTTTAAACTGGGATACTCATGGATTACACAGGTGTCTGATTAAAACCACTGGAAATGCAGGCCCTGTGTAATGAGTGAGTTCCCTGCTCCATTAGTGGATGTATTTACAGATACTGAATAAAATTGTCTTTCGCAACTTCCTTCTTGAGGCTCGTTTACTGTATAAAAGTACTAAACTGTAACAGCCAATTACATGCGGACACATTGGAACTAAGGCTGACCCCTGGCAGCGCAGCCTTTTTTTCCAGGAGCGGTTGCGTGGCGTCGCACGCAGCTGCTCCAAAAAACGGCACTTGCTCACCCCTGTTCGCCCCACCCCGCCGCCCCTCAAACCCCTGCCGCTGTCAATCACACTGTGGTCGCAATCATTGGGGATGCGACCGCAGTGCGTGTGGCTGCACAGCCGCTGCGCGCCCACTGCACATGCGCAGTTTTCCGCCATCTGCAAACTGCGCTGCGGGCCACTGATGCGGCCGGGTCTGAATGACCCCTATGTTGGGCATATTCAATAGAAAAATGACGTATTTTCTATCCTGCATGCTGTGGCGGCACCTCCCAACCAGCCACAAATCGGGAGAAATGGGACAGTGCCCTGAAATCGGGACTCTTCTGCCAAATGTCGCACCGCTGGGAGGTACGACCTGAGAGACTACTGAGAACGTGTCTGTGAATTCATCCATACAGATATATAATAATAACACCATGGAGAATATTTATTAAAGAATATTCTGAGCGTGTTTTCATAAATAGAAGGATCCCCTGAAACAGGGGCGTCTTAAGAGAGGTGGGGACCCATATGCACACTCCGGATGGGCCCCCTCCTCTCCACGGTGCCATAGGCTCCGGCAATATGCCGGAGTCTACTGCGCATGCGCAGGTCTCCCCAAACATGGCGCCCGCCATGTTTGGGAGACAAAGATTTTACTGCGCGGCAGACATTTTTTATGTGTTTTTTGGCCGCGACGGCTGCCGCTGCAGCGCCCGGCGGTGGACTTCGGACAGGTGAGTATGAAAATATGGGTGCAATGTGTGCGGTGTGGGCCCCCCCTGGACCCAGAGGCCCGTGTGCACCGCACACATTTCACCCATGATAGAAACGCCAATGCCTTAAAAGTAAAAGAGGACAGCAGCAGATATTGGAGAGATCTGCTGTGATCCCCCGTTTTCGCCTATGGCATACCTCCCAACTGTCCCAATTTTTTCGCTGGACAATCCTGTTTTTTTGGGACTGTCCCGCTGTCCCAACCGAGGGCCGCAGTGCCCCGCGGTGGGGCGGGGGCAGTTGGGAGGCTCCTGTCAATCACTGCTCTGAGCATGCGCACAGCGTCTATTCAGTGGAGACAGAGGGAGAGGGGGCATGGCAGCAGCTCACAGAGTGCTGGTCATGCCCCCTTTAGTGATGAAAAATGAGGGGGCGTTACCTGCGATCGCGGCACTGCTGCAAAGCCATACCCCCTTATCATAGGCCACGTCCCTTTTTCGGTGCGCGCGCAGAACTCAGGAGACCTGTTTTCACTGACTGAAATGTTGGGAGGTATGCTATGGCAGTGGCCTCCTCCAGGAGGTGACACAAAAATGCTGACTCCTCCGTAATGACAGGAGCCGGGTCCTGCAGTGTGTCATTAACTTGCAGCACTCGGATCCCGTCACTGAGAAGAAGCTGGCAGTGCCAGAATGAGTGAATCCCCCGCGAAGCCACCCCACCTTTAGTGATGACAGTGAGGCTCCTGCAAGGTCACGTCTTCTTTAGTCAAGCCACACCCCTTTTTTGGCAGGTGTGGGAGGGGGATCTGCCTATGGGCTTCTTTCTGGAGTGTTTGCACATTGCAGGGACAGCTCCTATTGGGGTCCAATTCCCCACAACTGAACAAATTAATATGAGGTCCAGAATCCCCATTTATCTACGTTACATTTCGCAACTAGTTTGGCATTTGTGTAAATCTCTCTGTAGTAAGTTACCGTCCTGCTCTGTGGTGATAATAACCTTTAATAACCTAAGCAGGTATCAGTCTCTGATTTGATAACTTATCTCAAGATGCAGTTTGGACCTTGATCCATATTAGACATTAGGTAACTATTCATCCAGATTCAGCACGTAGAGTAAAGGCACAGTCCTGTGTTATACGGCATTCACCTACTTCACTGGTCAGGGGAAGGGGAGGTCCAGGTGCCAGGGGCGCTGATATGGCAATATGAATGACATCATCACTACCTCGCTGCCACAACGGCGTGCGAACATTTCCGGCATTTTGTTGCAAGTATTACGTGATTCATAGACAATCACATCATCATGCCCCATGTCCACCCATTTCACCAAACTTGATGGAGTACTGACGACTTTCCTGGGAGCTAGGAATGCTCCCCCAAAATTCTGTAATCTTATGGAAATTGTGTAAAATGTGCACCAGATCCAGAGCATAAAGTGTGCATTATTGTCATAGATCATAGGACTCATTCTCCCCCTATACTATATATAGTATACTACTCCCCACTATAACACCCAACATGGGGGTACATTTACTAAGGTGGGAGATTTTTAGAACTGGTGATGTTGCCCCTGGCAACCAATCAGATTCTACTTACCATTTATCTAGCTGCTTCTAGCAGATAATAGATATAATCTGATTGGTTGCTATGGGCAACATCACTAGTTCTAAAAATCTCCCACCTTAGTAAATTTCCCCCATGACCTAACAACTGGAGATGACCATAATACAATTCTATTATACTTTATACAGACATAACGTAGGTCACTACACCCCAACATGGCCTGGTCACTGGGAAGGATCATAATACTATTCTATGACACCTTATACATAGTGACACTATAGCCACAACATGACCATAATATTTATATTACACTATATACACACACCTAGGACACTACACACCTTAACATGACATGACCATAATACATCTATTACATCCTATACAGACATAGGACACTACACCCCAAACATGACCTGACCACTGGCCATGACCATAATACATCTATTACATCCTATATAGACATAGGACACTGCACCCCAACATGACCTGACCATAATACATCTATTACACCCTATACATAGGACACTACACCCCAAACATGACCTGACCACTGGCCATGACCATAATACATCTATTACACCCTATACAGACACAGGACACTACATCCCCAACATGATCTGCCCACTGGCCCTGACCATAATACATCTATTACACCCTATACAGCCATAGGACACTAAACCCCAACATGACTGACCTCTGGCCATGACCATAATACATCTATTACACCCTATACAGACATAGGACACTACACCCCCCAACATGACCTGACCACTGGCCATGACCATAATACATCTATTACACCCTATACAGACATAGGACACTACACCCCCAACATGACCTGACCGCTGGCCATGATCATAATACATCTATTACACCCTATACAGACATAGGACACTACACCCCCGACATGACCTGACCGCTGGCCATGACCATAATACATCTATTACACCCTATACAGACATAGGACACTACACCCCCAACATGACCTGACCACTGGCCCTGACCATAATACATCTACTACAACCTATACAGACACAGGACACTACACCCCCAACATGATCTGACCACTGGCCATGACCATAATACATCTATTACACCCTATACAGACATAGGACACTACACCCCCAACATGACCTGACCACTGGCCATGACCATAATACATCTATTACACCCTATACAGACATAGGACACTACACCCCCAACATGACCTGACCGCTGGCCATGATCATAATACATCTATTACACCCTATACAGACATAGGACACTACACCCCCAACATGACCAGACCACTGACCATGACCATAATACATCTATTACATCCTGTACAGACATAGGACACTACACCCCCGACATGACCTGACCACAATACATCTATTACACACTATACATAGGACACTACACCCCCAACATGACCTGACCACTGGACATGATCATAATACATCTATTTCACCCTATACAGACACAGGACACTACACCCCCAACATGACCTGACCACTGGACATGATAATAATACATCTATTACACCCTATACAGACATAGGACTACACCCCCAACATGACCTGACCACTGGCCCTGACCATAATACATCTATTACACCCTATACAGACACAGGACACTACACCCCCAACATGACCTGACCGATGGCAATGACCATAATACATCTATTACACCCTATACATACACAGGACACTACACCCCCAACATGACCTGACCACTGGCCCTGACCATAATACATCTACTACAACCTATACAGACACAGGACACTACACCCCCAACATGATCTGACCACTAGCCATGACCATAGTACATCTATTACACCCTATACAGACATAGGACACTACACCCCCAACATGACCTGACCACTGGCCATGACCATAATACATCTATTACACCCTATACAGACACAGGACACTACACCCCCAACATGACCTGACCGATGGCAATGACCATAATACATCTATTACACCCTATACATACACAGGACACTACACCCCCAACATGACCTGACCACTGGCCATGACCATAATACATCTATTACACCCTATACAGACATAGGACACTACACCCCCAACATGACCTGACCACTAGCCATGACCATAATACATCTATTACACCCTATACAGCCTATCTAGCATACAAATTAATCAAGAGCACAAAGACAGAATACTGTTAAATGGTGTTTAATATAACAAAGAGCGTCACAATCAGGGCTGCCATCAGAAATTGTGGGGCCCGGGACTGTCAAAATAGACAGGGCCCCTCCCTCCCCCCAAAAAATTCTGCCGCACTCCTCCACCCTCTATATGATGTCATACATTATGATGTTACATATAGGTGGAGTGTTGCGGACCTACAGGAACGGTTCTCAGAGATCTGAGCCGCAGATAAGGCTTGTTTTAATAAGTCCTCCCTACGCATCAGGCTGATGTTGATTCACAGACTGGTGCAGCTCTACAGGTATTGGCGGTAGGAGTCAGGGGTGGGCCCTCCTCTCTGTCAGGTGCCGGGACACCAGTCCCCACAGTCCCCCCCTGATGGCTGCCCTGGTCACAATGCTTATTTTATAAAAAGAAGAAAAAACAGGATTTTAATACCTACCGGTAAATCCTTTTCTCCTAGTCCGTAGAGGATGCTGGGGTCCACTTCAGTACCATGGGGTATAGACGGTTCCGCAGGAGCCTTGGGCACTTTAAGATTTTTTCAGAGTGTGAGCTGGCTCCTCCCTCTATGCCCCTCGTCCATACCTCAGTATAGGAACTGTGCCCAGGGAGACGGACATTTCGAGGAAAGGATTTACTTTTATTAGTTAATGGTGAGATTCATACCAGCTCACTCTTCAACCATGCCGCACACATGGAATTCAACACAACACATGCCAACGGGCATGAACATTACAGCAACCGTGCTGAAACAATTTTAAGAAATTAACAACTGCAGGTAAAGTACGCACTGGGTTGGGTGCCCAGCATCCTCTACGGACTAGGAGAAAAGGATTTACCAGGAGGTATTCAAATCCTGTTTTCTCATACGTCCAAGAGGATGCTGGGTCCACTTCAGTACCATGGGGTTATACCAAAGCTCCAGTACGGGCAGGAGAGTGCGGATGACCCTGCAGCACCGATTGACCAAACTGTAGGTCCTCATTGGCCAAGGTGTCAAACTTGTAAAACTTAGCAAGTGTGTTTGCTCCTGACCAAGTAGCTGCTCGACAAAGCTGTAATGCAGAGACCCCCCGGGCAGCCGCCCAGGACGAGCCCGCCTTTCTAGTAAAATGGGCAGTCACCGAATTCGGTACCGGCAATCCTGCCGTGGAATGAGCATGCTGAATCGTACCTCTGATCCAGCGCGCATTAGTCTGCTTAGAAGCAGGACACCCAATCTTGTTGGGAGCATACAGGACAAACAGCGCCTCTGTTTTCCTTATCCTAGCCGTTCTGGCAATATAGATTTTCAAAGCCCTGACTACGTCCAGAGACTTTGAAGCAGCGAAGGTGTCAGTAGCCACTGGCACCACAATAGGTTGGTTTATATAGAAAGAAGAAACCACCTTTGGAAGAAATTGCTGACGAGTTCGTAACTCAGCCCTATCTTCATGGAAAACCAAGTAAAGGCTCTTGTGAGACAAGGCCCCTAACTCAGACACCCGTCTTGCGGATGCCAAGGCCAACAGCATGACCACTTTCCAAGTGAGAAATTTTAGCTCTATCTCCTGGAGAGGTTCAAACCAATCCGATTAAAGGAATCGTAACATCACGTTAAGATCCCATGGTGCCACAGTAGGCACAAATGGAGGTCGGATGTGTAGCACCCCTTTCACGAATGTCTAAACTTCTGGAAGGGAGGCCAATTGTTTCTGAAAGAAAACGGACAAAGCCAAAATCTGGACCTTGATTGAACCCAATCGAAGGCCTGCATCCACACCTGCCTGGAGAAAATGGAGAAAACGTCCTAACTGAAACTCTTCCGTTGGAGCCTTCTTGGTTTCACACCAAGACACATATTTTCTCCAAATACGGTGGTAATGTTTAGACGTTACTCCCTTCCTGGCCTGAATAAGAGTGGTCAACAGCCATGCCGTCAAACGTAGCCGCGGTAAGTCTTGATAGACGCACAGCCCCTGCTGCAGCAGGTCCTCGCGGAGAGGAAGAGGCCAAGGATCTTCTATGAGCAACTCCTGAAGATCTGGATACCAAGCCCTCCTTGGCCAGTCTGGGACAATGAGGATTGCCCGAACTCCTGTTCTTATTATTATTTTGAGAACTTTTGGTATCAGTGGAAGTGGAGGGAAGACATACACTGACCGAAACACCCACTGGGCCACCAGTGCATCCACTGCTATTGCTTGAGGGTCTCTCGACCTGGAACAATATCTCTGAAGCTTCTTGTTGCGACGAGACGCCATCATGTCTATTTGAGAAATTCCCTAAAGACCTGTCAAGTCTGCGAAGACTTCTTGGTGGAGGCCCCATTCTCCTGGATGGAGATCGTGTCTGCTGAGGAAGTCTGCTTCCCAGTTGTCCACACCCGGAATGAAAATTGCAGACAGAGCTCTTGCATGTCTTTCTGCCCAGCGGAGGATATTTGACACCTCTGCCATGGCCGCTCTGCTTTTCGTTCCGCCCTGACGGTTTATGTACGCGACTGCTGTTACATTGCTGTTACATTATCTGTACGGGTTGATCTTGAAGAAGATGCACCGCTTGTAGAAGACCGTTGTAAATGGCTCTCAACTCCAGAACATTTATGTGAAGACATGTTTCTTGACTTGACCATCTTCCTTGGAAGCTTTCCCCCTGTGTGACAGCTCCCCAACCTTGGAGACTTGCATCCGTGGTCACCAGGATCCAGTCCTGAATCACGAATCTGCGTCCCTCTAGTAGGTGAGAACTGTGTAGCCACCACAGGAGCGAAATTCTGGCTTTGGATGACAGGATTATCCTCTGATGCATGTGTAGATGGGATCCGGACCACTTGTCCAACAGGTCCCACTGGATTACTCTGGAATGGAATTGGCCAAACTGTATGGCCTCGTAGGCCGCTACCATCTTTCCCAACAACCGAATGCATTGATGAATCGACACTCTTGTTGGTTTCAGGACTTGTTTGACCATTCTCTGGATTTCCAGAGCCTTTTCTAATGGAAGAAATACCCTCTGTACTTCCGTGTCCAGTATCATCCCCAGAAAGGACAATCTTGTCGTCGGTTCCAATTGTGACTTTGGAAAATTTATGATCCAACCGCGATGTTGAAGTATTGTCAGGGAGAGTGCAATATTTTGCACCAGCTTTTCTCTGGACCTCGCTTTTATTAGGAGATCGTCCAGGTACGGAATTATATTGACTCCTTTCTGCCGAAGGAGGACCATCATCTCCGCCATTACCTTGGTGAACACCTTTGGAGCCGTGGAAAGTCCAAACGGCAACGTCTGAAATTGGTAATGACAATCCTGCACTGCGAATCTCAGATAAGCTTGATGCGGAGGATAAATGGGAACATGTAAGTAGACATCTTTTATGTCCACCGACACCATGAATTCCCCCTGCTCCAGACTGGAAATCACTGCCCTCAGAGATTCCATCTTGAACTTGAACCTTTGCAGGTAGAGATTCAGATTTTTCAGGTTTAGGATTAGTCTGACCGAGCCGTCCGGCTTCGGAACTACAAATAGGCTTGAATAAAACCCTTCTCCTTGTTGTGACATGGGAACCAGGACAATGACTTGATCCTGACACAATTTTTGTATTGCAGCTGCTACTACTTTCCTGTGTGGAAGAGAAGCTGGTAAGGCCGATTTGAAAAATCGGCCTGGGGGAACGTCTTGAAACTCTAGTTTGTACCCGTGGGATACAATTTGTAAGATCCACGGGTCCAGGCCAGATTGAACCCAGAACTGACTGAAAAGTTTCAGATATGCCCCCACCTGAGCGGACTCCCACAAGGGAGCCCCAGCGTCATGCTGAAGATTTGGCAGAAGCAGGGGTTGATTTCTGCTCCTGTGATCCCGGAGACACTGCAGACTTTTTTCCTTTTCCCCTTCCTCTACCCGCAAAGAAAGGGGAACCTTTACCCTTTTTGTATTTATTGGGCCGAAAGGACTGCATCTGAGAGTGATGTGTCTTTTTCGCCGGCGTAGGAGCATACGGCAAGAACGTCGACTTACCTGCAGTAGCCGCAGAGACTAAAGCATCCAGGCCATCTCCAAACAAGGCCTCACCCTTATACGGGAGAGCCTCCATATTTCTTTTGGAATCTGTGTCAGCATTCCATTGGCGAATCCACAACGTCCTCCTTGCTGAAATAGCCATGGTAGCAGCTTTTGATCCCAAAAGCCCAATATCTTTCATGGCCTCTAGCATATATGCAGCAGCGTTTTTGAGATGACCCAACGTTAGGAGAATCTCGTCTTTATCTATTGTGTCAATCTCTGATGACAAGTTTTCTGACCACTTTTCAATAGCACTACTCACCCACGCACAGGCAGTGGTAGGTCTGAGTAGTGTTCCACTGGCCACATAAATAGATTTTAACGTAGTATCTAACTTGCGGTCTGCCGGCTCCTTTAGGGAAGCCGTCCCAGGCGCAGAGAGAATCACCTTTTTTGTTAAACGTGACAGGGCACTGTCTAAAACGGGGGGTGACTCCCACCTTTTCCTGTCCTCTGCCGGGAAAGGATAAGCTACCTGAATTCTTTTGGGAATCTGAAATTTCTTTTCAGGGTTTACCCAGACTCCCTCAAAGAGAGTGTTCAGCTCATGAGATGGAGGAAAAGTTACGTTAATTTTCTTTTCCTTATAAAAGTAAGCCTTCTCCTGAGGTAAAGGAGGGGCTTTTGTAACTTCTAAGACCTCCTTTATAGCAACAATCATGTACTGAATGTTCTTCGCTAATTTTAGATCTATTCCTCTGGAATCACTAGTGTCGACACAGGAATCAGAGTCCGTGTCGGTATCACTATGTACTATTTGTGCAAATGGTCTTTTATGGGTCCCCTGTGGATGAATAACCCGAACTATTAAAAATGACATCTTCGACTGATTTTCTCCAGGATTCTGCATGAGACTCAGACTTATCCAATCTCTTACTGATATAATTCACACTATCACGTAATTCTTTCACCCATTCAGGCTCGTGGTGTGCTCGCAGCGCCAGCACATTACAACTCTGTGTCCCTAAAATGGCTCCCTCAGGGGAAGAGCTCCCTGCCTCAGACATGTCACACACGTGCACAAACACACCACAGACACTCCGGGGCTTATAGGGGACAGACCCACAGTAAAATCTGTCAGAAGAACACAGAAAGGATTTTGCCAGTTCACAACTCAGCGCCAATATAAAATACCTGTGTAATATAAAATGTCCACAGAGACCTGTAGCGCTTTTATAATGTCAAATGATACCATACAGCACCAAATGCACTGTGCCCCCCCTTATATACATTGAAGATAAGAGAAAAGACAAAAAACCCTTTTTTGGGAGCACTCTTGATTATTGAATAGGTGTGATGTAAATGGAGATGTCAGTAATTAAAACTTAACCTTTAATTGATCCTTGTATAAAAAATTATAAAAATGTAAAAAATATGATAATTGGCAATCAAATTATGCTACTAATAGGAGGATCTTGTTGACCTTTTTAGCATATGTGGTACAAGATCGTTATGTATCTTGTTGACCTTTTTAGCATATGTGGTACAAGATCGTTATGTAGGTGAAAATATGTATATATACCTTGGATAACTTCACCAGCTATGGTAAGGGACGAAAAGTGCAAACAAATGATGGTCAAATCTAGGGATGGTGTCTGACTGTGGAAAAATAATTTTGAAAAAAGAAAGAAAGAGAAAAATTATTTTTCCACAGTCAGACACCATCCCTAGATTTGACCATCATTTGTTTGCACTTTTCGTCCCTTACCATAGCTGGTGAAGTTATCCAAGGTATATATACATATTTTCACCTACATAACGATCTTGTACCACATATGCTAAAAAGGTCAACAAGATCCTCCTATTAGTAGCATCATTTGATTGCCAATTATCATATTTTTTACATTTTTATAATTTTTTATACAAGGATCAATTAAAGGTTAAGTTTTAATTACTGCCATCTCCATTTACATCACACCTATTCAATAATCAAGAGTGCTCCCAAAAAAGTTTTTTTTGTCTTTTCTCTTATCTTCAATGTAGTTCATCTACAAATTTCCTGGGAGCACCACCAATCAAAAAGCAGTTCTGAAATTGTGTTGTAAACTGCTCACATATTGGTTAACATATCATTCTAATATTCACACACTCACATGGTACTGGTGCGGATTCACACTCATCATAGTAGTACCCCCCCTTATATACACCCTGATACTTGGTTCAGTAGTGGAGGAGGACCAGCGTTTCTTCTCCTGCAGCCTGTGTGGAGAAAATGGCGCTGAGCAGTGTGCTGGCTGACTGAGGAAGCCCCGCCCATGTAATGGCGCATTTCTCCTCAGCAATTTCAACACTATTTTTTATACTGGCGGGGGCTAGGACTGTGCCTCAGCATCTTATGTCCCCTTTTAGCCAGTTTTGAGTAGGTTTCATACTTTCCAGGGCACCCCCCCACGCCCTGCACCATGCTGTACCTGTGTAATGGGTAGCATGGCGCGCAGCGTTCCCGCCCGCTGCGCGGTACCTCTTAGCCGTCACGCTGACTGAAGATCCTCTCTTCTGTACACTCACCTGTCTTCTGACTTCTGGCTCTGTTAGGGGGGTGACGGCGTGCTGTGGGAGTGAACATCTAGACACGGCTAGCGTTCAGTACCCTTCAGGAGCTAATGGTGTCCTGTCAGCCAGAAGCGGAGCCATGAAACTATTCAGGAAGTTGGTTCCTACTTCTTCCCCCTAAGTCCCACGAAGCAGGGAGACTGTTGCCAGCAGTTCTCCCTGAAAATAAAAAACCTAACATAAAGTCTTTTTAGTGAAACTCAGTAGAGCTCCACAAGAGTGAGACCAGTCTGCCTGGGCACATTTTCTAAACTGAGGTCTGGAGAAGGGGCATAGAGGGAGGAGCCAGTTCACACTCTGAAAAAGTCTTAAAATGCCCAAGGCTTCTGCGGAACCGTCTATACCCCATGGTACTGAAGTGGACCCCAGCATCCTCTAGGACGTATGAGAAAAAGAAGGTTACAAACTGACATAAAAAAATACAGATGCAAAAGAAGTTTTCCTAAAATAAAAATTAAATAAAAAAGAAAACTCTCAGTCATATACTTTTCATGTAATCTTCTGCCTGGGGGAGGCTGGGAGGTAGACGGTTTCTCAAAATTAAACAAACCTTTAAAAACAGGAAACTTTCAATTTTCATAGCATTTACAGTTTCTGCTTATTACACACATTCCCTCTACTTGTGACATTACATTCCCTTTACTTGTGCTGAAACAGAGGGGCTGCGCTGCGTACATCCCCGCTCTCTCAGTGACCGTAGACCCAGATAGGCAGTCCTTCCCTGCGCGGGCTGCAGTGTCCCGTGGGGGGTGCGCGCGGGGGGGGGAGGGGGCAGTCTGACACCGCTATGCATTGTGATCTGGCCTATACAAAGCAGTGGTAAATGGATGATATGGCATGAACGTATTACCCGCATTGTGGTGGGCCATAGTGCTTGGTGTGACGAGATGGGGAAAATGACAAACAGTATTTACAAACACTGTATATTAGAAAATGTTAAACTGGGATTCATGCTCATTGGGTATTGGGGGTAATTCCAAGTTGATCGCAGCAGGAATTTTGTTAGCAGTTGGGCAAAACCATGTGTACTGCAGGGGAGGCAGATATAACATGTGCAGAAAGAGTTAGATTTGGGTGGGTTATTTTATTTCTGTGCAGGGTAAATACTGGCTGCTTTATTTTTACACTGCAAATTAGATTGCAGATTGAACTCACCACACCCAAATCTCTCTCTCTCTGCACATGTTATATCTGCCCCACCTGCAGTGCACATGGTTTTGCCCAACTGCTAACAAAATGCCTGCTGCGATCAACTTGGAATTACCCCCATTGTTAGGCTTTCCATACTATCCCTTTATATCTGAACACTAATGAATTACACAGGTTCTGTGGCTGCCTGACTTCAATCCTGCATTGCACCTGGTTTTCATTAGCCACAGGGGATTCGGTCATTAGGTCGACACAGCTTAGGTCGACAATCATTAGGTCGACCACTGAAGGTCGACGTGCATTAGGTCGAGATAGCCATTAGGCCGGCATGTACTAAGTCGACAGGTCAAAAGGTCGACAGGAGTTTTTCAATTTTTTTTTTATTTTCTCATACTTAATGATCCACATGAACTACGATTGGAACGGTAATCTGTGCCGAGCGAAGCGGGGCACCTTGCCGGAAGCATGGCTGAGCGAAGCGAGCCATGCGTGGGGACACAGTGCACTAATTGGGGGATACCGTCTGCCATAATGTGTAAAAAGGGGGCCTGGCTGCCGCAATGTGTAAAAAGGGGGACTGGCTGCCGTAATGTGTAAAAAGGGGGACTGGCTGCCGCAATGTGTATAAAGGGGGACACTGTCTGCCGTAATGTGTAAAAACGGGGACGCTGTCTGCTGTAATGTGTAAAAAGGGGACGCTGTCTGCCGTAATGTTAAAAAAGGGGGACGCTGTCTGCCGTAATGTTAAAAAAGGGGACGCTGTCTGCTGTAATGTGTAAAAAAGGGACGCTGTCTGCGGTAATGTGTAAAAAGGGGACGTTGTCTGCTGTAATGTGCAAAAAAGGGGACGCTGTCTGCCGTAATGTTAAAAAAGGGGACGCTGTCTGCCGTAATGTTAAAAAAGGGGACGCTGTCTGCTGTAATGTGTAAAAAAGGGACGCTGTCTGCCGTAATGTGTAAAAAGGGGACGCTGTCTGCTGTAATGTATAAAAGGGGCTCTACCTGGTGTAGTGGCGCTACTGTGCAGCGTAATTTGAATAATGGAGACTACTGTGCACCGTAGTATGAATTGCTATTATTTTGTGGCCACGCCCCTTCCCCATGAAGCCACGCACTGCAGGGGAGGCAGATATAACATGTGCAGAAAGAGTTAGATTTGGGTGGGTTATTTTGTTTCTGTGCAGGGTAAATACTGGCTGCTTTATTTTTACACTGCAAATTAGATTGCAGATTGAACACACCCCACCCAAATCTAACTCTCTCTGCACATGTTATATCTGCCCCACCTGCAGTGCACATGGTTTTGCCCAACTGCTAACAAAATGCCTGCTGCGATCAACTTGGAATTACCCCCATTGTTAGGCTTTCCATACTATCCCTTTATATTGGAACACTAATGAATTACACAGGGTCTGTGGCTGCCTGACTGCAATCCTGCATTGCACCTGGTTTTCATCAGCCACAGGGGATACGGTCATTAGGTCGACACAGCTTAGGTCGACAGTCATTATGTCGACCACTGAAGGTCGACGTGCATTAGGTCGAGATAGCCATTAGGCCGGCATGTACTAAGTCGACAGGTCAAAAGGTCGACATGAGTTTTTCACATTTTTTTGGATTTTCTCATACTTAATGATCCACATGAACTACGATTGGAACGGTAATCTGTGCCGAGCGAAGCAGGGCACCTTGCCGGAAGCATGGCTGAGCGAAGCGAGCCATGCGTGGGGACACAGTGCACTAATTGGGGGACACCGTCTGCCATAATGTGTAAAAAGGGGGCCTGGCTGCTGCAATGTGTAAAAAGGGGGACTGGCTGCCGTAATGTGTAAAAAGGGGGACTGGCTGCCGCAATGTGTATAAAGGGGGACACTGTCTGCCGTAATGTGTAAAAACGGGGACGCTGTCTGCTGTAATGTGTAAAAAGGGGACGCTGTCTGCCGTAATGTTAAAAAAGGGGACGCTGTCTGCCGTAATGTTAAAAAAGGGGACGCTGCCTGCTGTAATGTGTAAAAAAGGGACGGTCTGCCGTAATGTGTAAAAAAGGGGACGCAGTCTGCCGTAATGTGTAAAAAGGGGACGCTGTCTGCCGTAATGTGTAAAAAGGGGGACTGTCTGCTGTAATGTGTAAAAAGGGGGACACTGTCTGCTGTAATGTGTAAAAAGGGGGACACTGTCTGCTGTAATGTATAAAAGGGGCTCTACCTGGTGTAGTGGCGCTACTGTGCAGCGTAATTTGAATAATGGAGACTACTGTGCACCGTAGTATGAATTGCTATTATTTTGTGGTCACGCCCCTTCCCCATGAAGCCACGCCCCTATATATTTTTTCGTGCGCCTACGGCGTGCACTGCCCCTATCTTACATGGGGTGGGCGCCAATGTCGTTTCTTGCACACAGCGCTAAAATGCCTAGTTACGGCACTGAATTGGGGTTCCCGGTCACTCTACGAAGAAAACGACACCAGAAAATAGTCCAATAACTCATGTCGACCTTTTCAGCTGTCGACCTAGCACATGTCGACCTAGTGCCTGTCGACATAATGTCCATGTCGACCTTCAGTGGTTGACCTAATGACTGTCGACCTACGTTGGGTCGACCCAACGACCCATACCCAGCCACAGAACCTGTGTAATCCATGAGTGCCCAGGTGTAAAGGTATGGGGCCTATGTACCAAAGATGTAATAAGTTTTGAGTTTTTGACATTTTTTTCGTCACTTATTGTGTGTTTTTCGTTCCTTTTTCGATATTTTTTTTTTTTATGTATGTATCATTTTTTTTAATCTAAAATGTAATTGCGTTAAAATAAGATTTTACTTACCGGTAAATCTATTTCTCGTAGTCCGTAGTGGATGCTGGGGACTCCGTAAGGACCATGGGGAATAGACGGGCTCCACAGGAGACATGGGCACTTTAAGAAAGAATTTAGACTCTGGTGTGCTCTGGCTCCTCCCTCTATGTCCCTCCTCCAGACCTCAGTTAGAGAAACTGTGCCCAGAAGATCTGACAGTACAAGGAAAGGATTTAGGGAATCCAGGGTAAGACTCATACCAGCCACACCAATCACACCGTATAACTCGTGATAACTTTACCCAGTTAACAGTATGAACAATCACAGAGCATCAGATAAACTCCGATGCAACTATAACATAACCCTTATTTAAGCAATAACTATATACAAGCATTGCAGAAGAAGTCCGTACTTGGGACGGGCGCCCAGCATCCACTACAGACTACGAGAAATAGATTTACCGGTAAGTAAAATCTTATTTTCTCTAACGTCCTAGTGGATGCTGGGGACTCCGTAAGGACCATGGGGATTATACCAAAGCTCCCAAACGGGCGGGAGAGTGCGGATGACTCTGCAGCACCGAATGAGCAAACACAAGGTCCTACTCAGCCAGGGTATCAAACTTGTAGAACTTTGCAAAGGTGTTTGAACCTGACCAAGTAGCAGCTCGGCAAAGCTGTAATGCCGAGACCCCTCGGGCAGCCGCCCAAGAAGAGCCCACCTTCCTTGTGGAATGGGCCTTAACTGATTTAGGCAGCGGCAACCCAGCCGCAGACTGAGCCTGCTGAATCGTGTTACAGATCCAGCGAGCAATAGTTTGCTTTGAAGCAGGCGCCCCAAGCTTGTTGGAAGCATACAGGATAAACAGCGAGTCAGTTTTCCTGACCCTAGCCGTTCTGGCTACATAAACCTTCAAAGCCCCGACTACATCCAGTGACTCGGAATCCTCCAAGTCAATAGTAGCCACAGGCACCACAATAGGTTGGTTTATATGAAAGGATGAAACCACTTTCGGCAGAAATTGTGGGCGGGTCCGCAATTCTGCTCTATCCGCATGGAAAACCAGATAAGGGCTTTTATGTGACAAAGCCGCCAATTCTGACACACGCCTAGCCGAAGCCAAGGCTAATAGCATGACCACCTTCTACGTGAGATATTTTACTTCCACCGTTTTGAGTGGTTCAAACCAGTGTGATTTCAGGAAACTTAACACCACGTTAAGATCCCAAGGTGCCACTGGAGGCACAAAAGGGGGCTGAATATGCAGCACTCCCTTTACAAACGTCTGAGCTTCAGGCAGAGAAGCCAGTTCTTTTTGAAAGAAAATGGATAAGGCTGAAATCTGAACCTTAATGGAACCCAATTTAAAGCCCAAAGTCACTCCCGACTGTAGGAAGTGAAGGAAAAGGCCCAGCTGGAATTCCTCCGTAGGGGCATTTCTGGCCTCACACCAAGCCACATATTTTCGCCATATACGGTGATAATGTTGAGCCGTCACATCCTTCCTAGCCTCTATCAGCGTAGGAATGACCTCATCCGGAATGCCTTTTTCTGCTAGGATCCGGCGTTCGACCGCCATGCCGTCAAACGCAGCCGCGGTAAGTCTTGGAACAGACAGGGCCCCTTTTGCACAAGTCCTGTCCTAGAGGCAGAGGCCACGGGTCCTCTGTGAGCATTTCTTGCAGATCTGGATACCAAGTCCTTCTTGGCCAATCCGGAACAAAGAGTATTATTCTCACTCCTCTTTTCCTTATGATTCTCAGCACCTTGGGTATGAGAGGAAGAGGAGGAAATACATAGACCGACGGGAACACCCACGGTGTCACCAGTGTGTCCACAGCTATCGCCTGAGGGTCTCTTGACCTGGCGCAATATCTCTGCAGCTTTTTGTTGAGGCGGGATGCCATCATGTCCACCTGTGGCAGTTCCCACCGACTTGCAATCTGCATGAAGACTTCTTGATAAAGTCCTCACCCTCCCGGGTGGAGGTCATGCCTGCTGAGGAAGTCTGCTTCCCAGTTGTCCAATCCCGGAATGAACACTGTTGACAGTGCGCTTACGTGATTCTCCGCCCAGCAAAGAATTCTGGTGGCTTCTACCATCGCCACCCTGCTCCTTGTGCCGCCTTGGCGGTTTACATGAGCCACTGCGGTGATATTGTCTGACTGAATCAGAACCGGTTGGTCGCGAAGCAGAGACTCCGCTTGACGTAGGGCGTTGTATATGGCCTTAGTTCCAGGATGTTGATGTGAAGGCAAGTCTCCTGACTTGACCACAGCCCTTGGAAATTTTTTCCCTGTGTGACTGCCCCCCACCCTCGGAGGCTTGCATCCGTGGTCACCAGGACCCAGTCCTGAATGCCGAATCTGCGACCTTCGAGAAGGTGAGCACTCTGCAGCCACCACAGGAGAGACACCCTGGCCCTGGGGGATAGGGTGATTAACCGATGCATCTGAAGATGTGATCCGGACCACTTGTCCAGTAAGTCCCATTGGAAGGTCCTCGCGTGGAACTTGCCGAAGGGAATGGCCTTGTATGATGCCACCATCCTTCCCAGGACTCGAGTGCAGTGATGCACTGACACCTGTTTTGGTTTTAATAGATTCCTGACCAGTGTCACGAGCTCCTGAGCTCTCTCTATCAGGAGATAAACCCTTTTCTGGTCTGTGTCTAGGATCATGCCTAGGAGAGGCAGATGAGCTGTAAGAACCAACTGCGACTTTGGAATATATAGAATCCAGCCGTGTTGCCGTTTCACTTCCAGAGAAAGTGATACGCTGTTCAGCAATTGCTCTCTTGATCTCGCTTTTATGAGGAGATCGTCCAAGTACGTGATAATAGTGACACCTTGCTTTCGCAGGAGCACCATCATTTCCGCCATTACCTTGGTGAATATTCTCGGGGCCGTGGAGAGACCAAACGGCAATGTCTGAAATTGGTAATGACATTGACAATCCTGTACCGCAATTCTGAGGTACGCCTGATGAGGTGGAAAAATGGGGACATGAAGGTATGCATCCTTTATGTCCAGAGTCACCATAAAATCTCCCCCTTTCAGGCTTGCAATGACCGCTCTTAGCGATTCCATCTTGAACTTGAACCTTTTCAGGTATATGTTCAGGGATTTTAAATTCAATATGGGTCTGACCGAACCGTCTGGTTTCGGGACTACAACATGGTCGAATAATAACCCCCTCCTTGTTGAAGGAGGGGAACCTTGACCACCACCTGTTGAAGATACAATTTGTGAATTGCAGTTAACACTGTTTCCCTCTCGTGGGGGGAAGCCGGCAGGGCCGTCGGTGAGGGGGCATCTCCTCAAAGTCCAGCTTGTATCCCTGAGACACAATATCTATTGCCCAGGGATCTAACAGGGAGTGAACCCACTTGTGGCTGAACTTACGAAGGCGTGCCCCCACCGGGCCTAGCTCCGCCTGTGGAGCCCCAGCGACATGCGGTGGATTTTGTAGAGGCCGGGGAGGACTTCTGTTCCTGGGAACTAGCTGTGTTGTGCAGCTTCTTTCCTCTGCCCCCGCCTCTGGCAAGAAAGGACGCACCTCGGACTTTCTTGTTTCTTTGTTCGAAAGGCTGCATTTGATAATGTCGTGCTTTCCTAGGCTGTGCAGGAATATAAGGCAAAATATCAGTGTCACGAACCTCGGGCAGCGGCGACCGCGCTTGTCCCTGCGGGTGGCCTGGTCTGCCCGGCGCCTCTCTTCCCCTGTCAGTCTCCGGCTTCAGCGGCGGGTCGGCGCTGCTCTCCGGCGGCTTCCCGGAAGCAAGGGCGCCGCCATCACAAGCAAGGGCAAGGAGGCGGAGCAGGTCTGACGTCACCTGCCTGCTCCGCCAATCAGGCTAGGGCGGGGAATTTAAAATCAGATACCAGGCAGAGATCCGATGCCTGAGTATCTTCGTTTCTCCTGTGGAAGCTATGATCCAGAGCTCCCTCGTCCCTGCAAGCATCCTGTGCTTCCAAGCATCCTGTCCCTGCAAGCATCCTGTGCTTCCAAGCATCCTGTCCCTGCAAGCATCCTGTGCTTCCAAGCATCCTGTCCCTGCAAGCATCCTGTGCTTCCAAGCATCCTGTCCCTGCAAGCATCCTGTGCTTCCAAGCATCCTGTCCCTGCAAGCATCCTGTGCTTCCAAGCATCCTGTCCCTGCAAGCATCCTGTGCTTCCAAGCATCCTGTGCCTACAAGCAACCTGTGCTTCCAAGCATCCTGTGCCTACAAGCAACCTGTGCTTCCAAGCATCCTGTGCCTACAAGCACCTCCGTGCCTCCAGTTACCTCCGTGTCTCCAAGCACCTCGTGCCTCCAAGCACCTCCGTGCCTCCAAGCACCTCCGTGCCTCCAAGCACCTCGTGCCTCCAAGCACCTCGTGCCTCCAAGCACCTCCGCGCCTCAAGCACCTCCGTGCCTCCAGTTACCTCCGTGCCTCCAGTTACCTCCGTGCCTCCAGTTACCTCCGTGCCTCCAAGCACCTCCGTGCCTCCAAGCACCTCGTGCCTCCAAGCACCCCGTGCCTCCAAGCACCTCCGCGCCTCAAAGCACCTCCGTGCCTCCAGTTACCTCCGTGTCTCCAAACACCTCGGTGTCTCCAAACACCTCCGTGCCTCCAAGCACCTCCGTGCCTCCAAACACCTCCGTGCCTCCAAGGGTCTCCCAGCACTCCCTGTACTCCCAGTACCTCAGTGCCTTCAATACCACAGTGTCTCCAATATCTCAGTACCCCAGCCTTCATTATTTCTACAAGTCTTGTCTTACAGGAGACCTACAAGAATTCCTCTGGGCCTCCCGCCTGCCGTCTTAGTTCTGCATGAGGAAGACCTACATCCGGCCATCTCTACTACGACCCAGTGGCGGTTCCTCTTCCCGGTCATCGGAAGAAGCCCCGAGTCCACAACACTCCCAAACCAGGTCAGTGATAGTATACTCAGGCCTCATGGACTCGGGGAATCGGAACACGGACTCTAGTGCCATCCAGAACCTGGCTTCTCGAGTGCAAAGTCAGGAAGCAGCACAAGGTCAGGTGATGCAGTACCTCCAGCAGTTGTCCGGGCGTCTGGATCAGATTCAGGCGTCTCTGGCCTCAGTAATTCCGGCTCCTGTTCCAGCAGTCGCACCAGTTGCCGTTGCCAGCAATGTTCAACCATCGGCCGGTGTCACTCCACGCCTTCAGTTGCCTACTCCGTCCCGCTATAATGGGAATCCCAAAAATTGTCGTGGTTTCTTGAACCAGTGCGAGGTACATTTCGAGCTACTTGCACACAACTTTCCTACAGACCGGTCCAAGGTAGCATATATTATTTCTCTGTTGGAAGGTTCTGCTTTGGATTGGGTGTCTCCATTATGGGAACGATCTGATCCCATGGTTTCCAACTACACCAACTTCATCTCGTCCTTTCGAAGGATTTTCGACGAGCCCGGCAGAATGACCACTGCTTCTTCCGATTTGCTCCGTGTTCGGCAGGGCGCCCGTTCCGTGGGCCAGTACGTGGTTCATTTCCAGACCATTGCTTCCGAACTACGCTGGAATAATGATGCCCTGAGAGCTGCCTTCTGGAACGGTCTTTCCGACCGGCTGAAAGACGAGCTGGTTACTAGAGATCTGCCGGATCCATTAGAAGATTTGATTTCCCTTTGCGTCAAGGTGGATCTTCGGATGCAGGAGCGTGGAAGAGAACGTAACCGTTCGGATCGTTCCAGGTTCCGGAATCCTACTCCTAGGCCGGTGGCCTCACCTAGCTCAGATGAGCCCATGCAAATTAACCGCTCCCGACTGTCTCCGGAAGAACGACAGCGTCGTCGTGAGGGTAAACTCTGCCTTTAC
This sequence comes from Pseudophryne corroboree, assembly GCF_028390025.1. NCBI lineage: Eukaryota > Metazoa > Chordata > Amphibia > Anura > Myobatrachidae > Pseudophryne > Pseudophryne corroboree. The sequence goes on from NC_086450.1 coordinate 27,947,401, forward strand.
TGTGGAGCCGCAGATCATTTTCTTAAATCTTGTAAAGTCCGTCCGGGAAACGGGCAGACCTAGCTTGTTCCGGAGGAGTCAAGCTGGGAGTTACGACAAAAGCTTCTCCAACTTCGGACTGCTTGCTTCCAGTAACTCTAGTCTCCAATTCAGTCTCCAGGTCTTGTGAAGCCCTATTGGATTCCGGAGCTGCAGGGAACTTCGTTTCTTCCTTCTGTGCCCAAAGTTTGGGTTTAAAGTTACGGCCTATCGAGCGGCCAATTTCAAAAGTTACGGCCTATCGAGCGGCCAATTTCACTGACGGCTATCAACGGGACTAGAATTTCCAAAGGTCTCATAATGTGGCGCACGGGGCCAGTTAAGCTGCGGGTCGGGGCTCTACATCAGGAAGATTTGGAACTCTTGGTAATCCCAGAAATGCCCCATGATCTGGTTCTTGGAATGCCTTGGCTGAAAAGTCATAACCCCCACATCGATTGGAAGTCGTCACAAATTCTGTCCTGGAGTTCCTTTTGTCACACTAATTGTCTTACTCCTGTTTGTCCGCTCCGTGTTACCTCCAAAACGGATGAAGAGCACATTCCGGAGGCATATCAAGGGTACAAGGACGTATTTTCGGAACAAGCTGCTGACCTGTTACCACCTCACAGGCCTTGGGACTGCCCTATTGACCTTGTCCCAGGGAAGACGCCACCTCGTGGTCGCACATATCCTCTGTCTCTTCCCGAGACTCAAGCCATGTCGGAGTATATTAAGTCCAATATGCTCAAGGGATTCATTCGCCCCTCTTCCTCCCCTGCTGGTGCAGGCTTCTTTTTCGTGAAGAAAAAGGACGGGGGGTTGAGACCATGCATCGACTACCGCGGCCTAAACGACATTACTATTAAGAATAAATACCCCTTGCCACTAATCACAGAGTTATTTGATAGGGTTCGTGGTGCCCGCATTTTTTCAAAACTCGACTTGAGAGGAGCTTATAATCTTATACGCATCCGAGAGGGGGATGAATGGAAGACTGCCTTTAATACCCGAGATGGGCATTACGAATACTTGGTGATGCCGTTTGGTCTTAGTAATGCTCCCGCGGTTTTCCAGGGATTCGTCAACGAAATCTTTCGTGATATGCTGTATCAGAGCGTTGTGGTATATCTGGACGACATACTGATTTTTTCCAAGAATCTTGTCGAACACAGGACTCAAGTCAAAGAGGTGCTACACCGTTTACAAGAGAATCATCTCTACGCCAAGCTTTCCAAATGTACCTTTGAAGTAACATCTATTCCGTTCCTCGGTTATGTCATCTCGGGGACGGAGCTTCGCATGGATCCGGAAAAGTTGTCGGCCATTCGTGATTGGACTCAGCCTCTTTCCCTGAAAGCAATACAAAGGTTCCTGGGCTTTGCGAACTACTACAGGAAATTCATTAAAGGTTTCTCCACCATTGTTGCACCCATTACTGCCCTGACGAGAAAGGGTTCTAATCCTAGTTTGTGGCCTCCGGAAGCCATTGTAGCTTTTTCTCGCTTAAAGTTAGCTTTCACGACGGCTCCAGTTCTCCAACAACCAAATTTCGAGGAACCCTTCTTCTTAGAAGTTGATGCATCTTCAGTCGGGGTGGGGGCTGTCCTCTCCCAGCATTCCTCTGATAAGAAATTACATCCGTGTGGCTTCCACTCTCGTAAATTCTCTCCAGCCGAACGAAATTACTCTATTGGAGACCAGGAACTCTTGGCAATCAAATCTGCCTTGGAAGAATGGAGATATCTTCTAGAAGGGGCTAAACATGTGTTTACCATCTACACGGATCACAAGAATTTACTGTACATCAAATCCGCACAATGTTTGAATCCTCGCCAGGCGAGATGGGCACTTTTCTTTTCCCGATTCTCGTTCATTATCAAGTACCGTGCCGGGACTCTCAATATTAAAGCAGATGCGCTTTCCCGTTCACAGGTTCCCACAGACGAGGATGAACCTCCGGAGCGGGGTTTAATTCTGAATCCAGTTTCTGTCTCTGCTGCTTTAACTACTCCAGCTCCTCCTCCTGGAAGAATGTCCGTACCAGCTAGATTCCGCCCAGGAATACTACGGTGGGTCCATAACTCCAAGTTTTCCGGTCATCCCGGCGCTCAGAAGATGTACAAGTTTCTGCAAAGGTCTTACTGGTGGAACACCATGAGGAAGGATGTACAAGATTGCGTTAATTCATGTCCCCAATGTACACAACATAAATCTCCTCGTCTGCCTCCTGCAGGGTTACTTCGTCCTCTGCCTATCCCTGTGAGACCCTGGACTCACATTTCCATGGACTTCATCACTGACTTGCCCTGTTCCAAGGGTTGCAACACCGTTTGGGTTATCGTTGACCGTTTTTCGAAGATGGCACACTTTGTGCCCTTGACTGGTCTTCCGACAGCACCGAAACTGGCTCTATTGTTTATCCGAGAACATTTTCGTTTGCATGGGTTGCCACAAGAGATTGTTTCTGACCGTGGAGTACAGTTCACCGCCAGGTTTTGGAAAGCCCTTTGTTCAACTCTACACATTAAACTTAAGTTTTCGTCGGCTTATCATCCCCAAACAAATGGACAAACGGAACGAGTCAATCAAGATCTAGAGACTTTTCTTCGGTTGTATCTCTCTCCTTCACAGGACAACTGGGTGGAGTTGTTGCCTTGGGCGGAGTTTGCCCATAACCATTTGTTTCATTCTTCCACTGGGGAATCACCATTTTTCGTCAACTACGGGTTCCATCCCCGTGTTCCGGAATTTCCAAGCCTTCCGATAATAGAGGTTCCTGCTGTAGCGTCCACTCTACGACACTTTGGACAAATTTGGAGAAAGGTTCATGCTAATCTTAAGCAGGTTTCTGTTCGGTACAAGTTCTTTGCAGATAAGAAACGGCAAGCCGCACCTCAATATAAAGTTGGGGACAGGGTATGGCTGTCCACACGGAATCTCCGGTTGAAGGTGCCCACCATGAAATTCGCTCCAAGGTTCATCGGTCCTTACCCTGTGCTACAAGTCTTAAATCCTGTGGTCTGTAAACTGGGTTTGCCTGCCCATCTTCGCATACCTAACGCCTTCCATGTTTCTCTACTCCGTCCCCTCATACTGAATCGATTCCACTCAGCACTCCCAAGGCCAACGTCCGTAGTGGCAGAAGCTGGAGCGGAGTTTGAAATCAAAGCTATTCTGGACTCTCGTTATCTTCATAAAAAATTACAGTACTTGGTGGACTGGAAGGGTTATGGACCTGAGGAGAGAAGTTGGATTGGGGCTACTGAAGTAACGGCTCCTCGTCTGATTCGGATCTTCCACTCCAGACATCCGACTAAGCCCGGGAAGTGTCCAGGGGCCACTCCTGGAGGAGGGGGTACTGTCACGAACCTCGGGCAGCGGCGACCGCGCTTGTCCCTGCGGGTGGCCTGGTCTGCCCGGCGCCTCTCTTCCCCTGTCAGTCTCCGGCTTCAGCGGCGGGTCGGCGCTGCTCTCCGGCGGCTTCCCGGAAGCAAGGGCGCCGCCATCACAAGCAAGGGCAAGGAGGCGGAGCAGGTCTGACGTCACCTGCCTGCTCCGCCAATCAGGCTAGGGCGGGGAATTTAAAATCAGATACCAGGCAGAGATCCGATGCCTGAGTATCTTCGTTTCTCCTGTGGAAGCTATGATCCAGAGCTCCCTCGTCCCTGCAAGCATCCTGTGCTTCCAAGCATCCTGTCCCTGCAAGCATCCTGTGCTTCCAAGCATCCTGTCCCTGCAAGCATCCTGTGCTTCCAAGCATCCTGTCCCTGCAAGCATCCTGTGCTTCCAAGCATCCTGTCCCTGCAAGCATCCTGTGCTTCCAAGCATCCTGTCCCTGCAAGCATCCTGTGCTTCCAAGCATCCTGTCCCTGCAAGCATCCTGTGCTTCCAAGCATCCTGTGCCTACAAGCAACCTGTGCTTCCAAGCATCCTGTGCCTACAAGCAACCTGTGCTTCCAAGCATCCTGTGCCTACAAGCACCTCCGTGCCTCCAGTTACCTCCGTGTCTCCAAGCACCTCGTGCCTCCAAGCACCTCCGTGCCTCCAAGCACCTCCGTGCCTCCAAGCACCTCGTGCCTCCAAGCACCTCGTGCCTCCAAGCACCTCCGCGCCTCAAGCACCTCCGTGCCTCCAGTTACCTCCGTGCCTCCAGTTACCTCCGTGCCTCCAGTTACCTCCGTGCCTCCAAGCACCTCCGTGCCTCCAAGCACCTCGTGCCTCCAAGCACCCCGTGCCTCCAAGCACCTCCGCGCCTCAAAGCACCTCCGTGCCTCCAGTTACCTCCGTGTCTCCAAACACCTCGGTGTCTCCAAACACCTCCGTGCCTCCAAGCACCTCCGTGCCTCCAAACACCTCCGTGCCTCCAAGGGTCTCCCAGCACTCCCTGTACTCCCAGTACCTCAGTGCCTTCAATACCACAGTGTCTCCAATATCTCAGTACCCCAGCCTTCATTATTTCTACAAGTCTTGTCTTACAGGAGACCTACAAGAATTCCTCTGGGCCTCCCGCCTGCCGTCTTAGTTCTGCATGAGGAAGACCTACATCCGGCCATCTCTACTACGACCCAGTGGCGGTTCCTCTTCCCGGTCATCGGAAGAAGCCCCGAGTCCACAACACTCCCAAACCAGGTCAGTGATAATCAGAATCACCAGCTATAGCTGTGGAGACCAGGTCCGAGAACCCTTCTCCACACAATCCTCAGCCTTCCATATGCCTCTTAAGTCGGCATCATCTGTCCATTGCATATTCTACAGGACACGTCAAGCAGAAATCGACATAGCTTTGACTCTAGGACCCAGTATACTCATGTCTCTTTGGGCATGTTTTATATATATATATATATATATATATATATATATATATATATAAAAAAAACAAAACCAAGTGGCGCTTAACAATCATATAGTATAAAATATTTAATAAGAATACACATTAAATACAATGCAACAACCTCCCGGGGGTGTAAGACAATTATTAAAAGTAAACATCACAATAATGTTAGAAAGCAGTATGATAAATCAAAGCACCTGATATTTGGTTAGAATACAGGTTGAAAACATGAAAAATAGCCACTGTTGACACAAGAGTCTCGGGATTTACACAAGAAACAATATGTACACACTTAAATGTGCAGCTACAGAATTATTTCCAAATGTGTAGCTCACAGTGGCGTGCCCACAGGGTAATACCCGTGACCCGGGTTGGAGTAGGTTTGTTCAACAGATATAAGCAATGTAGACAGATATTTGAGAAAAATAAAAATAAAAATGAGGTGAGTGAACCTGTTACCGCTGGGCAGGAGCTTTCGATTCCTGCTCCCTGGTGTTGTCCCGTTAGCCAGGGAGATGATGTACACCAGAGCCTCAGCGGGATGGAGCAGTGTTGTAATGCATGGGAGACTTGGTTCGGGCGTCTTCACCGAGACGCTACTGCATGCGGGAGCTCCGTGTCTCCTTTCACATAGGTCGTTTGCCGATGAAGCCGGAGTGGCAGGGGCCCGGCCAGAAGCACCGATCAGCAGCCTGTCTGGCGCTCGTATCACCCGTCAGTGTGGCAGCGGCTGAGGCTGAGAGCCGCGCGGGGTTGAAGCTGCGGGCTGGGGCGCTTGTGCTGCAGCCGTCGGTCTGGTTTCCCGTGCACGGCTCAGATGGAAATGGGAGTACACAGCGGTACCGGTCCTCATGAAATTTCCTGTATTCCTTAACGCGTTTCAACGCCAGCAGGGCGTCTTCCTCAAAAGGCAGGTATACCTGGGAGTGGGAGTGCTCAATACTTATACCTACTCCACAGGTGAGGCTAGTTATTGTTGATTAATTTTTAGCCATTCTCACTCCTCAAACAGGGTGGAATACTCTGACCTCCTACATTTTAAAGCAGGCACACATATTAGAGAATAAGATAAACCAAAGGAATTGTTATATTAGTAAAATGCAACAGTATCCATTAGTACCAATCCTATAGATAAACCATAAATATCATTTAATAAACAGTACACAATAATTAAAACAAAAATATGAGACTGGGAATAAAAGGCACTACCACCAGGAATATATATATATATATATACACACACATGCTTATTATAATAATAATCACTAGTGGCAAGGAGCCATAGCCTCTTATAAGTGCATGGAAATGGATGTATACACCCAGTCCCATGTTCTCAAAACAATAGTCTTGAAGGAGGCCAATGGCAGCAGGCAACTTTTTCTGTGTAGGTCTAGGTCACTACACTTATAATATGTGGAAAAAATAGAGATAAACCCCCCCCCCGTTCCTGTTGATACTTCAGACCATAAAAATGGTGATGTGTAGGGGAAAAAGGAAAATAAATATCAATATATATGAGGGAGGGGGAAAAAGAAGGGGGGGGGGGGAAGAATCGGTAGAATGGGGGCAGGGGGGAAAAAAAAAAAGAAATAATAAGATTTTACTTACCGATAAATCTATTTCTCGTAGTCCGTAGTGGATGCTGGGACTCCGTAAGGACCATGGGGAATAGCGGCTCCGCAGGAGACAGGGCACAAAATAAAAGCTTAAGGATCAGGTGGTGTGCACTGGCTCCTCCCCCTATGACCCTCCTCCAAGCCTCAGTTAGGATACTGTGCCCGGACGAGCGTACATAATAAGGAAGGATATTGAATCCCGGGTAAGACTCATACCAGCCACACCAATCACACCGTACAACTTGTGATCTGAACCCAGTTAACAGTATGATAAACGCAAAGGAGCCTCTGAAAAGATGGCTCACAACAATAATAACCCGAATCTTTGTAACAATAACTATATACAAGTATTGCAGACAATCCGCACTAGGGATGGGCGCCCAGCATCCACTACGGACTACGAGAAATAGATTTATCGGTAAGTAAAATCTTATTTTCTCTGACGTCCTAGTGGATGCTGGGACTCCGTAAGGACCATGGGGATTATACCAAAGCTCCCAAACGGGCGGGAGAGTGCGGATGACTCTGCAGCACCGAATGAGAGAACTCCAGGTCCTCCTCAGCCAGGGTATCAAATTTGTAGAATTTAGCAAACGTGTTTGCCCCTGACCAAGTAGCTGCTCGGCAAAGTTGTAAAGCCGAGACCCCTCGGGCAGCCGCCCAAGATGAGCCCACTTTCCTTGTGGAATGGGCTTTTACTGATTTTGGCTGTGGCAATCCTGCCACAGAATGTGCAAGCTGAATTGTACTACAAATCCAACGAGCAATCGTCTGCTTAGAAGCAGGAGCACCCAGCTTGTTGGGTGCATACAGGATAAACAGCGAGTCAGATTTTCTGACTCCAGCCGTCCTGGAAACATATATTTTCAAGGCCCTGACAACGTCAAGCAACTTAGAGTCCTCTAAGTCCCTGGTAGCCGCAGGTACCACAATAGGTTGGTTCATGTGAAATGCAGAAACCACCTTAGGTAGAAATTGAGGACGAGTCCTCAATTCCGCCCTGTCAGAATGAAAAATTAAGTAAGGGCTTTTATATGATAAAGCCGCCAATTCTGACACACGCCTGGCTGAAGCCAAGGCTAACAGCATCGACACCTTCCATGTGAGATATTTTAAGTCCACAGTGGAAAGTGGTTCAAACCAATGTGACTTTAGAAAACTCAACACCACATTGAGATCCCAAGGTGCCACTGGAGGCACAAAAGGAGGCTGTATGTGCAGCACCCCTTTTACAAATGTCTGAACTTCAGGTACTGAAGCCAGTTCTTTCTGGAAGAAAATCGACAGGGCCGAAATTTGAACCTTAATGGACCCTAATTTTAGGCCCATAGACAGTCCTGTTTGCAGGAAATGAAGGAAACGACCCAGTTGAAATTCCTCTGTAGGGGCCTTCTTGGCCTCACACCACGCAACATATTTACGCCAAATGCGGTGATAATGTTTTGCGGTTACGTCCTTCCTGGCTTTGACCAGAGTAGGGATGACTTCTTCTGGAATGCCTTTTTCCCTCAAGATCCGGCGTTCAACCGCCATGCCGTCAAACGCAGCCGCGGTAAGTCCTGGAACAGACAAGGCCCCTGCAGTAGCAGGTCCTTTCTTAGAGGTAGAGGCCACGGTTCGTCCGTGAGCATCTCTTGAAGTTCCGGGTACCAAGTCCGTCTTGGCCAATCCGGAACCACGAGTATAGTTCTTACTCCTCTCCTTCTTATGATTCTCAGTACTTTTGGTATGAGAGGCAGAGGAGGGAACACATACACTGACTGGTACACCCACGGCGTTACCAGAGCGTCCACTGCTATTGCCTGAGGGTCCCTTGACCTGGCGCAATATCTGTCCAGTTTTTTGTTTAGACGTGACGCCATCATGTCCACCTTTGGTTTTTCCCAACGGTTTACAATCAGGTGGAAGACTTCTGGGTGAAGTCCCCACTCTCCCGGGTGAAGGTCGTGTCTGCTGAGGAAGTCTGCTTCCCAGTTGTCCACTCCCGGAATGAATACTGCTGACAGTGCTATCACATGATTTTCCGCCCAGCGAAGAATCCTTGCAGCTTCTGCCATTGCCCTCCTGCTTCTCGTGCCGCCCTGTCTGTTTACGTGGGCGACTGACGTGATGTTGTCCGATTGGATCAACACCGCCTGACCCTGAAGCAGAGGTTTTGCTTGACTTAGGGCATTGTAAATGGCCCTTAGTTCCAGAATGTTTATATGAAGAGACGTTTCCAAGCTTGACCACAGGCCCTGGAAATTCCTTCCCTGTGTGACTGCTCCCCAGCCTCTCAGGCTGGCATCCGTGGTTACCAGGATCCAATCCTGAATGCCAAATCTGCGGCCCTCTAGTAGATGAGCACTCTGCAGCCACCACAGGAGAGACACCCTTGTCCTTGGCGACAGGGTTATCCGCTGATGCATCTGCAGATGCGATCCGGACCATTTGTCCAGTAGATCCCACTGAAATGTTCTTGCATGGAATCTTCCGAATGGAATCGCTTCGTAAGAAGCCACCATTTTCCCCAGGACCCTCGTGCACTGATGCACTGAGACCTGTCCTGGTTTTAGGAGGTTCCTGACTAGCTCGGATAACTCCCTGGCCTTCTCCTCCGGGAGAAACACCTTCTTCTGGACTGTGTCCAGAATCATTCCTAGGAACAGTAGACGTGTCGTTGGAATCAGCTGCGATTTTGGAATATTTAGAATCCACCCGTGCTGACGTAACACTACCTGAGATAGTGCTACTCCGACTTCTAACTGTTCCCTGGATCTTGCCCTTATCAGGAGATCGTCCAAGTAAGGGATAATTAAAATGCCTTTTCTTCGTAGAAGAATCATCATTTCGGCCATTACCTTGGTAAAGACCCGAGGTGCCGTGGACAATCCAAACGGCAGCGTCTGAAACTGATAATGACAGTTTTGTACTACAAACCTGAGGTACCCTTGGTGAGAAGGGTATATCGGGACGTGGAGATAAGCATCTTTGATGTCCAGAGACACCATATAGTCCCCTTCTTCCAGGTTTGCTATCACTGCTCTGAGTGACTCCATCTTGAATTTGAACCTTTTTATGTAAGTGTTCAAGGATTTCAGATTTAAAATTGGTCTCACCGAGCCGTCCGGCTTCGGTACCACAAACAGCGTGGAATAATACCCCTTTCCTTGTTGCAGGAGGGGTACCTTGATTATCACCTGCTGGGAATACAGCTTGTGAATGGCTTCCAAAACTGCCTCCCTGTCGGAGGGAGACTTTGGTAAAGCAGACTTCAGGAAACGACGAGGGGGAAACGCCTTGAATTCCAGTTTGTACCCCTGCGATACTACCTGTAGAATCCAGGGATCCACTTGCGAGTGAGCCCACAGCGCGTTGAAATTCTTGAGACGGGCCCCCACCATATCTGAGTCTGCTTGTAAAGCCCCAGCGTCATGCTGAAGACTTGGCAGAAGCAGGGGAGGGCTTCTGCTCCTGTGAAGCGGCTGCATGGTGCAGTCTTTTTCCTCTTCCTCTGCCCCGGGGCAGAAAAGAGTGGCCTTTTGCTCGCTTGTACTTATGGGAACGAAAGGACTGAATTTGAAAAGACGGTGTCTTTTTCTGCTGATGTGGAGTGACCTGGGGTAAAAAGGTGGATTTTCCAGCCGTTGCCGTGGCCACCAGGTCCGATAGACCAGCCCCAAATAACTCCTCCCCTTTATACGGCAATGCTTCCATGTGCCGTTTGGAATCCGCATCCCCTGACCACTGTCGCGTCCATAACGCTCTTCTGGCAGAGATGGACATAGCACTTACTCTTGATGCCAGGGTGCAAATATCCCTCTGTGCATCACGCATATATAGTAATGCATCCTTTAAATGTTCTATAGTTAACAAAATATTGTCCCTATCCAGGGTATCAATATTCTCGGTCAGGGACTCCGACCATGCGACTCCAGCACTGCACATCCAGGCTGAGGCGATTGCTGGTCGCAGTATAACACCAGTATGTGTGTATATACTTTTTAGGATATTTTCCAGCCTTCTATCAGCTGGTTCTTTTAGGGTAGCCGTATCAGGAGACGGTAACGCTACTTGTTTTGATAAACGTGTGAGCGCCTTATCTACCCTAGGGGGTGTTTCCCAACGCGCCCTAACCTCTGGCGGGAAAGGATATAATGCTAATAATTTTTTAGAAATTAGCTGTTTTTTATCGGGGGAAACCCACGCTTTTTCACACACCTCATTTATTTCCTCTGACTCAGGAAAAAATATTGGTAGTTTTTTCTCACCCCACATAATACCCTTCTTTGTGGTACTTGTAGTGTCAGAAAGGTTCAATGCCTCTTTCATTGCCGTGATCATGTAACGTGTGGCCCTACTGGACATTACGTTTGTCTCGTCACCGTCGACACTAGACTCAGTATCTGTGTCAGGGTCTGTGTCGACCCACTGAGGTAACGGGCGTTTTAGCGCCCCTGACGGTGTCTGAGACGCCTGGACAGGCACCAATTGATTTGCCGGCTGTCTCATGTCGTCAACAGTTTTTTGCAAATTGCTGACATTATCACTTAATTGTTTAAATACAATCATCCAGTCAGGTGTCGACTCCCTAGGGGGTGACATCACCAACACAGGCAACTGCTCCGCCTCCACATAATTTTCCTCCTCATACATGTCGACACACGCGTACCGACACACAGCACACACACCGGGAATGCTCTGATAGAGGACAGGACCCCACTTAGCCCTTTGGAGAGACAGAGGGAGAGTCTGCCAGCACACACCCAGCGCTATATATATATATACAGGGATAACCTTATATAAGTGTTATTCCCTTATAGCTGCTGTTATTATCGTTATTTGCTGCCAAAAATGCCCCCCCTTCTCTTTTTTACCCTGATTCTGAAGCAGGACTGCAGGGGAGAGTCAGGGAGCCGTCCTTCCAGCGGAGCTGTGAGGGAAAATGGCGCTTGTGTGCTGAGGAGATAGGCTCCGCCCCTTCACGACGTCCTTATCTCCCGCTTTTTTGTGTAAAATGGCAGGGGATTAAAATACATCCATATAGCCCAGGAGCTATATGTGATGTATTCTGTTTTGCCACCTAAGGTATTCTGTTATATTGCGTCTCAGGGCGCTCCCCCCCCAGCGCCCTGCACCCTCAGTGACCGGAGTGTGAAGTGTGCTGAGAGCAATGGCGCACAGCTGCGGTGCTGTGCGCTACCTTAGTCTGAAGACAGGATGTCTTCTGCCGCCGATTTTTACCGGACCTCTTCGTCTCTTCTGGCTCTGTAAGGGGGACGGCGGCGCGGCTCCGGTGACCCATCCAGGCTGAACCTGTGATCGTCCCTCTGGAGCTAGTGTCCAGTAGCCTAAGAAACCCGATCCACTCTGCACTCAGGTGAGTCCGTTTCTTCTCCCCTTAGTCCCACGATGCAGTGAGCCTGTTGCCAGCAGGACTCACTGAAAATAAAAAAAACCTAACTAAACTTTTATTCTAAGCAGCTCAGGAGAGCCACCTAGATTGCACCCTTCTCGGCCGGGCACAAAAATCTAACTGAGGCTTGGAGGAGGGTCATAGGGGGAGGAGCCAGTGCACACCACCTGATCCTTAAGCTTTTATTTTGTGCCCTGTCTCCTGCGGAGCCGCTATTCCCCATGGTCCTTACGGAGTCCCAGCATCCACTAGGACGTCAGAGAAAGAGAAATATGTACTGAGAGAGAAAATAAAAAGTACAACCCACATAGGTGGGAACAACCTGTGGGAGTATATAGGACAGTTGATGGATAATACGATAACAAGGACCCTCATGGGAGCGATGGAATGCTCAGGCACTCCTGAAGGTTCTACAATGAAGAACAGGGAAAAGAGGCCCCTAGATGAACTCCAAATCAATGGTTTCATTAAGACCCTGCGGATTAAGTGTCTGTAATTTTAAGATCCATGCTGCCTCCTGTCTGCACAGGTTTCTAAAACGGTCACCTCCTCTGCTGGTTGCTGGGATATGTTCCAGCCCAACAAAGAGGAGCCCAGTAGGGTCGTCCCCATGAAACTCAGAAAAATGGCGTGGAACACTATGGTTCAAGCATTTATTTAGAATGTTTCTTCTATGTTCCATAAATCTGAGTTTCAGGGGGCGTATGGTTCGACCCACATAGTATAATTGGCATGGACATATTAATAAGTATATCACATAGTGACTGTTACAGTTAATAAAAGTGTTGATTTTGTACTCCTTTTTGGAGACGTTTGAAACAACACTTTTAGCCTTATTCAAAACAAAAGAGCAGGTAGTGCACTTTCCATGATTGCACCTGTAAAAGCCTATGACCTCAGGTCCAATGAGAGTTCTCTGTACACTTTTTGATGTCGGATTCGCATGGCCTTTAAAAAAGCTCGGCGCTAGAATGTTTTTCAGGTTCCTAGCCTTTTTGAAAACTATCGCTGGTGTTTTATCTAGATGGTTCTTTAAGACAGGAGCTGTAAATAATAATCTATAGTTTTTATTTATTATGCACTTAATTTTATTAGCAGCTACATTAAATTTAGATTTAAATACTAAACTGTACTTATCTTAGTTTTTAAATTTATTTTTATTCTTATTTTTATTTTGGTTTGTAGTCATATTTTTATTTTCACCTTTATCATAACTTGGTTTTTTTTTGTGGTACATTTGTGGATTAAGGGATTGGCAATCCCCTTATACAAGAGGCGGCTGACGATCATATTGCAGTCTCACTCACCTAAGCGCTTAGTGTATTTTCTGTCTTTTTTTTTATATATATATATATATATATATATATATCTCTTAAGACAGCATCTTTAATGTATATATCTCTATATATACATATATATATATATATATACATACTAGGGTCTCAATCTCTGCTGATAAGGTAGCTGTCCACGCTGCCACAGCGCTATAAACCTATGCCGACACAATCGCCGGTCTGAGTAGTGTACCAGAATGTGCACACTATCTGCAGGATCCCTGAGAATAGCTGTTACGTCAGGGCTACCTTTTGGGCAAACGTGACACCCTAGGGGAAGATTCCCATCCTATCCTGGCCCTAGTGGGGAAAGGATACTGCCTGAGAATCCTTTGTGGGAAACTGCAGTCTCTTGTCTGGAGATTCCCGCTCTTTTTCATCATGAGAGTAGGGAAATTTACCCAGCTTTCTTCCCCTTAAACATGTGTACCCTTGTGTCAGGGACAGATGAGTCATCAGTGATATGCAAATCATCTTTTATTACAATAATCATATATTGAATACTTTTCTGCCATTTTGGCTGTAACTTTGCATTATCGTAGTCGACACTGGAGTCAAACTCCGTGTCGATATCAGTGTCTTTTATTTTGGATAGTGAGCATTGAGAGACTCTGAAGGTTTCTGCGATATAGGGACAGACATGGGTAGATTTCCTGTCAAATCCCCAAAGGGAGGGGAAAGAAAAAAGAAATCAGTTATTTGTGCGGTGCACACAACCCAATATCTACTATATTAAAATTAATTTCTTTATTGATAATTCGTTAAAATCCCTATATTGTTCGCATATATAGGCAAAAATGCCACATTCAATGTTTATTGTATATATATATAATAGAAATAATTCTTTCAGACTAGTATTGTCCTTAATTGAGAATCAAGCGAGGTAATAAAAGATAGTAAGGAAGGTGAAAAAGAATGAAAATAAGTGAATAAAGATTAAAAACAAAGCTGATGTGTCGAGTGCATTTTGTATTCGTACTGTGAGGTAATCCTAATATGCGTGGACCGTGCTAATTCCTGCTATGTTATACTCAAAACAAACGTTCTCACTAGGAGATCTGTGGGTAATTGAATCCAATAAAATTAATTGATAAGTATACATAAATTTATAGATAACTGTAGCAGAAAATAGATGCTGTGTTTAAATAATTATTGGGGATTCCATAAGATCCTACCCTTGGGATATTGCATATTATGCCTGCACGGTTAAGTTACTGAAAATAATTTATTATGTACTTTATTATTGTGCAGCAATTATATATGAGGTGAGATCCAAATCTTTTAATGTGACAACTGGAATTCTTACACTGCCCACATCTTGTGTTATAACGGCACAGTTGCCTAGAAAGTACTGGCAATATAAACTGTGAATCTGCTGTATGATACTATTGATATAATATCACAAGTTGTTAAACCACCATATTATGTTTTCCACAAGATCTGCAGCTCAAAAGAACCTAGGTATGGTCAATTCATTCAGTCATTGGGGCTAACTAGAGCACCTGTATGATCATATAGTGCCACACTTAGTATAGTATGCACAATATATACGTGTCAATGTGCAGTCTGTAGTTATAAATGGTGCCTCTGTAGTCAAATTGTTACTTTCTATTGCTAGTATTGCGCAGTTCACAGTGTCATTATTGAGGTCTCTATTTAAATGAACCCGTATATGCATTTAGCATTAGACATATAGAATTATTAATCACTGCAGCTGCACCGCATAATTCAGAGTATCATAACGGTTATTTCATATATGGTAATCTCATATGTTATAAAGCTGAGTAAGCATATTTAATATACCATTAGGTATCCACTCTAATGGTTCTTGTTTAGTAGAACACGTCAGTGGGATATCAGCAAGGAGAATTCTTAATTCCTATAGCTGCTGCCATAAAATTGGCAGTGCCGTTATTGATTTCTTATTCCTAACAGTCACATATGATTTGCAGCAAGACGGGCAGTTGCAGTAGGTGCCTTTGTAGTCAAATTAATGCTTTCTACTGCTGATATTACGCAGTTAACAATATCCTTATTAGGGTCTCTATTCACATGAACCCATATGTTTATATATTAAGCATAAAGCAAATAGGATTATTAACCACTGCAGCTGCTCCCGCTCATAATATCTTCACAAATGTTTCGTATATAGTAACCTCATATATTATAGAGCTGAATCAGCATATTTGATATATTCACTCTAATGGTTCCTAACTGATACAACACGCCAATGGGATGTCAGCAAAGGAAGTTATTAATTCCTATAGCTACTGCCGTGAGATTGGCAGTGCCGTCATAGATTTCTTATTGCTAACAATCACATATAATTTACAGCAAGACGGGCGGCTGCACCGCTCGTCTAGAACGCTGTCTAAGGCTAATTATAGTAATACCCCTAAATACGGTGCACACATATGTTAATAGGACATTTTGTCAAATATTTATATTTTGCACATCAGACACATTAGCTCAAGGCCAATGCACATTTCGCTCATAGGCTTCCTCAGGGCACTATAGTGCCCTGAGGAAGCCTATGAGCGAAATGTGCATTGGCCTTGAGCTAATGTGTCTGATGTGCAAAATATAAATATTTGACAAAATGTCCTATTAACATATGTGTGCACCGTATTTAGGGGTATTACTATAATTAGCCTTAGACAGCGTTCTAGACGAGCGGTGCAGCCGCCCGTCTTGCTGTAAATTATATGCGATTGTTAGCAATAAGAAATCTATGACGGCACTGCCAATCTCACGGCAGTAGCTATAGGAATTAATAACTTCCTTTGCTGACATCCCATTGGCATGTTGTATCAGTTAGGAACCATTAGAGTGAATATATCAAATATGCTGATTCAGCTCTATAATATATGAGGTTACTATATACGAAACATTTGTGAAGATATTATGAGCGGGAGCAGCTGCAGTGGTTAATAATCCTATTTGCTTTATGCTTAATATATAAACATATGGGTTCATGTGAATAGAGACCCTAATAAGGATATTGTTAACTGCGTAATATCAGCAGTAGAAAGCATTAATTTGACTACAAAGGCACCTACTGCAACTGCCCGTCTTGCTGCAAATCATATGTGACTGTTAGGAATAAGAAATCAATAACGGCACTGCCAATTTTATGGCAGCAGCTATAGGAATTAAGAATTCTCCTTGCTGATATCCCACTGACGTGTTCTACTAAACAAGAACCATTAGAGTGGATACCTAATGGTATATTAAATATGCTTACTCAGCTTTATAACATATGAGATTACCATATATGAAATAACCGTTATGATACTCTGAATTATGCGGTGCAGCTGCAGTGATTAATAATTCTATATGTCTAATGCTAAATGCATATACGGGTTCATTTAAATAGAGACCTCAATAATGACACTGTGAACTGCGCAATACTAGCAATAGAAAGTAACAATTTGACTACAGAGGCACCATTTATAACTACAGACTGCACATTGACACGTATATATTGTGCATACTATACTAAGTGTGGCACTATATGATCATACAGGTGCTCTAGTTAGCCCCAATTACTGAATGAATTGACCATACCTAGGTTCTTTTGAGCTGCAGATCTTGTGGAAAACATAATATGGTGGTTTAACAACTTGTGATATTATATCAATAGTATCATACAGCAGATTCACAGTTTATATTGCCAGTACTTTCTAGGCAACTGTGCCGTTATAACACAAGATGTGGGCAGTGTAAGAATTCCAGTTGTCACATTAAAAGATTTGGATCTCACCTCATATATAATTGCTGCACAATAATAAAGTACATAATAAATTATTTTCAGTAACTTAACCGTGCAGGCATAATATGCAATATCCCAAGGGTAGGATCTTATGGAATCCCCAATAATTATTTAAACACAGCATCTATTTTCTGCTACAGTTATCTATAAATTTATGTATACTTATCAATTAATTTTATTGGATTCAATTACCCACAGATCTCCTAGTGAGAACGTTTGTTTTGAGTATAACATAGCAGGAATTAGCACGGTCCACGCATATTAGGATTACCTCACAGTACGAATACAAAATGCACTCGACACATCAGCTTTGTTTTTAATCTTTATTCACTTATTTTCATTCTTTTTCACCTTCCTTACTATCTTTTATTACCTCGCTTGATTCTCAATTAAGGACAATACTAGTCTGAAAGAATTATTTCTATTATATATATATATACAATAAACATTGAATGTGGCATTTTTGCCTATATATGCGAACAATATAGGGATTTTAACGAATTATCAATAAAGAAATTAATTTTAATATAGTAGATATTGGGTTGTGTGCACCGCACAAATAACTGATTTCTTGTTTCTTTCCCCTCCCTTTGGGGATTTGACTTTATATCCTGACCCAAATCAGTTGGTAGCACCTATAATTACCTTGTTGATGTTCCATGATTTATTCACTCAATAGTGATAGTGGCATTATTCTATGTAAAGGTATCCCTAGCATACATATTACGTGTATAACTATATCTTGGTGCGGGTTACCCTCCAACTTGGAAGAGAGCTATACTCTCTCCATTGTTTGGGAAATCTGAATGGGTAGATTTCCTGTCTGTTCTATAATCTTTTGTGCAATAAATTTACCTCAGCACTTTATTTCACATATCCAAACAGGTGTCGGCGTTGTCGACGGAGACCCCCTCTCACACACATATTTGCTCCATCTCCTCCTTAGGGGAGCCTTTTACCTCAGACATGTCGACACACACGTACCGACACACCACACACTCAGGGAATGCTCATCTGAAGACAATTCCCCCATAAGGCCCTTTGGAGAGACAAAGAGAGAGTATGCCAGCACACACCCCAGCGCTATTAACCCAGGAATAACACAGTAACTTAATGTTAACCCAGTAGCTGCTGCTTATATTGTTTTTTGCGCCTAATTATGTGCCCCCCCTCTCTTTTTACCCTCTTCTACCGTGTAACTGCAGGGGAGAGACTGGGGAGCTTCCTCTCAGCGGTGCTGTGGAGAAAAAACATGGCGCTGGTGAGTGCTGAGGAAGAAGCCCCGCCCCCTCGACGGCGGGCTTCTGTCCCGCTTTCATGTACAATTTTGGCGTGGGCTCAAAAATATATACAGTGCCCAACTGTATATTATGCAAACTTTTAACAAAGAGGTCTCTAATTGCTGCCCAGGGCGCCCCCCCCCAGCGCCCTGCACCCTTACAGAGACCGGAGTATGTGGGTGTAGTGTGGGAGCAATGGCGCACAGCTGCAGTGCTGTGCGCTACCTCATATGAAGACTGGAGTCTTCTGCCGCCGATTTCGAAGTCTTCTTGCTTCTTTCACCCGGCTTCTGTCTTCCGGCTCTGCGAGGGGGACGGCGGCGCGGCTCCGGGATCGGACGACAAAGGGTGAGATCCTGTGTACGATCCCTCTGGAGCTAATGGTGTCCAGTAGCCTAAGAAGCAGGACCCATCTTCAGAGAGTAGGGCTGCTTCTCTCCCCTCAGTCCCACGATGCAGGGAGTCTGTTGCCAGCAGAGCTCCCTGAAAATAAAAAACCTAACAAAATACTTTCTTATAGCAAGCTCAGGAGAGCTCACTACGTAGCACCCAGCTCGTCCGGGCACAGATTCAAACTGAGGTCTGGAGGAGGGACATAGAGGGAGGAGCCAGAGCACACCAGAGTCTAAATTCTTTCTTAAAGTGCCCATGTCTCCTGCGGAGCCCGTCTATTCCCCATGGTCCTTACGGAGTCCCCAGCATCCACTAGGACGTTAGAGAAAAGCACAAAAATGTGATCATTATCGCTCTACTTTTCGGTCATTTTATCGCATTTTTAAAAAATGAAATGAATTGCGCATGCTCTGTTTCAGAGCCGGACATGCGCAGTGAGTTCCTTGGTGGCGTTCAGCACATACCTGACCTACAGCAGCATACCCTCCAACATGACCCGCCCCACTAGGTACAAAATGCTCTGTTTCTGGACTTCCCTCTTAATTTATTTTCTCTAACGTCCTAAGTGGATGCTGGGGACTCCGTAATGACCATGGGGAATAGCGGCTCCGCAGGAGACTGGGCACAACTAAAGAAAGCTTTAGGACTACCTGGTGTGCACTGGCTCCTCCCACTATGACCCTCCTCCAGACCTCAGTTAGAATCTTGAGCCCGGCTGAGCTGGATGCACACTAGGGGCTCTCCTGAGCTCCTAGAAAGAAAGTATATTTAGGTTTTTTATTTTCAGTGAGATCTGCTGGCAACAGACTCACTGCAGCGAGGGACTAAGGGGAGAAGAAGCGAGCCTACCTAACAGGTGGTAGTTTGGGCTTCTTAGGCTACTGGACACCATTAGCTCCAGAGGGATCGACCGCAGGACCCGACCTTGGTGTTCGTTCCCGGAGCCGCGCCGCCGTCCCCCTTACAGAGCCAGAAGAGTGAAGAGGTCCGGAAAATCGGCGGCAGAAGACTTCGGTCTTCACCAAGGTAGCGCACAGCACTGCAGCTGTGCGCCATTGCTCCTCATGTACACCTCACACTCCGGTCACTGATGGGTGCAGGGCGCTGGGGGGGGGGCGCCCTGAGGGCAATATAAGACACCTTGGCTGGCAAATCTACATCATATATAGTCCTAGAGGCTATATAGATGTAAAAATACCCCAGCCAGTATTCCAGAAAAAGCGGGAGAAGTCCGCCGAAAAAGGGGCGGGGCTATCTCCCTCAGCACACTGGCGCCATTTTATCTTCACAGTGCAGCTGGAAGATAGCTCCCCAGGCTCTCCCCTGTAGTTTTCAGGCTCAAAGGGTTAAAAAGAGAGGGGGGGGGGCACTAAATTTAGGCGCAATATATGTATACAAGCAGCTATTGGGGGAAAAATCACTCAGTTATAGTGTTAATCCCTGCATTATATAGCGCTCTGGTGTGTGCTGGCATACTCTCTCTCTGTCTCCCCAAAGGACTTTGTGGGGTCCTGTCCTCAGTCAGAGCATTCCCTGTGTGTGTGCGGTGTGTCGGTACGGCTGTGTCGACATGTTGGATGAGAAAGGTTACGTGGAGGCGGAGCAGAGGCCGATAAATGGGATGTCGTCCCCTGTGGGGCCGACACCAGAGTGGATGGATAGGTGGAAGGTATTAACCGACAATGTCAACTCCTTACATAAAAGGCTGGATGACGTAACAGCTTTGGGACAGCCGGCTTCTCAGCCCGCGCCTGCCCAGGCGTCTCAAAGGCCATCAGGGGCTCAAAAAACGCCCGTTACCTCAGATGGCAGACACAGATGTCGACACGGAGTCTGACTCCAGTGTCGACGAGGTTGAGATATATATACACAATCCACTAGGAACATCCGTTGCATGATCTCGGCAATGATAAATGTGTTACGCATTTCTGACATGAACCCAAGTACCACATAAAAGAGGTTTAATTTTTGGGGAGAAAAAGCAGCCAGTGTTTTGTTCCCCCATCAGATGAGTGAATGAAGTGTGTAAAGAAGCGTGGGTTCCCCCGATAAGAAACTGGTGATTTCTAATAAGTTACTGATGGCGTACCCTTTCCCGCCAGAGGATAGGTCACGTTGGGAGATATTCCCTAGGGTGGATAAGGCGCTCACATGTTTGTCAAAAAAGGTGGCACTGCCGTCTTAGGATACGGCCACCTTGAAGGAGCCTGCTGATAAAAAGCAGGAGGCTATCCTGAAGTCTGTATATGCACACTCAGGTACTATACTGAGACCTAAAATGGCCTCAGCATAAATAGTGCTGCTGCAGCGTGGTCTGATACCCTGTCAGATAATATTAATACCCTAGACAGGGATAATATTTTGCTAACATAGAGCATATTAAAGACGTCGTCTTATATGAAGGATGCACAGAGGGATATTTGCCGGCTGGCATCCAGAATTAATGCAATGTCCATTCTGCCAGGGGGGTATTAGAGACCCGGCAGTGGACAGGTGATGCTGCCTTAAAAGGCACATGGAGATTCTGCCTTATAAGGGTGAGGAATTGTTTGGGGATGGTCTCTGGGACCTCGTATCCACAGCAACAGCTGGGAAGAAAATTTTTTACCTCAGGTTTCCTCACAGCCTAAGAAAGCACCGTATTTTCAGGTACAGTCCTTTTGGCTTCAGAAAAGCAAGCGGGTCAAAGGCGCTTCCTTTCTGCACAGAGACAAGGGAAGAAGGAAAAAGCTGCACCAGACAGCCAATTCCCAAGATCAAAAATCTTCCCCTGCTTCCTCTGAGTCCACCGCATGACGCTGGGGCTCCACAGGTGGAGACAGGTGCGGTGGGGGCGCGTCTCGGGAACTTCAGGGACCAGTGGGCTTGCCCACAGGTGGATCCCTAGGTTCTGCAAGTAGTATCACAGGGATACAAGCTGGAGTTCGAGGCGACTCCCCCTCGCCGTTACCTCACATCAGCCTTGCCTGCTGCCCTCGGAGAAAGGGAGGTAGTACTGGCAGCAATTCACAAGCTGTACTTCCAGCAGGTGAAATCAAGGTAACCCTCCTTCAACAAGGCCGGGGTTACTATTCCAAAATGTTTGTGGTACCGAAACCAGACGGTTCGGTGAGACCCATTCTAAAATTGAAATCCTTGAACACTTATATATGAAGGTTCAAGTTCAAAATGGAATCGCTCAGGGCGATTATTGCAAGCCTGGAGAATTTAATGGTATCACTGGACATCAAGGATGCTTACCTGCATGTCCCTATTTACCCTCTTCACCAGGTGTACCTCAAAATTGTGGTACAGGATTGTCATTACCAATTCCAGACGTTGCCGTTGGTCTGTCCCCGGCACCGAGGGTATTTACCAAGGTAATGGCCGAAGTACTTATCCCGTACTTGGACGATCTCCTTATAAAGGCGAGGTCCAGGGAGCAGTTGTTCGTCGGAGTAGCACTATCTCGGGAAGTGCTACAACAGCACGGCTGGATTCTGAATATTCCAAAGTCGCAGCTGGTTCCTACGACGCGTCTACTGTTTCTGGGTATGGTTCTGGACACAGAACAGGATAGAAAAGGGTTTCTCCCGGAGGAGAAGTCCAAGGAGTTGGCGTCTCTAGACAGAGACCTCCTAATACAAATACAGGTGTCGGTGCATCAATGCACGCGAGCCTTGAGAAAGATGGTAGCTTCTTACGAAGAAATTCCATTCGCCAAGTCCCATGCAAGGATCTTCCAGTGGGATCTGTTAGACAAGTGGTCCGGGTTGCATCTTCAGATGCATCGGCGGATAACCCTGTCTCCAAGGGCCAGGGTGTCGCTGTGGTGGTGACTGCAGAGTGCTCATCTTCTAGGGGGCCGCAGATTCGGCGTACAGGACTGGGTCCTGGTGACCACGGATGCCAGCCTTCAAGGCTGGGGGGCAGTCACACAGGGAAGAAACTTCCAAGGCCTATGGAAAAGTCAGGAGACTTCCCTACACATAAATGTTCTGGAACTATGGGCCATTTACAATGCCCTAAGTCAGGCTAGACCCTGCTTCAACACCGGCCGGTGCTGATCCAGTCAGACAACATCACGGCGGTCGCTCATGTAAAACCGACAGGGCGGCACAAGAAGCAGGATGGCGATGGCAGAAGCCACAAGGATTCTCCGATGGGCGGAAAATCATGTGTTAGCACTGTCAGCAGTGTTCATTCCCGAAGTGGACAACTGAGAAGCAGACTTTCTCAGCAGACACGACCTCCACCCGGGAGAGTGGGGACTTCATCCAGAAGTCTTCCAAATGATTGTACACCGTTGGGAAAGGCCACAGGTGGACATGATGGCGTCCCGCCTCAACAAAAAGCTACAAAGATATTGCGCCAGGTCAAGGGACCCTCAGGCGATAGCTGTGGACGCTCTGGTAACACCGTGGGTGTACCAGTCGGTGTATGTGTTCCCTTCTCTGCCTCTCATACCCAGGTTAATGAGAATAATAAGAAGGAGAGGAGTAGGAACTATACTCATTGTTCCGGGTTGGCCAAGAAGAGCTTGGTACCCAGAACTCCAAGAAATGATCTCAGAGGACCCATGGCCTCTGCCGCTCAGACAGGACCTGCTGCAGCAGGGGGCCTGTCTGTTCCAAGACGTACCGCGGCTGCGTTTGACGGCATGGCGGTTGAACGCCGGATCCTGAAGGAAAAGGGCATTCCGGAGGAAGTTATCCCTACGCTATTTAAAGCTAGGAAAGAAGTGAATGCAAACCATTATCACCGCATATGGCGGAAATATGTTGCGTGCTGTGAGGCCAGTAAGGCCCCAAAGGAGGAATTTCAGCTAGGTCGATTTCTGCACTTCCTACAAGTCAGAGTTGACTATGAGCCTAAAATTGGGTTCCATTAAGGTCCAGATTTCGGCTCTATCGATTTTCTTCCAAAATAGAACTGGTTTCACTGCCTGAAGTTCAGACTTTTGTTAAGGGAGTGCTGCATAGTCAGCTCCCGTTTGTGCCTCCAGTGGCACCGTGGGATCTCAACGTAGTGTTGGATTTCCTGAAGTCGCATTGAGTTGAGCCACTTAAATCCGTGGAGCTACAATACCTCACGTGGAAAGTGGTCATGCTGTGGGCCTTGGCGTCGGCCAGGCGTGTATCAGAATTGGCGGCTTTCTCATGAAAAAGCCCTTATCTGTATTTCTCTAACGTCCTAGTGGATGCTGGGGACTCCGAAAGGACCATGGGGAATAGCGGCTCCGCAGGAGACTGGGCACATCTAAAAGAAAGCTTTAGGACTATCTGGTGTGCACTGGCTCCTCCCCCTATGACCCTCCTCCAAGCCTCAGTTAGATCTCTATGCCCGAACGAGAAGGGTGCACACTAGGGGCTCTCCTGAGCTTCTTAGTGAAAGTTTTAGTTTAGGTTTTTTATTTTCAGTGAGACCTGCTGGCAACAGGCTCACTGCATCGAGGGACTAAGGGGAGAAGAAGCGAACTCACCTGCGTGCAGAGTGGATTGGGCTTCTTAGGCTACTGGACATTAGCTCCAGAGGGACGATCACAGGCCCAGCTTGGATGGGTCCCAGAGCCGCGCCGCCGGCCCCCTTACAGAGCCAGAAGGCAGAAGAGGTCCGGAAAATCGGCGGCAGAAGACGTCCTGTCTTCAACAAGGTAGCGCACAGCACTGCAGCTGTGCGCCATTGCTCTCAGCACACTTCACACTCCGGTCACTGAGGGTGCAGGGCGCTGGGGGGGGCGCCCTGAGACGCAATAATAAACACCTTGGATGGCAAAAAATGCATCACATATAGCTCCTGGGTTATATGGATGCATTTAACCCCTGCCAAAATACATAAAAAAACGGGAGATAAGGCCGCCGATAAGGGGGCGGAGCCTATCTCCTCAGCACACTGGCGCCATTTTCCCTCACAGCTCCGTTGGAGGGAAGCTCCCTGGCTCTCCCCTGCAGTCACTACACTACAGAAAGGGTTAATAAAGAGAGGGGGGCACAAATTAGGCGCAGTATTAACTATACAGCAGCTATAAGGGGAAAAACACTTATATAAGGTTATCCCTGTATATATATAGCGCTCTGGTGTGTGCTGGCAAACTCTCCCTCTGTCTCCCCAAAGGGCTAGTGGGGTCCTGTCCTCTATCAGAGCATTCTCTGTGTGTGTGCTGTATGTCGGTACTTTTGTGTCGACATGTATGAGGAGAAAAATGATGTGGAGACGGAGCAGATTGCCTGTAATAGTGATGTCACCCCCTAGGAGGTCGACACCTGAGTGGATGAACTGTTGGAAGAAATTACGTGACAGTGTCAGCTCTGTATAAAAGACAGTGGTTGACATGAGACAGCCGGCTACTCAGCTTGTGCCTGTCCAGACGTCTCATAGGCCGTCAGGGGCTATAAAGCGCCCGTTACCTCAGATGGCAGATATAGACGCCGACACGGATATCTGTATTTTATGTTCCCAATTCTTTCCTAAGGTGGTATCAGTTTTTCATGTGAACCAACCTATTGTGGTGCCTGCGGCTACTTGGGACTTGGAGGATTCCGAGTTTCTGGACGTAGTCAGGGCCCTGAAAAGTATATGTTCCAGGACGGCTGGAGTCAGGAAAACTGACTCGCTATTTATCCTGTATGCACCCAACAAGCTGGGTGCTCCTGCTTCTAAGCAGACTATTGCTCGCTGGATCTGTAGCACGATTCAACTTGCACATTCTGCGGCTGGACTGCCGCACCCTAAATCTGTAAAAGCCCATTCCACGAGGAAAGTGGGCTCTTCTTGGGCGGCTGCCCGAGGGGTCTCGGCTTTACAAATTTGCCGAGCTGTTACTTGGTCGGGTTCAAACCCTTTTGCAAGAGTCTACAAGTTTGATACCCTGGCTGAGGAGGACCTAGAGTTTGCTCATTCGGTGCTGCAGAGTCATCCGCACTCTCCCGCCCGTTTGGGAGCTTTGGTATAATCCCCATGGTCCTTACGGAGTCCCCAGCATCCACTTAGGACGTTAGAGAAAATAAGATTTTACTCACCGGTAAATCTATTTCTCGTAGTCCGTAGTGGATGCTGGGCGCCCATCCCAAGTGCGGATTGTCTGCAATACTTGTATATAGTTATTGCCTAACTAAAGGGTTATTGTTGAGCCATCTGTTGATAGGCTCAGTTGTTATCATACTGTTAACTGGGTATTGTATCACGAGTTATACGGTGTGATTGGTGTGGCTGGTATGAGTCTTACCCGGGATTCAAAATCCTTCCTTATTGTGTCAGCTCTTCCGGGCACAGTATCCTAACTGAGGTCTGGAGGAGGGTCATAGTGGGAGGAGCCAGTGCACACCAGGTAGTCCTAAAGCTTTCTTTAGTTGTGCCCAGTCTCCTGCGGAGCCGCTATTCCCCATGGTCCTTACGGAGTCCCCAGCATCCACTACGGACTACGAGAAATAGATTTACCGGTGAGTAAAATCTTATTATTGCCATTACCTGTGAAGAAACAGCTTTCCTATCATTTAACTAGTTCAACACAGGTGATGGAAATCATAAATTAAGAGGGAAATCCAGAAACAGAGCATTTTGTACCTAGTGGGGCGGGTCATGTTGGAGGGTCTGCAGCAGAAAGGAAGAGATAGCTTACTATGGGACACTTAGAAAACTGAAAGGGGAGGGAACTTTTACAAAGTCAATGTGATTGGTTATTCTAATGACTGCTATAAACACGTTACTAAGATGTAATTCCACTGTCCTTAAAGGGCCCTACACATTTAACGATCCGCCGCCGAGCTGCCCGAAGGCGGATACGGCCGACGGGCGACCCGGGGGCGGGGGGGGGGGGGGCAGTGACGGGGGGAGTGAAGTTTCTTCACTCCCCCTGTCACACGGCTCCATAGAAGTGCAGGCAAATATGGACGAGACCGTCCATACTGGCCTGCATGCACAGCCAACGGGGCACCAGCGATGAACGAGCGCGGGGCCACACTCAAAGATATGAACGGTATCTTGTTCATTAATGAACGAGATCGTTCATATCTTTGAGAATTATTGCCGTGTGTAGGGCCTATTAGTAGTGTCTGCTGCTTACTTCCAACAGAACTATTAAGAGTCTCACAAACAAAACATCTATCTATCTATCTATCTATCTATCTACCTATCTACACACAAGTACTGTATATAATATATATATATAATATATATATATATGAGAATTTTTTTGTATGTATATATTATAAATCTCAAGCAAACAACATATAGAAAATATTAGTACATTTTTAGACTAGTTCAATATGTATAAATATAATTGAGATAAAGGTAGATATTTTTAGCATATTCTTTTTGTAAAAACTACAAGAACAATCATGGCCTATTGCTAAACTCGCTAGTAAAAGCTGCCAAAAAAAAGATATGAAAAGTTTCAGACAATTTTCCCGGTAATACAATGATACATAAGGTTCCCATTCATTTTCAATAGAGGTTGGAAAGTTCGAAAAAAAAAGAGAAAATTAGATTTTACGAAAAAACCCGATAACTAAAATAAAAAAACTTAAATACGTACAGACGATACTTAAAAAATGCGAAAAGTATCTAAATCAAAATGCATATAATTTTGTGATACATAAAACTGTTGATACATAGGCCCCATAGTATGGTAAGCCTAGGTATTGTGCAAAATGCAACTTTTATAAACAAGGACATTTCACAATGAATTTGTGTTGTGTCTAAATGAAGGAAATCAGTCACTGGACTATAATTCTGTCTTGCATTGATGAGCTGGTATAGTATGGGGAAAGCGACTTATACACGGGTTACTAATAAAACTGTCACCGTTAACAGCGCCATTTTTCCTTATTCAATTAGTACACTACTCAAATAGCAACAGTCTTCGGGAAAATGGCGGCTCAATGAGCCTTCCCTCCGCACCTTGGAGACAATACAGAGCTCGTGCGGCAGACTGTGTGTGTGACGTAATGACGTTGTTCTAAGCCTCGATTCCATAGCACGTGCTGCTTTACTCCCGCCCCGTCCGTACTTCTGTCACCATAGCGACACACGCTGCCGGACTGAGAGTATCAAGTGAGGTCTGTCGCCCGGGCCGTGCGTGTGCACGTGCTTGCCTATATGTGCTCGGTTGGTTATATATCGGAGTGGGAGAAGGGACCTTGTGACGTACCTAGGGGAGGAGACACGTCACCAGGGGGAGGAGTTACGGCCGAACAGGGTACCCGAAAAGTACGCTCGCCACGCTTCGGGCTCGGTGGCTCGCTCCGCTTCGCTCGCCACCTAACTACTAAAGGTAATAGTTGGTGGCGGGGATAGTAGAGCAACTGTCCCGCTGGCCTAGCTCCTCCCCCTTGTGTCGTGGCCCCTCCCCCTGACGGAAAAGGTTCCTTAGGCCACTTGGATCTAGCCTCAACCATATGTGCTCCTATTATATCAACAGCAGTAACTGATGTCATTACGGCAGAGCTGTTTTATACATACCCCAGGTATTCCTCACGCTTATTCAATGAAGAGTGTACGCTGTGTGACGTTCCCTGTGTGGAGTGATGTGTCCAGTGGGTGGTGCGACATGGTTGGTTCTATATCGGAGGCCCTGTGGTGTAGTGAGGGATACACTGTGCGGTGTGATGTGCCCTGTGGGGCAGAGGTGTGTGACATGCCCTCTAGGGGCTACATGGTTCGCTGTGTGGAGTGATGTGTCTGTCCAGTGGGTGGTGTGATATGCCCTGTGGTGTTACACTGTGTGGTGTAGTGGGGGATACACTGTGCGGTGTGATGTGCCCTGTGGGGCAGAGGTGTGTGACATGCCCTGTGGGGGCTACATGGTTCCCTGTGTGGAGTGATGTGTCCAGTGGGTGGTGTGATATGCCCTGTGGTGCTACACTGTGTGGTGTAGTGGGGGATACACTGTGCGGTGTAATATGCCCTGTGGTGTAGTGAGGGATACACTGTGCGGTGTGATGTGCCCTGTGGGGCAGAGGTGTGTGACATGCCCTGTGGGGGCTACATGGTTCCCTGTGTGGAGTGATGTGTCCAGTGGGTGGTGTGACATGCCCTGTGGTGCTACACTGTGTGGTGTAGTGGGGGATACACTGTGCGGTGTGATGTGCCCTGTGGGGCAGAGGTGTGTGACATGCCCTGTGGGGGCTACATGGTTCCCTGTGTGGAGTGATGTGTCCAGTGGGTGGTGTGATATGCCCTGTGGTGTTACACTGTGTGGTGTAGTGGGGGATACACTGTGCGGTGTGATGTGCCCTGTGGGGCAGAGGTGTGTGACATGCCCTGTGGGGGCTACATGGTTCCCTGTGTGGAGTGATGTGTCCAGTGGGTGGTGTGATATGCCCTGTGGTGCTACACTGTGTGGTGTAGTGGGGGATACACTGTGCGGTGTGATGTGCCCTGTGGGGCAGAGGTGTGTGACATGCCCTGTGGGGGCTACATGGTTCCCTGTGTGGAGTGATGTGTCCAGTGGGTGGTGTGATATGCCCTGTGGTGTAGTGAGGGATACACTGTGCGGTGTGATGTGCCCTGTGGGGCAGAGGTGTGTGACATGCCCTGTGGGGGCTACATGGTTCCCTGTGTGGAGTGATGTGTCCAGTGGGTGGTGTGACATGCCCTGTGGTGCTACACTGTGTGGTGTAGTGGGGGATACACTGTGCGGTGTGATGTGCCCTGTGGGGCAGAGGTGTGTGACATGCCCTGTGGGGCTACATGGTTCCCTGTGTGGAGTGATGTGTCCAGTGGGTGGTGTGATATGCCCTGTGGTGTTACACTGTGTGGTGTAGTGGGGGATACACTGTGCGGTGTGATGTGCCCTGTGGGGCAGAGGTGTGTGACATGCCCTGTGGGGGCTACATGGTTCCCTGTGTGGAGTGATGTGTCCAGTGGGTGGTGTGATATGCCCTGTGGTGCTACACTGTGTGGTGTAGTGGGGGATACACTGTGCGGTGTGATGTGCCCTGTGGGGCAGAGGTGTGTGACATGCCCTGTGGGGGCTACATGGTTCCCTGTGTGGAGTGATGTGTCCAGTGGGTGGTGTGATATGCCCTGTGGTGTAGTGAGGGATACACTGTGCGGTGTGATGTGCCCTGTGGGGCAGAGGTGTGTGACATGCCCTGTGGGGGCTACATGGTTCCCTGTGTGGAGTGATGTGTCCAGTGGGTGGTGTGATATGCCCTGTGGTGTTACACTGTGTGGTGTAGTGGGGGATACACTGTGCGGTGTGATGTGCCCTGTGGGGCAGAGGTGTGTGACATGCCCTGTGGGGGCTACATGGTTCCCTGTGTGGAGTGATGTGTCCAGTGGGTGGTGTGATATGCCCTGTGGTGCTACACTGTGTGGTGTAGTGGGGGATACACTGTGCGGTGTGGCATGCCCTGTGGGGCAGATGTGTGTGGCACACCCTGTGGGGTTGAAGTGTGTAGCGTGCTCTGTGAGATGTGCCATGTTGATATGAGGTGTGTGGCTACGCTGTATGGCGTGCCATGTGGGGGTACCTGACAATGTGGGCCTACATGAAGTTTAGTATGCGGATGCATAATGTATGATGTGCAGCAGGGCAGCCATTGGAGGGGGGGGGGGGGGGGGGGGGGGCTATGGGGTCCCGGGCCCTTATAGAGAGGGGGGCCCTCCCCAGGCTCCTACAGCCAATACTTGGAGGGCAGCTCTGTGAATCGTTCCTGCAGGTCCGCAGTGCTTCACCCATATGTAACTTCATGATGTGTGCCATCACATAGGTGTGGAGCGGTGTCCCGGACTCCACAATTTCTGTTGTCGTCCCTGATGTGCAGTATGGAGTCCCCTGACGTTTACACTGCCACGTATGGGGGACTAATGTTTAAGTCATGCGTTTGTTTTTGTATATAGCTTTTATATGTTACTGACTGAGCACCAGCTGTGCCTGCTTTACTAATACCCCATTGTGTTATCTTCTTCATTCATCACTATTATCTGCCACAGTGTTACACATCCAGCAGTACTCCCACACTCACCTCTGTGCTTTCACAGTCTTTCATATTGTTCATACAATTCTGTTCTTTCCTATACACCTACTGACCCCTTTGTGCTACAGAATATCTCTAGAATGCATAGCAAATGAATCCTGTAGGGAACTAGTTATATAAAACATTCCCGTCAGGAACCAGCTGTAGTTTTCTCTAAGTACAGTATTTAGGGCTCATTAATGATGGCCGTAAAGACCAGTTTGGGGCGTTGGCTCAGGTCACCCCTATTCCGCTGCATATCAGATGATTTGCTTCACATGGGGGCTGTTTTGCGTTTATTAGTATCCCTTTAGTTATAAAATACCAACATATAATGGGCTCTGTACGTTGATGGGGCCACAAGCCAGAAAAATGCTATACAGTGACCTGAAACAGAAGGTACAAGTATCCCTGGGTGAATGAGCTTACAATCTAGTAGGTGCGGGGAAACCGTTGTTATATTAGGGAGCGGAATAACCATTGCATGTTTGTAGGATACCAAGAATATTTTAGCCGCCAAGCCTACACTAATGTGCTCAGTACTTTATTTACAACACGTGTGTCCTATTTCCTTCAGTTCAGAGGTCAGATGTCCCAAAAAGTCACGGTCACTGTACGTCTGGTTCGATCTTTTCAGCATCGTAACTTCCGCCCGGTTGTTTATCATGACGTCATCCTGGATCAGACTGTGCAGGAATTTTTAGAACATATTAAGAACGGTAAGGTTACCTCTCCTAGCGCACAGGTGGCTCCCTAGTATGTTGTATGACCACTCACATAGGCAACTAGTGTCCATAGGATTCACTCCATGCGTGTCCTATTTCTCCTGTTACAGTAGTAATATAACCTACACAGTTGCGCTGGTGATGGGTGTACTGCTGTCCTTCTGCAGAGGCTTCCCTCTTCCCCTCTATTCGGCTGTCTCCCACCCCTCCACATATCGGCTCACCCCCCAACTTCCCCATAGTCAGGGATCCATAGTTACAATAGCGCTATTTACATTATTACAGATACTGTAGTGTTATACACAATATTTTTGTAGTGTTATATACATTAAGGGCGGGATTCAAATCTTTTATTGCCCCCGATCTCCCGTCTAAAGTGACGGGAGATCACGGGGCGATAATTTATGGTCCCCTGTTATCGCGCTGATCGCGCCTGTAAGAGACGGGTTTAGCCGCGTAAAGCAGCTAAACCCGACTAAAGTCATGGGCGTGATCGCGAAAAGTCCCGTTTGGGCGTCCAAATGGGTCACTTTTTGTTCATTTCAGCTCACCACCCCAGGGTGTAGCGAGCTGAAATGCTGATATCCCAGCCATCGGCAGTAACAGTTGAATACTGCCGGTGGGTGCGATGGGGGCGGGAGGGGGAGCTGCAAGATATGAATCCCGCCCTAAGTGTACAGTAGCAGTAAACACAATATGGGGACAGGTACTGTAGTACTATGCGCATTGTTAGGCGTATGGGTACTGCAGTACAATATATTTTTATATGGGTAGTATAGTACTACAGTATATACATGTTTATTCAGGTAGCGTCGTACTATACACAAATAGATAATAGAAATAATGTTCACATATTACATATAGTGTAGTACTATATACTTTATTATGGGCACAGGTACTGTAGTATTAAGTACATCATTATGGGTACATGCACAGGAGTACTATATACTGTACTGCAGCACACAGGGACAGTTACTGTAGCAGTATACACATCATTATGGGTACATGTACAGGAGTATTATATACTGTACTGCAGCACACAGGGACAGTTACTGTAGCACTATACACATCATTATGGGGACATGTACAGGAGTACTATATACTGTACTGCAGCACACGGGGACAGTTACTGTAGCACTATACACATCATTATGGGAACATGTACAGGAGTACTATATACTGTACTGCAGCACACGGGGACAGGTACTGTAGCACTATACACATCATTATGGGGACATGTACAGGAGTACTATATACTGTACTGCAGCACACGGGGACAGGTACTGTAGCACTATACACATCATTATGGGAACATGTACAGGAGTACTATATACTGTACTGCAGCACACGGGGACAGTTACTGTAGCACTATACACATCATTATGGGTACATGTACAGGAGTATTATATACTGTACTGCAGCACACGGGGACAGTTACTGTAGCACTATACACATCATTATGGGTACATGTACAGGAGTATTATATACTGTACTGCAGCACACGGGGACAGTTACTGTAGCACTATACACATCATTATGGGTACATGTACAGGAGTACTATATACTGTACTGCAGCACACGGGGACAGGTACTGTAGCACTATACACATCATTATGGGTACATGTACAGGAGTACTATATACTGTACTGCAGCACACGGGGACAGTTACTGTAGCACTATACACATCATTATGGGTACATGTACAGGAGTACTATATACTGTACTGCAGCACACGGGGACAGTTACTGTAGCACTATACACATCATTATGGGAACATGTACAGGAGTACTATATACTGTACTGCAGCACACGGGGACAGGTACTGTAGCACTATACACATCATTATGGGGACATGTACAGGAGTACTATATACTGTACTGCAGCACACGGGGACAGTTACTGTAGCACTGTACACATCATTATGGGAACATGCACAGGAGTACTATATACTGTACTGCAGCACACGGGGACAGGTACTGTAGCAGTATACACATCATTATGGGGACATGTACAGGAGTACTATATACTGTACTGCAGCACACAGGGACAGGTACTGTAGCACTATACACATCATTATGGGAACATGCACAGGAGTACTATATACTGTACTGCAGCACACGGGGACAGTTACTGTAGCACTATACACATCATTATGGGAACATGCACAGGAGTACTATATACTGTACTGCAGCACACGGGGACAGGTACTGTAGCGCTATACACATCATTATGGGAACATGTACAGGAGTATTATATACTGTACTGCAGCACACGGGGACAGTTACTGTAGCACTATACACATCATTATGGGGACATGTACAGGAGTACTATATACTGTACTGCAGCACACGGGGACAGTTACTGTAGCACTATACACATCATTATGGGGACATGTACAGGAGTACTATATACTGTACTGCAGCACACAGGGACAGGTACTGTAGCACTATACACATCATTATGGGAACATGTACAGGAGTACTATATACTGTACTGCAGCACACAGGGACAGTTACTGTAGCACTATACACCTCATTATGGGGACATGTACAGGAGTACTATATACTGTACTGCAGCACACGGGGACAGGTACTGTAGCAGTATACACATCATTATGGGGACATGTACAGGAGTACTATATACTGTTCTGCAGCACACGGGGACAGTTACTGTAGCACTGTACACATCATTATGGGAACATGCACAGGAGTACTATATACTGTACTGCAGCACACGGGGACAGGTACTGTAGCAGTATACACATCATTATGGGGACATGTACAGGAGTACTATATACTGTACTGCAGCACACGGGGACAGGTACTGTAGCGCTATACACATCATTATGGGAACATGCACAGGAGTACTATATACTGTACTGCAGCACACGGGGACAGGTACTGTAGCGCTATACACATCATTATGGGAACATGTACAGGAGTACTATATACTGTACTGCAGCACACGGGGACAGTTACTGTAGCACTATACACATCATTATGGGGACATGTACAGGAGTACTATATACTGTACTGCAGCACACGGGGACAGGTACTGTAGCACTATACACATCATTATGGGAACATGCACAGGAGTACTATATACTGTACTGCAGCACACGGGGACAGGTACTGTAGCACTATACACATCATTATGGGTACATGTACAGGAGTACTATATACTGTACTGCAGCACACGGGGACAGGTACTGTAGCACTATACACATCATTATGGGGACATGTACAGGAGTACTATATACTGTACTGCAGCACACGGGGACAGGTACTGTAGCACTATACACATCATTATGGGAACATGTACAGGAGTACTATATACTGTACTGCAGCACACGAGGACAGTTACTGTAGCACTATACACATCATTATGGGCACATGTACAGGAGTACTATATACTGTACTGCAGCACACGGGGACAGTTACTGTAGCACTATACACATCATTATGGGCACATGTACAGGAGTACTATATACTGTACTGCAGCACACGGGGACAGGTACTGTAGCACTATACACATCATTATGGGGACATGTACAGGAGTTCTATATACTGTACTGCAGCACACGGGGACAGTTACTGTAGCACTATACACATCATTATGGGGACATGTACAGGAGTACTATATACTGTACTGCAGCACACGGGGACAGTTACTGTAGCACTATACACATCATTATGGGAACATGTACAGGAGTACTATATACTGTAGCACACGGGGACAGTTACTGTAGCACTATACACATCATTATGGGGACATGTACAGGAGTACTATATACTGTACTGCAGCACACGGGAACAGGTACTGTAGCACTATACACATCATTATGGGGACATGTACAGGAGTACTATATACTGTACTGCAGCACACGGGGACAGTTACTGTAGCACTATACACATCATTATGGGGACATGTACAGGAGTACTATATACTGTACTGCAGCACACGGGAACAGTTACTGTAGCAGTATACATATCATTATGGGGACATGTACAGGAGTACTATATACTGTACTGCAGCACACGGGGACAGTTACTGTAGCACTATACACATCATTATGGGGACATGTACAGGAGTACTATATACTGTACTGCAGCACACGGGGACAGTTACTGTAGCACTATACACATCATTATGGGGACATGTACAGGAGTACTATATACTGTACTGCAGCACACGGGGACAGTTACTGTAGCACTATACACATCATTATGGGAACATGTACAGGAGTACTATATACTGTACTGCAGCACACGGGAACAGTTACTGTAGCAGTATACATATCATTATGGGGACATGTACAGGAGTACTATATACTGTACTGCAGCACAGGGGGACAGGTACTGTAGCACTATACACATCATTATGGGGACATGTACAGGAGTACTATATACTGTACTGCAGCACACGGGGACAGTTACTGTAGCACTATACACATCATTATGGGGACATGTACAGGAGTACTATATACTGTACTGCAGCA
The DNA here is from genome assembly GCF_028390025.1 of Pseudophryne corroboree. NCBI lineage: Eukaryota > Metazoa > Chordata > Amphibia > Anura > Myobatrachidae > Pseudophryne > Pseudophryne corroboree. Next base: position 27,983,205 of record NC_086450.1, read on the forward strand.
CACGGGGACAGGTACTGTAGCACTATACACATCATTATGGGAACATGCACAGGAGTACTATATACTGTACTGCAGCACACGGGGACAGGTACTGTAGCACTATACACATCATTATGGGGACATGTACAGGAGTACTATATACTGTACTGCAGCACACGAGGACAGTTACTGTAGCACTATACACATCATTATGGGGACATGTACAGGAGTACTATATACTGTACTGCAGCACACGGGGACAGGTACTGTAGCACTATACACATCATTATGGGAACATGCACAGGAGTACTATATACTGTACTGCAGCACACGGGGACAGTTACTGTAGCACTATACACATCATTATGGGGACATGTACAGGAGTACTATATACTGTACTGCAGCACACGGGAACAGTTACTGTAGCAGTATACATATCATTATGGGTACATGTACAGGAGTATTATATACTGTACTGCAGCACACGGGAACAGGTACTGTAGCACTATACACATCATTATGGGGACATGTACAGGAGTACTATATACTGTACTGCAGCACACGGGGACAGTTACTGTAGCACTATACACATCATTATGGGGACATGTACAGGAGTACTATATACTGTACTGCAGCACACGGGGACAGTTACTGTAGCACTATACACATCATTATGGGGACATGTACAGGAGTACTATATACTGTACTGCAGCACACGGGGACAGGTACTGTAGCACTATACACATCATTATGGGTACATGTACAGGAGTACTATATACTGTACTGCAGCACACAGGGACAGGTACTGTAGCACTATACACATCATTATGGGGACATGTACAGGAGTACTATATACTGTACTGCAGCACACAGGGACAGTTACTGTAGCACTATACACATCATTATGGGAACATGTACAGGAGTACTATATACTGTACTGCAGCACACGGGGACAGTTACTGTAGCGCTATACACATCATTATGGGAACATGTACAGGAGTACTATATACTGTACTGCAGCACACAGGGACAGGTACTGTAGCGCTATACACATCATTATGGGGACATGTACAGGAGTACTATATACTGTACTGCAGCACACGGGGACAGTTACTGTAGCACTATACACATCATTATGGGAACATGTACAGGAGTACTATATACTGTACTGCAGCACACGGGGACAGTTACTGTAGCACTATACACATCATTATGGGGACATGTACAGGAGTACTATATACTGTACTGCAGCACACGGGGACAGGTACTGTAGCACTATACACATCATTATGGGCACATGTACAGGATGACTATATACTGTACTGCAGCACACAGGGACAGTTACTGTAGCACTATACACATCATTATGGGTACATGTACAGGAGTACTATATACTGTACTGCAGCACACGGGGACAGGTACTGTAGCACTATACACATCATTATGGGCACATGTACAGGAGTACTATATACTGTACTGCAGCACACGGGGACAGTTACTGTAGCACTATACACATCATTATGGGTACATGTACAGGAGTACTATATACTGTACTGCAGCACACGGGGACAGGTACTGTAGCACTATACACATCATTATGGGGACATGTACAGGAGTTCTATATACTGTACTGCAGCACACGGGGACAGTTACTGTAGCACTATACACATCATTATGGGGACATGTACAGGAGTACTATATACTGTACTGCAGCACACGGGGACAGGTACTGTAGCACTATACACATCATTATGGGGACATGTACAGGAGTATTATATACTGTACTGCAGCACACAGGGACAGTTACTGTAGCACTATACACATCATTATGGGCACATGTACAGGAGTACTATATACTGTAATGCAGCACACGGGGACAGGTACTGTAGCACTATACACATCATTATGGGGACATGTACAGGAGTATTATATACTGTACTGCAGCACACGGGGACAGTTACTGTAGCACTATACACATCATTATGGGGACATGTACAGGAGTACTATATACTGTACTGCAGCACACGGGGACAGGTACTGTAGCACTATACACATCATTATGGGGACATGTACAGGAGTATTATATACTGTACTGCAGCACACAGGGACAGTTACTGTAGCACTATACACATCATTATGGGCACATGTACAGGAGTACTATATACTGTACTGCAGCACATGGGGACAGGTACTGTAGCGCTATACACATCATTATGGGGACATGTACAGGAGTATTATATACTGTACTGCAGCACACGAGGACAGGTACTGTAGCACTATACACATCATTATGGGGACATGTACAGGAGTACTATATACTGTACTGCAGCACACGGGGACAGTTACTGTAGCACTATACACATCATTATGGGGACATGTACAGGAGTACTATATACTGTACTGCAGCACACGGGGACAGTTACTGTAGCGCTATACACATCATTATGGGGACATGTACAGGAGTATTATATACTGTACTGCAGCACACGGGGACAGTTACTGTAGCGCTATACACATCATTATGGGGACATGTACAGGAGTACTATATACTGTACTGCAGCACACGGGGACAGTTACTGTAGCGCTATACACATCATTATGGGCACATGTACAGGAGTACTATATACTGTACTGCAGCACACGGGGACAGGTACTGTAGCACTATACACATCATTATGGGTACATGTACAGGAGTACTATATACTGTACTGCAGCACACGGGGACAGGTACTGTAGCACTATACACATCATTATGGGCACATGTACAGGAGTACTATATACTGTACTGCAGCACACGGGGACAGTTACTGTAGCACTATACACATCATTATGGGTACATGTACAGGAGTACTATATACTGTACTGCAGCACACGGGGACAGGTACTGTAGCACTATACACATCATTATGGGGACATGTACAGGAGTACTATATACTGTACTGCAGCACACGGGGACAGGTACTGTAGCACTATACACATCATTATGGGGACATGTACAGGAGTACTATATACTGTACTGCAGCACACGGGGACAGGTACTGTAGCACTATACACATCATTATGGGCACATGTACAGGAGTACTATATACTGTACTGCAGCACACGGGGACAGGTACTGTAGCACTATACACATCATTATGGGTACATGTACAGGAGTACTATATACTGTACTGCAGCACACGGGGACAGGCACTGTAGCACTATACACATTATGGGCACATGTACAGGAGTACTATATACTGTACTGCAGCACACGGGGACAGGCACTGTAGCACTATACACATCATTATGGGGACATGTACAGGAGTACTATATACTGTACTGCAGCACACGGGGACAGTTACTGTAGCACTATACACATCATTATGGGTACATGTACAGGAGTACTATATACTGTACTGCAGCACACGGGGACAGTTACTGTAGCGCTATACACATCATTATGGGCACATGTACAGGAGTACTATATACTGTACTGCAGCACACGGGGACAGTTACTGTAGCGCTATACACATCATTATGGGCACATGTACAGGAGTACTATATACTGTACTGCAGCACACGGGGACAGTTACTGTAGCACTATACACATCATTATGGGCACATGTACAGGAGTACTATATACTGTACTGCAGCACACGGGGACAGGCACTGTAGCGCTATACACATCATTATGGGCACATGTACAGGAGTACTATATACTGTACTGCAGCACACGGGGACAGTTACTGTAGCACTATACACATCATTATGGGGACATGTACAGGAGTACTATATACTGTACTGCAGCACACGGGGACAGGTACTGTAGCACTATACACATCATTATGGGTACATGTACAGGAGTATTATATACTGTACTGCAGCACACGGGGACAGTTACTGTAGCACTAGACACATTATGGGTACATGTACAGGAGTACTATATACTGTACTGCAGCACACGGGGACAGGTACTGTAGCAGTATACATATCATTATGGGGACATGTACAGGAGTACTATATACTGTACTGCAGCACACGGGGACAGGTACTGTAGCACTATACACATCATTATGGGGACATGTACAGGAGTACTATATACTGTACTGCAGCACACAGGGACAGGTACTGTAGCACTATACACATCATTATGGGGACATGTACAGGAGTACTATATACTGTACTGCAGCACACAGGGACAGGTACTGTAGCACTATACACATCATTATGGGGACATGTACAGGAGTACTATATACTGTACTGCAGCACACAGGGACAGGTACTGTAGCACTATACACATCATTATGGGGACATGTACAGGAGTACTATATACTGTACTGCAGCACACGGGGACAGTTACTGTAGCACTATACACATCATTATGGGTACATGTACAGGAGTACTATATACTGTACTGCAGCACACGGGGACAGGTACTGTAGCACTATACACATCATTATGGGGACATGTACAGGAGTACTATATACTGTACTGCAGCACACGGGGACAGGTACTGTAGCACTATACACATCATTATGGGGACATGTACAGGAGTACTATATACTGTACTGCAGCACACAGGGACAGTTACTGTAGCACTATACACATCATTATGGGGACATGTACAGGAGTACTATATACTGTACTGCAGCACACGGGGACAGTTACTGTAGCACTATACACATCATTATGGGGACATGTACAGGAGTACTATATACTGTACTGCAGCACACGGGGACAGTTACTGTAGCACTATACACATCATTATGGGGACATGTACAGGAGTACTATATACTGTACTGCAGCACACAGGGACAGTTACTGTAGCACTATACACATCATTATGGGGACATGTACAGGAGTACTATATACTGTACTGCAGCACACGGGGACAGGTACTGTAGCACTATACACATCATTATGGGGACATGTACAGGAGTATTATATACTGTACTGCAGCACACGGGGACAGTTACTGTAGCACTGTACACATCATTATGGGCACATGTACAGGGGTACTATATACTGTACTGCAGCACACGAGGACAGTTACTGTAGCACTATGCACATCATTATGGGGACATGTACAGGAGTATTATATACTGTACTGCAGCACACGGGGACAGTTACTGTAGCACTATGCACATCATTATGGGTACATGTACAGGAGTATTATATACTGTACTGCAGCACACGGGGACAGTTACTGTAGCACTATACACATCATTATGGGGACATGTACAGGAGTACTATATACTGTACTGCAGCACACGGGGACAGGTACTGTAGCACTATACACATCATTATGGGAACATGTACAGGAGTACTATATACTGTACTGCAGCACACGGGGACAGGTACTGTAGCACTATACACATCATTATGGGGACATGTACAGGAGTATTATATACTGTACTGCAGCACACGGGGACAGTTACTGTAGCACTATACACATCATTATGGGAGTACTTACTGTAGTACTGTGGGCCTCATTCATCTTTGTACGCAATGCTGATGTTGACGCCACTGAGCGATTTTCGGTAGACTGCGCACATGCTGCAATTGCACTGCCCACGCACCAAGGTACTTCTGCGATGGCGCCCACAGTGAGAATCTGAACACAGACAGTTTGACAGGAAGGGACAATTTGGGGGAGATAATCGGGAGTGGTCGCAACAAAAACGCAGGCGTCACTGAGGGGTGTATCTGCCTTCAGCTGCGATTATGTACATAGAGAAACATGGCGCCGGCGTGACTACTGCCGCAGCTGGACTGCGTGACCATGGACTCGCCTTGTTTGTTTGTGTGTGTGTGCGCAGTTGCTGAGGACTGTGCGATGGCTCCGGTGGGCGTCTGTATTCTTTTCTGGGCACCAGCGTCACTGGTCCACAGCCAGATTGTGTAGACTCTCTCATACACACATGAATTACAGGTATTGTGCTGCTATATATGTTATTACAAGTACTGCAGTACTATATACATTATTCAGAATACTATATACAATATTACAGGGCAGGTACTATATACATTATTCAGAATACTATATACAATTTCTCTGACGTCCTAGTGGATGCTGGGAACTCCGTAAGGACCATGGGAATAGACGGGCTCCGCAGGAGACTGGGCACTCTAAAGAAAAGATTAGGTACTATCTGGTGTGCACTGGCTCCTCCCTCTATGCCCCTCCTCCAGACCTCAGTTAGAATCTGTGCCCGGCCAGAGCTGGGTGCTCCTAGTGGGCTCTCCTGAGCTTACTAGTAAAGAAAGTATTTATTAGGTTTTTTATTTTCAGTGAGCTTCTGCTGGCAACAGACTCACTGCTACGTGGGACTAAGGGGAGAGCAGCAAACCTACCTGCTTGCAGCTAGCTTGTGCTTCTTAGGCTACTGGACACCATTAGCTCCAGAGGGTTCGAACACAGGCACCTGTCCTCGATCGTCCGTTCCCGGAGCCGCGCCGCCGTCCCCCTCGCAGAGCCAGAAGAACAGAAGCTTAAAGACGACGAAATCGGCAGCTGAAGACTCCTGTCTTCATTAAGGTAGCGCACAGCACCGCAGCTGTTCGCCATTGCTCCCAGCACACTTACACACTCCGGTCACTGCAGGGTGCAGGGCGCTGGGGGGGGGGGGGGGCGGGCGCCCTGGGCTGCAATTGAAGTACCTTTTGGCATAAAAATACATATATACAGTCTGGCACTGTATATATGTAAAACCCCCCGCCATTTTTTCACACAGAAAGCGGGACAGAAGCCCACCACTGAGGGGGCGGGGCCTTCTTCCTCAGCACACCAGCGCCATTTTCTCTTCACAGCTCCGCTGGAAGCAGCTCCCCAGGCTCTACCCTGCAGTATCCAGGTACAAGACGAGTTAAAAAGAGAGGGGGGGGGGGGGACGGGACATAAATTTAGGCGCAAATAAGACATATAAAGCAGCTATTGGGTAAATCACTTAATATCAGTGAGAATCCCTGTGTTATATAGCGCTGTGGTGTGTGCTGACATACTCTCTCTCTGTCTCCCCAAAGGACTTTGTGGGGTCCTGTCCTCAGTCTGAGCATTCCCTGTGTGTGTGCGGTGTGTCGGTACGGCTGTGTCGACATGTTTGATGAGGAAGGCTACGTGGAGGCGGAGCAAGGGCAGATAAGTGGTGTCGCCCCCGTCGGGGCCGACACCTGATTGGATGGATATGTGGAAGGTCTTAAATGACAATGTAAACTCCTTACATAAAAGGTTTGATGACGCTGCAGCCTTGGGACAGCTGGGGTCTCAGGCCGCGCCTGCCCAGGCGACTCAGAAACCGTCAGGGGCTCATAAACGCCCTCTATCTCAGATGGTTGACACAGATGTCGACACGGAGTCCGACTCCAGTGTCGACGATGGTGAGGCACATTTACAGTCTAAAATGACCAAGGCCATCCGATACATGATTATTGCAATGAAAGATGTTTTACACATTTCTGAGATTAACCCTGTTAATACCAAGAGGGTTTATATGTTTGGGGAGAAAAAGCAGCCAGTGACTTTTCCCCCATCTGATGAATTAAATGAATTGTGTGAAGAAGCGTGGAGTTCCCCTGATAAGAAATTAGTGATTTCTAAGAGGTTACTGATGGCGTACCCTTTCCCGCCAACGGACAGGTTACGTTGGGAAACATCCCCTAGGGTGGACAAGGCACTGACACGCTCATCTAAAAAGGTGGCCCTGCCGTCTCAGGATACGGCCGCCCTAAAGGAGCCTGCGGATAGAAAGCAGGAAGCTATCCTGAAGTCAGTGTATACACACTCTGGTACTCTACTGAGACCTGCTATTGCTTCAGCCTGGATGTGTAGTGCTATAGCAGCATGGACAGATACTCTGTCAGACGACATAGATTCCCTCGACAGGGATACTGTTTTGCTAACCCTGGGCCATATAAAAGACGTCGTCTTATATATGCGGGATGCTCAGAGGGACATTTGCCTGCTGGCCTCTAGAATTAAGGCTATGTCCATTTCTGCCAGGAGGGTCTTATGGACTCGGCAGTGGACAGGAGATGCTGATTCTAAAAAACACATGGAGGTTTTGCCTTATAAGGGTGAGGAATTGTTTGGGGACGGTCTGTCGGGCCTCGTGTCTACAGCGACAGCTGGAAAGTCGACTTTCTTGCCTCAGGTTTCCTCACAGCCTAAAAAAGCACCGTATTATCAAATGCAGTCCTTTCGTTCCCAAAAAGGCAAGAGGGTCAGGGGCGCATCCTTTCTTGCCAGAGGCAGGGGTAGAGGTAAGAAGCTGCACCATTCAGCCAGTTCCCAGGAACAAAAATCCTCCCCTGCTTCCACTAAGTCCACCGCATGACGTTGGGGCTCCACAGGCGGAGCCAGGTGCGGTGGGGGCGCGGCTCCGAAACTTCAGCAACCAGTGGGTTCGCTCACAGGTGGATCTCTGGGCTATACAAATTGTATCTCAGGGATACAAGCTGGAATTCGAAGCGACTCCCCCCCGCCGTTACCTCAAATCAGCCTTGCCAGCTTCCCCCATGGAAAGGGAGGTAGTACTGGCGGCAATTCACAAGCTGTACCTCCAGCAAGTGATTGTCAGGGTCCCCCTCCTTCAACAGGGAAGGGGTTACTATTCCACAATGTTTGTGGTACCGAAACCGGACGGTTCGGTGAGACCCATTCTGAATTTAATATCCTTGAACACTTGTATAAAGAAATTCAAGTTCAAAATGGAATCGCTCAGAGCGGTTATTGCAAGCCTGGAAGAGGGGAATTTTATGGTGTCGCTGGACATCAAAGATGCTTACTTGCATGTCCCCATTTACCCACCTCACCAGGAGTACCTCAGGTTTGTGGTACAGGACTGTCATTACCAGTTCCAGACGTTGCCGTTTGGCCTGTCCACGGCACCGAGAATATTTACCAAGGTAATGGCCGAAATGATGATACTCCTTCGACAGAAGGGAGTTATAATTATCCTGTACTTGGACGATCTCCTCATAAAGGCGAGGTCCAGGGAGCAGTTGTTGATCAGCGTAGCACTCTCTCAGGAAGTGTTGCAACAGCACGGCTGGATTCTGAATGTTCCAAAGTCGCAGCTGATTCCTACGACGCGTCTGGTGTTTCTCCCGGTGGAGAAGGCCCAGGACTTAGCATCTCTGGTCAGGGACCTCCTGAAACCAAAACAGGTATCGGTACATCACTGCACGCGAGTCCTGGGAACGATGGTGGCTTCATACGAAGCCATTCCCTTCGGCAGGTTCCATGCGAGGATCTTTCAGTGGGATCTGTTGGACAAGTGGTCCGGATCGCATCTTCAGATGCATCGGCTGATCACCCTGTCCCCAAGGGCCAGGGTGTCTCTTCTGTGGTGGCTGCAGAGTGCTCACCTTCTCGAGGGCCGCAGGTTCAACATACAGGACTGGGTCCTGGTGACCACGGATGCAAGCCTCCGAGGGTGGGGGGCAGTCACTCAGGGAAGAAACTTCCAAGGGCTGTGGTCAAGTCTGGAGACTTCTCTACACATAAATATACTGGAACTAAGGGCCATTTACAACGCCCTGAGTCAAGCGGAGCCCCTGCTTCGAAACCGGCCAGTACTGATTCAGTCAGACAACATCACGGCCGTCGCCCATGTAAACCGCCAGGGCGGCACAAGAAGCAGGATGGCAATGGTGGAAGCCACAAAGATTCTTCGGTGGGCGGAGAATCACGTGCAAGCACTATCAGCAGTGTTCATTCCGGGAGTGGACAACTGGGAAGTAGACTTCCTCAGCAGACACGACCTCCACCTGGGAGAGTGGGGACTTCATCAAGAAGTCTTCACACAGATCGCAAAGCGATGGGAACTGCCACGGGTAGACATGATGGCGTCCCGCCTCAACAAAAAGCTAAAAAGATATTGCGCCAGGTCAAGGGACCCTCAGGCGATAGCTGTGGACGCCCTAGTGACACCGTGGGTGTACCAGTCGGTATATGTGTTTCCTCCTCTTCCTCTCATACCCAAGGTACTGAGAATAGTAAGAAAGAGAGGAATAAGAACAAAACTCATTGTTCCGGATTGGCCAAGAAGGACTTGGTACCCGGAACTGCAAGAAATGTGCACAGAGGACCCATGGCCTCTGCTTCTCAGACAGGACCTGCTGCAACAAGGGCCCTGTCTGTTCCAAGACTTACCGCGGCTGCGTTTGACGGCATGGCGGTTGAACGCCAGATCCTAGCTGAAAAAGGCATTCCGGATGAAGTTATTCCTACGCTGATAAAGGCTAGGAAAGACGTAACAGCAAAGCATTATCACCGTATATGGCGAAAATATGTTGCTTGGTATGAGGCCAGGAAGGCCCCTACAGAGGAATTCCAGCTGGGTCGATTCCTGCACTTCCTACAGTCAGGGGTGACTATGGGCCTAAAATTGGGGTCCATAAAGGTCCAGATTTCGTCCCTATCCATTTTCTTTCAAAAAGAACTGGCTTCACTGCCTGAGGTTCAGACGTTTGTTAAGGGAGTGCTGCATATTCAGCCCCCTTTTGTGCCACCAGTGGCGCCCTGGGATCTTAACGTTGTGTTGGATTTCCTGAAATCCCACTGGTTTGAGCCACTTAGGACCGTGGAACTAAAGTATCTCACGTGGAAAGTGGTCATGCTGTTGGCCTTAGCATCGGCTAGGCGTGTGTCGGAATTGGCGGCTTTGTCATGTAAAAGCCCATATCTGATCTTCCATATGGACAGGGCAGAATTGAGGACTCGTCCCCAATTTCTCCCAAAGGTGGTATCATCGTTTCATTTGAACCAACCTATTGTGGTGCCTGCGGCTACTCGGGTCTTGGAGGACTCCAAGTTACTGGACGTAGTCAGGGCTTTGAAAATATCTTTCCAGAACGGCTGGAGTCAGGAAGACTGACTCGCTGTTTATCCTGCATGCACCCAACAAGCTGGGAGCTCCTGCTTCAAAGCAAACTATTGCGCGCTGGATCTGTAGCACGATTCAGCTAGCTCATTCTGCGGCTGGATTGCCGCACCCAAAATCAGTAAAAGCCCATTCCACAAGGAAGGTGGGCTCTTCTTGGGCGGCTGCCCGAGGGGTCTCGGCTTTACAGCTTTGCCGAGCAGCTACTTGGTCGGGTTCAAACACATTTGCAAAGTTCTACAAGTTTGATACCCTGGCTGAGGAGGACCTTGTGTTTGCTCATTCGGTGCTGCAGAGTCATCCGCACTCTCCCGCCCGTTTGGGAGCTTTGGTATAATCCCCATGGTCCTTACGGAGTTCCCAGCATCCACTAGGACGTCAGAGAAAATAAGAATTTACTCACCGGTAATTCTATTTCTCGTAGTCCGTAGTGAATGCTGGGCGCCCGTCCCAAGTGCGGACTTTCTGCAATACGTGTATATAGTTATTGCTTAAATAAGGGTTATTGTTATGAGCCATCCGTTGAGTGAGGCTCAGTTGTTGTTCATACTGTTAACTGGGTATAGTTATCACGAGTTGTACGGTGTGATTGGTGTGGCTGGTATGAGTCTTACCCTGGATTCAAATTTCCTTTCCTTGTAATGTCAGCTCGTCCGGGCACAGTTTCCCTAACTGAGGTCTGGAGGAGGGGCATAGAGGGAGGAGCCAGTGCACACCAGATAGTACCTAATCTTTTCTTTAGAGTGCCCAGTCTCCTGCGGAGCCAGTCTATTCCCATGGTCCTTGCGGAGTTCCCAGCATCCACTACGGACTACGAGAAATAGAATTACCGGTGAGCAAATTCTTATTATTACGGGGCAGGTACTATATACATTATTCACAATACTATATATAATATTACGGGACAGGTACTATATACATTTTTCAGAATACTATATACAATATAACGGGGCAGGTACTATGGCCCTCATTCCGAGTTGTTCGCTCGTTTTTTCTTGCAACGGAGCGATTAGTCGCTAATGCGCATGCGCAATGTTCGCAGTGCGTCTGCGCCAGGTAAATTTGCTAATAAGTTTGGTATTTCTCCTTCATCCACTAGGGGCCACTGGAGCGTAGTTACAATGGGGAAATAGTAGGTAGTAATTGGGAGCTGGCACTTTAAAATTTTAACACTGAGGCTAGCACCTCCCCTACTATCTCCCCTCCAAGCCAGTCTTAGTTTAGTGCCCGAGGTGAGCTGGTTCACTTGGGTTTAGCTGAAGAAATTTTTCTTTTTTCTTTATTATTTTATTTTTCTTTCTTCCACACACAGACTGGCAGCTCTGCCACTGCCAGTCTGCACCGCGGGAGCTGCCGGCGGGGTCCCATCGCAGCTGCGTGCGGTTCGGGATGGGCCCCGGCTGAGGGAGACACTGAGCTCTCCTGAGTTGGCCGGACACCGCTGCGTGCGGCGCGTGTCGGGGCCACTCCTCCAGCAGAAGATTCCGGCAGCATGGCAGCGGTGAGTATAAGTGAGGACACCGCTGCGTGCGGCGCGTGTCGGGGCCGCTCCACCAGAGCGGTAAGTCTAAAAAGGGGCCGGACACCGCTGCGTGCGGCGCGTGTCGGGGCCGTTCTGTCGAGCAGTATAACGACGCCTGACGGAACTACAGGACAGCGGTGAGTACAATCTCCCCCCTCCTCCAGACTGATTTATTATTTTATACTGTCAGTTTCTCTAACGTCCTAAGTGGATGCTGGGGACTCCGTAAGGACCATGGGGAATAGCGGCTCCGCAGGAGACTGGGCACATCTAAAGAAAGCTTTAGGACTAACTGGTGTGCACTGGCTCCTCCCCCTATGACCCTCCTCCAAGCCTCAGTTAGATTTCTGTGCCCGACGAGAAGGGTGCACACTAGGGGCTCTCCTGAGCTTCTTAGTGAAAGTTTTAGTTTAGGTTTGTTATTTTCAGTGAGACCTGCTGGCAACAGGCTCACTGCATCGAGGGACTAAGGGGAGAAGAAGCGAACTCACCTGAGTGCAGAGTGGATTGGGCTTCTTGGCTACTGGACATTAGCTCCAGAGGGACGATCACAGGCTCAGCTTGGATGGGTCCCGTATCCGCGCCGCCGGCCCCCTTACAGAGCCAGAAGAGCGAAGAGGTCCGGAAAAATCGGCGGCAGAAGACGTTCCTGTCTTCAATAAGGTAGTGCACAGCACTGCAGCTGTGCGCCATTGCTCTCAGCACACTTCATACTCCGGTCACTGAGGGTGCAGGGCGCTGGGGGGGGCGCCCTGAGACGCAATAAAACATGATAAAAATACCTTACATGGCAAAAAATACATCACATGTAGCTCCTGGGCTATATGGATGCATTTAACCCCTGCCAGAATATACAGAAAAACGTGAGATAGGCTCCGCCCCCTTTTCGGCGGCCTTATCTCCTCAGCACACTGGCGCCATTTTCCCTCACAGCTCAGTTGGAGGGAAGCTCCCTGGCTCTTCCCTGCAGTCACTACACTACAGAAAGGGTTAAAAAAAAGAGAGGGGGACACTAATTAGGCGCAGTATTAAAACATACAGCAGCTATAAGGGGAAAAACACTTATATAAGGTTATCCCTGTATATATATATATAGCGCTCTGGTGTGTGCTGGCATACTCTCCCTCTGTCTCCCCAAAGGGCTAGTGGGGTCCTGTCCTCTATCAGAGCATTCCCTGTGTGTGTGCTGTGTGTCGGTACGTTTGTGTCGACATGTATAAGGAGAAAAATGATGTGGAGACGGAGCAGAGTGTCTGTAACAGTGATGTCACCACCTAGGGGGTCGACACCTGAGTGGATGTACTGTTGAAAATTACGTGACAGTGTCAGCTCTGTATAAAAAAACAGTGGTTGACATGAGACAGCCGGCTACTCAGCTTGTGCCTGTCCAGACGTCTCATAGGCCGTCAGGGGCTCTAAAGCGCCCGTTACCTCAGATGGCAGATACAGACGCCGACACGGATACTGACTCCTGTGTCGACGGTGAAGAGACAACCGTGATTTCCAGTAGGGCCACACGTTACATGATTGAGACAATGGAAAATGTTTTATACATTTCTGATAATACGAGTACCACCAAAAAGGGGTATTATGTTCGGTGAGGGAAAAACTACCTGTAGTTTCCTGAATCTGAGAAATAAAATGAGGTGTGTGATGATGCGTGGGTTTCCCCCCGATAACAATTGATAATTTCTTAAAAAGTATTGGCTGTATACCCTTTCCCGCCAGAGGTTAGGGTGCGTTGGGAAACACCCCCTAGGGGGGATAAGGCGCTCACACGCTTGTAAGAACAAGGGCTCTACCCTCTCATGAGATGGCCGCCCTTAAGGATCCTGCTGATAGAAAGCAGGAGGGTATCCAAAAATGTATTCACACACATACTGGTGTTATACTGCGACCAGCAATCGCCTCAGCCTGGAGGTGCAGTGCTGGGTTGGCATGGTCGGATTCCCTGACTGGAAATATTGATATCCTAGATAAGGATAGTATATTATTGCCTATAGAGCATTTAAAAGATGCATTTCTATATATGCATGATGCACAGCGGAATATTTGCCGACTGGCATCAAGTATAAGTGCGTTGTCCAATTCTACCAGTAAAATGGTCAGGTGATGCGGATTCCAAACGGCATTTGGAAGTATTGCCTTTGAAAAGGGGACATTTGGGGTCGGTCTTTTAGACCTGGTGGCCACGGCAACAACTGGGAAATCCACGTTTGTACCCCAGGTCGCCTCTCAAAATAAGACGCCGTATTATCAGGCGCAGTCCTTTGTTGGCAAGCGGACAAAAGGTTCCTCTTTTCTGCTCGTGACAGAGGGAGAGGAAAAAGGCTGAAGAGATTACCCAGTTCCCAGGAACAGAAATCCTTTCCCGCCTCTGCAAAGCCCTCAGTATGACGCTAGGGCCTTACAAGCTCAGGCACGGTGGGGGCCCGTTCTCAATGAATTTCAGTGCGCAGTGGGCTCACTCGCAAGTAGACCCCTGGATCCTTCAGGTAATATCTCAAGGGTACATATTGAAATTCGAGACGTCTCCCCCTCGCCGTTTCCAAAAGTCGGCTTTACCGACGTCTCCCTCTGACAGGGAGCAGGCACGGATAGAAAGGGGGGCGATGGGGGAGGTCGCCCCCCCTAACACACTGCAGCTTTCAGTGTGATGAGATGAGATATAGACAGTGTCTCAGCAATCCCGCTCCCTCCTCCCAGCTTGTGTACTCCCTGCTGAGCAGAGGCTGCAGAGCTCTCACACGCAGCGTCTCTCCTCCTTCCCAATCACTCCTTTGGCTCATAGGGCAGGCAATAAAGATAAGTTTGTGGAGTGGGATTCTCACCCCAGTGTCTCCACACAGATGATCAAAGGAGATCCGTCCGGGAACTGGCTGCTTGTTGGAGGCGGGGCTAAAGTTACTTGACAGGCTAGTCGACAAATGAAAAACACTATAGTGTTGGGTGGGCTGAACATGTCTGTGTACAGTGTACACAGGAAGTGGAAGCAGGAAGGAGCTGTGCGTTCCATTTCTACTTTGATTCAACTTACCTTGGCTGCAGTGTGAGACCAGCCTGATGCTGCTGCCAGAGGGACAACGGCCAGCCTGCTGCTGTGGCCAGAGGACAAGGATCAACCTACTGCCTGCCAGCCAGAGACCTACCAGCAATCTGCAACTTAGTGTAAGTAAGTGCAGGTATGCTTCAGAGGTATAAAGGTGTGGGTATATTGCAGAGGTGTAAAGGTATGCAGGAACATAGCAGTGGTATACAGGTGTGTGGGTACATAGCAGGGGTATATAGGTGTGTGGGTATATACTGTAATGTGCGGGAATATAGCAGGGGTATACAGTAGTGTGGGTATATAGCAGGGGTATACAGGTGTGCAGGAACATAGAAGGGGTATATAGGTGTGTGGGTATATAGCAGGGGTATACAGGTGTGTGGGTATATAGCAGGGGTATACAGGTGTGTGGGTATATAGCAGGGGTATTCAGATGTGCAGGTATATAGCAGCGGTATACAGGTGTGCGGGAACATAGCAGGGATATACAGGTGTGCGGGTATATAGCAGGGGTATACAGGTGTGTGGGTATATAGCAGGGGTATACAGGTGTGTGGGTAGAGAGAGAAGAGATTTGTTTTTTCCCCATAGACCCATTTATGTGAAATGCCAGTGGGTCTGCTAAAAAACAGATTCTCCTCTTACAAGACCCATGGGCAGTTTTTATGTTGCCTGCATTCAATTGGGGTATCTGATTTCAGGACATTACTTACTGTATTTCACTACTGTTCATTTCTTACTTTACTGGAAAACCTATACTACTCGTACAAGCACGTCAGATATATTAAAAAATTATTTAAAATGCCAGTGAGTGTGACCTTTATTTTCCACCACATTTAGTTCTCATAATTAGTGGCATTAACATAGAAATACATGACTATTAATGAATTTTTTTAGGCACTAAAATAAAAAATAGATTTTGACCCATTGTTTATAGGGTCACCAGACCATATTGCTGCTGCTAGCAATGCTAGAATAAAACATTGTTTCCCGTGCACACTTTAGTAGCAATTACAATCCAAACCCATTGTCTTGCTGTGTACATGTCTGTAATAGGCGGGTGTCTCTATCCGCTTATACCCAGCTAGGTTGATCTCTTTTGTGTTGTGATCTCCAAACAGCAGCAGCACAGATGGTGTAATGGTAGCATTACTACTTTTGGCTCACTGACACTTAGCTAAGGCGGTGGATTTTACTGGGGGGGCTCCAGTCCTGGAGCCCATAGAGAAAATCTGCCACTGGATGGGACCCAAGTCTAAACACAGATTGCATTTATGTTTTATATACACCTTATACACACAGTGGGTTATTCAGAGATGGACGCAGATCGCTGCATACGCAGCAAGATCTGCATTCATCTCCTCACATGCTGGGGGCCGCCCATCACAGGGCAAGGTCGTTAAGCATGCGTAACACCGTCTCATGATGTGTCTGCAATCAAGGTTGACCCCTGCCAGCGCAGTCAGGATGGGAGAGGGAAGGAGTCGGGAATGGAAAGGGGAGGAGTCATTATTGGAGATGGGAGGAGTCATGATTGGAGAGGGGAGGAGTCATGACTGGAGATGGGAGGAGTCACAATCAAACAGTACACCGCCCCCCCTAAAGGAAAAGTCTAGATCCGTCCCTGACAGGGAGGCAGTTTTGGAAGCCATTCACAAGCTGTATTCCCAGCAGGTGATAATCAAGGTACCCCTCCTGCAACAGGGAACGGGGTATTATTCCACACTATTGTGGTACCGAAGCCAGACGGCTCGGTGAGACCGATTCTAAATCTAAAATCTAAAATCTTTGAACACTTACATACAGAGGTTCAAATTCAAGATTGAGTCACTCAGAGCAGTGATTGCGAACCTGGAAAAAGGGGACTACATGATGTCTCGGGACATCAAGGATGCTTACCTTCATGTCAAAATTTACCCTTCTCACCAAGGGTACCTCAGGTTATGGTACAGAACTGTCACTATCAGTTCAGACGCTGCCGTAGGGATGGTCCACAGCACCCCGGGTCTTTACCAAGGTAATGGCCGAAATGATATCCCTTCGAAGGAAGGGAATTTTAGTTATCCCTTACTTGGACGATTCCCTGATAAGGGTAAGATCCAGGGAACAGTTGGAAGTCGGTGTAGCACTATCTCAGGTAGTGTTGCGGCAGCACGATTGGATTCTCAATATTCCAAAATCGCAGCTGGTTCCGACGACTTGTCTTCTGTTTCCTAGGGATGTTCCTGGACACAGTCCAGAAAAAAGGTGTTTCTCCCGGGAGAGAAAGCCAGGGAGTTATCCGAGCTAGTCAGGAACCTCCTAAATCCGAACCAAGTCTCAGTGCATCAATGCACAAGGGTTCTGGGTAAAAATGGTGGCTTCCTACGAAGCAATCCCATTCGTTAGATTCCACGCAAGAACTTTCCAGTGGAACCTACTGGACAAATGGTTCGGGTCGCATTTTCAGATGCATCAGCGGATAACCCTGTCACCAAGGACAAGGGTATCCATCATGTGGTGGTTGCAGAGTGCTCATCTTCTAGAGGGCCGCAGATTCGGCATTCAGGACTGGGGCCTGGTGACCACGGATGCCAGCCTGCGAGGCTGGGGAGCAGTCACACAGGGAAGGAATATCCAGGGCTTAGGGTCAAGCCTGGATACATCACTTCACATAAATATCCTGAAGCTAAGGGCCATTTACAATGCTCTAAGCTTAGCAAGACCTCTGCTTCAAGGTCAGCCGGTGTTGATCCAGTCGGACAACATCATGGCAGTCACCCACGTAAACAGACAGGGTGGCACAAGAAGCAGGAGGGCAATGGCAGAAGCTGCAGGGATTCTTCGCTGGGCGGAAAATCATGTGATAGCACTGTCAACAGTATTCATTCCGGGAGTGGACAACTGGGAAGCAGACTTCCTCAGCACGACCTCCACCCGGGAGAGTGGGGACTTCACCCAGAAGTCGTCCACATGATTAAAAAACTCGACAGGTATTGCGCCAGGTCAAGAGACCCTCAGGCAATAGTTGTAGACGCTCTGGTAACACCGTGGGTGTACCAGTCAGTGTATGTGTTCCCTCCTCTGCCTCTCATACCCAAGGTACTGAGATTGATAAGATGGAGAGGAGAAAGCACTATATTCGTGGCTCCGGATTGGCCAAGAAGGACTTGGTAACCGGAACTTCAAGAGATGCTCACGGAGGATCCGTGGCCTCTACCTCTAAGAAGGGACCTGCTCCAGCAAGGACCCTGTCTGTTCCAAGACTTACCGCGGCTGCGTTTGACGGCATGGCGGTTGAACGCCGGATCCTGAAGGAAAAAAGGCATTCCGGATGAAGTCATCCCTATCCTGATCAAAGCCAGGAAGGATGTAACCGCAAAAACATTATCACCGCAATTGGCGAAAATATGTTGCGTGGTGCGAGGCCAGTAAGGCCCGACGGAGGAAATTCAACTGGGTCGATTCCTACATTTCCTGCAAACAGGAGTGTCTATGGGCCTGAAATTGGGGTCCATTAAGGTTCAAATTTCGGCCCTGTCAATTTTCTTCCAAAAAGAACTAGCTTCAGTCCCTGAAGTTCAGACGTTTGTAAAAGGGGTACTGCATATACAGCCTCCTTTTGTGCCTCCAGTGGCACTTTGGGATCTCAATGTAGTTTTGGGTTCCAAAAGTCACATTGGTTTGAACCACTTAAATCTGTGGAGTTAAAATATCTCACATGGAAAGTGGTCATGCTGTTGGCCCTGGCCTGGGCCAGGCGCGTGTCAGAATTGGCGGCTTTATCCTAAAAAAGCCCTTATCTGATGTTCCATTCGGACAGGGCGGAATTGAGGACTCGTCCTCAGTTTCTCCCCAAGGTGGTTTCAGCGTCTCACCTGAACCAACCTATTGGTGGTGCCTGCGGCTACTAGGGACTTGGAGGCCTCCAAGTTGCTAGACATTGTCAGTGCCCTGAAAATATATGTTTCCAGGACGGCTGGAGTCAGGAAATCTGACTCGCTGTTTATCCTGTGTGCACCCAACAAGCTGGATTCTCCTGCTTCTAAGCAGACTATTGCTCGTTGGATTTGTAGTACAATTCAGCTTGCACATTCTGTGGCAGGCCTGCCACAGCCAAAAATCTGTAAATGCCCACTCCACAAGGAAGGTGGGCTCATCTTGGGCGGCTGCCCGAGGGGTCTCTGCTTTACAACTTTGCCGAGCAGCTACTTGGTCAGGAGCAAATACGTTTGTAAAATTCTACAAAATTGATATCCTGGCTGAGGAGGACCTGGAGTTCTCTCATTTGGTGCTGCAGAGTCATCCGCGCTCTCCCGCCCGTTTGGGAGCTTTGGTATAATCCCCATGGTCCTTACGGAGTCCCCAGCATCCACTTAGGACGTTAGAGAAAATAAGAATTTACTTACCGATAATTCTATTTCTCATAGTCCGTAGTGGATGCTGGGCGCCCATCCCAAGTGCGGATTGTCTGCAATACTTGTACATAGTTATTGTTACAAAAATCGGGTTATTATTGTTGTGAGCCATCTTTCAGAGGCTCCTCTGTTATCATGCTGTTAACTGGGTTCAGATCACAGGTTATACGGTGTGATTGGTGTGGCTGGTATGAGTCTTACCCGGGATTCAAAATCCTTCCTTATTGTGTACGCTCGTCCGGGCACAATATCCTAACTGAGGCTTGGAGGAGGGTCATAGGGGGAGGAGCCAGTGCACACCAGTTAGTCCTAAAGCTTTCTTTTAGATGTGCCCAGTCTCCTGCGGAGCCGCTATTCCCCATGGTCCTTACGGAGTCCCCAGCATCCACTACGGACTATGAGAAATAGAATTATCTGTAAGTAAATTCTTATTTTTTAGTGACATTATGTGGTGGTTGGTTGGCTCCCCTGTACTCCCCAGTCATAGATAGGCTGGAGGGTATCGGATGTGCACTTGGTATTTTTACAGAGCTTCACCCC
Organism: Pseudophryne corroboree; assembly: GCF_028390025.1. Lineage (NCBI taxonomy): Eukaryota > Metazoa > Chordata > Amphibia > Anura > Myobatrachidae > Pseudophryne > Pseudophryne corroboree. The sequence continues at coordinate 28,003,557 of NC_086450.1, forward strand.
GCTCTGTAAGCGGGCTCAGCGCTCTCCACTCCCCGGCTGCAGCAGACAGGCAGCCGGGTGATACATCCCGCTTATTTTTCACACAAAAATTGAAAAGGGGGCGGAGCTAACTCCCGCTCCGTACGGCGGGCTAGGCGCTCTTCGCTCCCCGGCCGCAGCATACAGGCGGCCGGGGAGATACAGGGCGCTTCCCGCTTAGTGATCATAGTGGGTTTTTCAGTTTAAATTTGGCGCCGAAGCGGGGGGGCGGAGCTATCTCCCGCGCTGTACGGCGGGCTCAATCCTCCGCTCTCCGGCCGCTCCAGCAGGGCTTACATCCTCCGCTCCCCAGCCGCTACAGCAGCGCTTCCAGGTCCTCCCAGCACCTCCGCTCTCTGGCCCGCTCTAGCAGTACCCCAGCCGCTACAGCGCCGATTACGAGCCTCCGCTCCCTGGCCGCTGCAATGAAGGTAACGGTGGGGGTGAAGCTTGTTCCCGCTTTGCTCAGCGGGCTCCCGGCGGCGGCTCCCAGCGCTCATTGTCAGACAGCAGAGCCTGTCTTAGGGGGATTTTAGTTTTTTTCTGTGCAGTGCTGACATGTTTATTTTGTCTCACCTTGGCTACATTCATCCCGGCGGGGGAGTCCTCTGCCAGACATTTCATAAAGGCTGTAGATCAGGAAACCTGCTCTATAACGGACATTAATGATTAAAATCTAGTATGCAATATTTATTTACCCTACAGTATTTCACATAGACAGTATTTATCTACCCTGTTGGGTTCACTGTGTGAGGGTGTGGGTATATGTGTATATATGTGTATATATATATATATATATATATATATATATATATACATATATCTATATGTGTGTGTATATATGTATATGTATACATATATCTATATGTGTGTGTATATCTATATATATATATATATATATATATATATATATATATATATATATATATATATACATGCATACAATACCATATGTAGGGGGTAAAACCATCTTCCGCAATGTTTTATAATAACAAAATACCGAAAACATCTGGTGCACCTAAAATAGCGGTACACTATATACAGGCGGGGTGTTACCTTCCCTTTATTATTCCTTGGTGTCACTGGGTACTAATGATATTGGTAATTCGGGGAATGTGTATATATCAGACAGTGTGGCTCAGCACACTAATCCCCTAAACACCCAACCACAGAGGCCTGGGTCCAAGTACCTCCACAGATACTTTAAGGCATCAGACAAATAGCGCTGCGGCTCAGTACGCTAGTAGCGAATATCTGAACAGGGGGACCAGGGTTGGAATTCAAAAAAAAAAAAAAAAAACTTTAAAGGGAGCTCCTATGGCCTATGGCTAAGACTCCTGTCCCACAGCGCAGTGCTACTGGTTCAAGTCTCCGCTGCTCCAGAAAGTTTATTTGAATCGTGTCGGTCACTACACATTATAGTGCAGACCTTACATAGGGCTCGGTTTATTTAACCAACCTTTTCTCCTTTCGTTTGTCTCACCTGGGATAGTCAAAAAGAATTCCCTCTTAGGTGTGAAGTATGCGGTGGAGCCATCTGCTTAGCCCTCCACGCACCTGCAGGACACTCCTGTTTGAACGGCTCAGATTATACAGGTAATGTCACTGTTAACCAGAGACCTTGTACGTCATTTCCCCTCTCTAGGTTTCTAAATGAACCTTGATAACCTTCCATGTTACACGACTCGGCGGTGGAAAGGCCTCTCGGGGAGGAGGCGAGAAATGTCCAGGATACGGAGGATGTCTGTTTTCGGTGTAGTCTGAACCTGTGTCTCAGAATATCCAGGTGCATTATACATCAGTTCGTCTGATACTGCAAATAAGGAAGGCGGACACGTCAGATACATCAGGTTCGACGCCGATGACAAAATGGTCCAGTTTCGGATGGGCTGAGCAGGCTCCGGTAGGCGGCTTACAGACACCCGAATACACAATTTCAGGTATCAAACAATGTTGGTTTTCCTAGCCTTTCCCCGCAGACGGAAGGAAATGGCATCAGAACCTCTCCAGGTATACCCCTCAATGTATCACCGGTCCAACAGGCTGCTGTTTTCCTGAGGCAACATTGCTCAGGTATCCATCGAAACATATATACGGCAGCGGGGTTCTACCTTGTCCGGAGCAGATAGGTTGTGGAACAATTGTCCTCTAGGTTACAGGATATTTCGCATCAGGATCAATTGATACTTTGGTACGGGTCAGAATCACGATTCTGCTTTATGTTCTTTTGAAGTCTCCACGTCTGCAGACTTGGAACCGGCATTTTCGCTGGGGCTGTCTTAACCAGACGACCTCTGGGGCTGCGACAGTGACAGGTGAACATGAAATCCTACGGGGCAGATGGTTCAGGGGAAGGATCTTTCTGCGGGATTTCTTGAACCATTGGAGGTAAGTCCACTTTTCTTTCTCCTACTACTGCCCCAGCTCCAAGACGGACCTTTACCGGTCTTTTCTTTACATCTTTCCGTGCCCTTTCAGGTTTCCGACTCCACACGGGCGATATCTCCGTCGTCAGGGGATCTCAGGGTAACAGGCTGAAGCAGAGGTTCAGCTTCCTCGGTCCAGTCTGATTTTAGGTCATCCTATACACCCACTACAGGTTAGACCTCCTACAACCTGGAGGGTCCCAGGCTAGGCGCAGGTCGGTGGTCCTACGGGGAGAACTGAGAAGGCTTGGGCGGTTACAGACTAGATTTTGGAGTACAGCCGTCTCAGGAGTCCTTCGGCATGGGTCGGCTGATTACAATGACAAGAGAGTCTTAATGCAGGCGGCGCTCCATATGCTTCTAACCGCAAAGGGCGTTGATCCCGGTTTTTCACATATCATTTGAATCGGGACAGTTCTCAGGCCTTTGTTTTTCTTTTCGTTCCGAAGCCAGTTGGCTCGGCCAGGCCTATTATTGGCCTTAGAATCCTTTCAGTCTGTGATTGCTAGTTTTAAACAAAAAGGGGGTTTTACGCGTCCCTTGTCTTCAGGGATGTCTGTTTACTCATTTCCGTTGGGTATTTCCTCATCGGGCTTTTCTCAGTTTCGCATTACATCTCTCTTCTGCTCCCACAGGGTTCAGAATAACTCTTTTTCAAGGGCAGGAAGTAACGTTTGTTCCCTAATGGGACAATCTACTGCTACAATCCCACTTTGTACATTAGGTGGCTTCTGAAGATCCGGAGGATCCAGGAGCTTCTGGTTCGACACGGATCCAATTTATGTTCCTCGTAGTCTTTTCTCAACACGGTCCGTCAGAGGATTTTTCCTTCCTCCAGGTACTTTATTTCTTAAGTCAGGTTGCGACGCAATGAATGGTCGCCTACATTCCCCTCTGAGCGAAGGACAACAATCTTCTTTCCAGGTCAAGCTGCCAGGTCAGACTCCCGGGTGAGGGGACATTTCCCGGAGTTTTGTCAGCTGGTCCGCTGTTGGCGGAGATTTCGGATCGACCTCAGGGCGTTCTGTCTGACTCTTTAACCCTTCACTACTCTCGGACGTGAGCTCTGGCGGCAGTAGCCGAGGAGGCCCTACGGGCTCCTGGGAGTTTTGGGTTTTTCTATACTGCCTCCTTTTTTATTCCTACCTCCCTTTCGGTAACACAGGACGGGAATATGCGCGCTAGTCCTCTCGGTGGCTCCGGTTGGGCCGCGCATGGCTTGAGGATACATCTACACCTGTTGTCAGTACAGGAGCCTTGGCTCCTACCTCAACTAGACTGTACTTCAACAGGGTCCTTTTCTTTGTTCATCTTAAACTGGTTTCGTTTAACCGTGTGACTGTTCACGAGACCTCAGAAGGGAGGAGTTTCCTAGTTCGGTTATGCCTACTGGGCCCCGATTTCAGAAGTCTGTTACCTCTTCTCGCCTTTGCCACTTTTGGAATAGTGAGGATAAAAGGGGTTTTCCCCTTCTTTCAGTTACCATTCAGCCGTCATCTTTGGTTTCTCTAAGAGGTTTTGCTCGGCTGCGCTTCGGACTCTCTTTCAAGGAGTACTCTATTGGCAACTCCCCCGGCTGAGTTTCGGCCTCAGCGGTCGTTTCTTCCAGAGGGGATGTCCGTTTTTCATATAAATCTGACACTAGTGTTTTTCGGTCCTCTTTGAATGTTGTCAGGGCTTAGGCTATTCGACGACGTGTTTTCTTCTTTGTTCTGTACGATGCTCCCGTACTAAATAGCCGGGGTCCCAGCATACGCTGGGCCATTGGATACATCTGACCATCAGATAGTTTTCTTGGTGGTTGCTCGGGGGCCTCCGTTTTCCATTTCAGCGCTCTTTACGCGCGTTGTGGGACCTTCGTGGGCGGCTGCCCGTGGGGTCGCCATGAATACTTTGTCGGGCGGCTACTTGGTCGGCCGACATTCGTTTTGTCAAATTCTACACGTTTTACCCTTTCGCGGCCTCTGCATCACAGTTTGGCCAAGCGGTTTTCCAGGACTCTCAGCGCTCTCCCACCCGTTTTGGGAGCTCTGGGACGTCCCCATTGTAACTACGCTCCAGTGGCCCCTAGTGGATGAAGGAGAAATCAGGATTTTGGTACTTACCGATAAATCCCTTTCTCCGATTCCACAGGGGCCACTGGACGCCCGCCCAGCGCTGTTCCTCCTTGTTTTTTGCTTAACGGTTTGCAGATCACCATATGACTGCTTGTTGAGTTCAGGCTAGCCTGTTTTTCGTCAGGTTCTGTTCCAGGTTTGGTTTGTGTTCTCCTGGTTTACAGGGCGTCATTAACCTCCTCTACCTTAAGGTTTGTTTATTCCAGCTCTCCTCGGGCACAGTTTTACGTAGACTGGCTTGGAGGGGAGATAGTAGGGGAGGGGCTAGCCTCAGTGTTAAAATTTTAAAGTGCCAGCTCCCAATTACTACCTACTATTTCCCCATTGTAACTACGCTCCAGTGGCCCCTGTGGAATCGGAGAAAGGGATTTATCGGTAAGTACCAAAATCCTGATTTTACTCACGGCTTTATGAAGAAATTTCTTCGTTCTGGTGATCGGAGTGTGATTGACAGGAAGTGGGTGTTTCTGGGCGGAAACTGGCCGTTTTATGGGTGTGTGCGAAAAAACGCAGCCGTTTCTGGGAAAAACGCGGGAGTGTCTGGAGAAACGGGGGAGTGTCTGGGTGTGTTTGTGACATCAAACCAGGAACGAAACTGACTGAACTGATCGCAGTGGCAGAGTAAGTCTCGAGCTACTCAGAAACTGCAATCAGGATTTTGGTACTTACCGATAAATCCCTTTCTCCGATTCCACAGGGGACACTGGAGCGCAGTTACAATGGGGAAATAGTAGGCAGTAACTGGGAGCTGGCACTTTGAAACTCAAACACCGTGGCTAGCTCCTCCCCTACTATGTCCCCTCTCCAAGCCAGTCTACGTAAAACTGTGCCCGAGGAGAGCTGGAATAAACTAACGTTAAAGTAGAGGAGGTTAACGCCGCCATGTAAACCAGGATAACACGAAACCAACTTGGAACCTAACAAAAGGTTAACCTGAAACAATCAAGCAGTCACATAGTGATCTGCGAACCGTTAAGCGAACAAGGAGGAGACAGCGCTGAGCAGGCGTCCAGTGTCCCCTGTGGAATCTGAGAAAGGGATTTATCGGTAAGTACCAAAATCCTGATTTCTCCTTCATCCACTAGGGGACACTGGAGCGCAGTTACAATGGGGACGTCCCAGAGCTCCCAAAATGGGCGGGAGAGCGCTGAGAGTCCTGTAAAACCGCTCGACCAAACTGTGACGCAGAGGCCGCAAAAGTGTCAAACCTGTAAAATTTGACAAACCTATGTCGGCCCGACCAAGTAGCCCCGACATAAAGAAGTCATGGAGACCCCACGGGCAGCCGCCCACGAAGGTCCCACACAATGCGTAGAGTGCGCTGAAATTGAATCCGGAGGTTCCCGAGAAGCTGCCAAATAAGCCTGTCTGATGGTCAGCCGAATCCATCGTGACAAAGTCTGCTTAGAAGCCAGCCAACCACGGCGGGTAGCATCGTATAAAACAAATAAGGAATCGGACTTCCGAATAGCCTTAGTCCTATCCACATAGATCTTGAGCGCTCTGACTACGTCCAATGATCTTGAATCCGTAGAGTCTACCGAGAGAGCCGGAACCACAAGTGGCTGATTGATGTGACAGTCGGACACCACCTTAGGTAGAAAAGACATGCGAGTACGGAGCTCGGCCCTATCAGCATGAAACACCAGGTAAGGAGGACGACAAGAAAGAGCCCCAAGTTCCAACACCCGTCTAGCCGAAGCGAGAGCCAGGAGAAGAACCACCTTCCAGGTGAGATATTTCATCTCCACTGACTCAAACAACGAGGATTGCAGAAAAGCGAGAACCAGAGTGAGGTCCCATGGCGCTGTTGGGGGGCGAAAGGGAGGCTGTATACGTAAAACCCCCTGAAAGAAAGTCTGAACTTCTGGCAGCAAGGCTAACTTTGTCTGGAAAAAAAACGAAAGAGCCGAGACCTGCACCTTTAGTGAACCCAGTCTTAAGCCTGCCGAAAAACCCGCCTGCAAAAAACTGAGAAGGCGGGCCAAGCGAAAAACTAAAGGAGAAAACTGTCGACGTTCACACCAGGCTACATAAGCCTTCCAAATACGGTAGTAGTGAGACGATGTGACTAACTTTCTAGCCCGAAGCATAGTAGGTATAACTGTACGAGGAATCCCCTTCTTTTTCAAGATGGCCTTCTCAACAGCCACGCCGTCAAACGTAGCCTGCTTAAGTCTGGATAAAGAAAAGGACCCTGTTGCAGAAGATCGTCCCGTAGTGGCAGGGGCCAAGGCTCGGCTATTGACAACAGGCGGAGGGTGGAGTACAAAGTTTTGCGCGGCCAATCTGGAGCCACCAGGAGGACCAGAGCGTTTTCTCTCTTGATGCGTTGTAGAACCCGAGGCGACAGCGGGAAGGGAGGAAAGAGGTAAACGTACCGGAAATTCCAAGGAGCCGTGAGGGCATCCACGCCTGCCGCCGCCGGGTCTCTCGTTCGAGCGTGATGAAGAGGCAGCTGATGGTTCAGGTGGGACGCCATGAGGTCGATCTGTGGTCTTCCCCACCGGCGGACAAGCTGACAAAACACCTGGGGATGGAGTGACCACTCTCCCGGGTGCATGTCCTGTCGGCTGAGGTAATCGGCTTCCCAATTTTCCACTCCTGGAATGAATATCGGCGAGAAGGACAGCGCATACTCCTCCCCCCAGAGAAGTATGTTGGTGACCTCCCCCATCGCCGCACGGCTGCGAGTGCCGCCCTGACGGTTGATGTACGCTACCGTTGTGGCGTTGTCGGATTGAACCTTTACCGCTCGACCGCGCAGCAGATGATGTGCCTGAAGTAGGGCGTTGTTTACCGCCCGTAGTTCGAGAATGTTTATCGGGAGAGCAGATTCGTGAATCCACCAGCGTCCCTGGAACCGATGTTCGAGGGTCACCGCCCCCCAGCCTCGCAGACTTGCGTCCGTGGTGAGAAGAGACCAATCCCACACTCCGAACCTCCTTCCTTCCAACAGATGTGCCGACTGGAGCCACCAGAGAAGCGACGACCGTGCCTTTGGAGATAGCGTCACCCGCTAATGAAGGAACAGATGAGATCCTGACCACTGATGTAGAAGACACAGCTGAAACGGTCGAGAGTGAAAGCGACCGTATGGAAGAGCTTCAAACGCCGCTACCATCTTTTTCAGGAGGCGAATGCACAGATACACCGACACCCAACGGTGCCGAAGGACCAACCTTACCAGCATCTGTAAAGACAGGATCTTGTCCTGAGGAAGGAAAACCTTCTGACGGACCGTGTCGAGAATCATACCCAAAAACAGCAACCGTTGTGAGGGGCATAAGTGAGACTTCTGGAAGTTCAGGATCCACCCGTGCCGAACCAGAAGGTCCTGCATTATCCGGATATACTGAAGTAAAAGCTCCGCCGAGCGCGCCTTTATGAGCAGATCGTCCAGATAGGGAACAATATTCACACCCTGCTCCCGAAGTAGGGCCATCATGACCGCCATGACTTTTGTGAACACTCTGGGAGCAGAAGAGAGACCGAACGGAAGGGCCTGGAACTGGAAATGAGCCTCCTGTATCGCAAACTGGAGAAAAGCCTGATGAGGAGGCCAGATGGGAACATATGTAAGTATGCATCCTTGATGTCTAAGGACGCCAGAAACTCGTTTTGCTCCAAACCCGCAATAACCGACTGGAGGTACTCCATCTTGAACTTGAATACACTCAAATACTAATTGAGATTCTTCAAGTTCAGGATTGGCCTGACCAAGCCATCCGGCTTCGGTACGAGAAACAGGCTTGAGTAATATCCCTGTTTCCGATGCTGAGAGGTAACAGGGATCAGTACCCTTGCGGCTAGAAGCTTCTGGACCGCTGCCTGCAAGGCAACTCCTTTGTCGGAAACTGGTAAACCCGTGGTGAAAAACCGCCGGGGCGGAAGGGTTTGAAAATCGAGCTTGTAACCGTAAGTGATGAGATCCCTGACCCAAGCATCTGGGCAGGACTGTATCGAGACTTCCTTGAAGTCCCACAGACGAGCTCCCACCCTGTGGTCCCTCAGGTGGGAGGGGAGCTCGTCATGCGGTGGTAGTGGCGGCGGATTTACCCGCTGACTGGGTTGAGGCTGTGGAACTTCTGCCTCTACCCCTATGGCCACGGGAGGCAGAAGCTCCCCCCTTGGCCTGGCCTCGAAACCTGGAAGGAGCCCGAAAGGAGGGACCCCTATAGGGCCTGCGATAGGCTGGAGCAGCAGAAGGAAGATAAGTCGACTTATCTCCGGTGGCCTGAGAAATCCAGGCATCCAGACCCTTACCGAACAGGACCTCTCCCGTAAAGGGAAACGCTTCTGCTGCCCGCTTGGACTCCGTATCCGCTTGCCACTGCCGCAGCCAGAGAGCTCTGCAAGCCGAAATTGCTAAAGCGGAAATCCTAGCACAGATGATGCAGATGTCCTTGGAAGCCTCGCAAAGATAGAGGGCTGACTCGCGGATGTATTCCGCCAACTGTATCAGTTGATCCGCTGGCAAATCGTCCCGAATTCCAGAGGACAATTGCTCTGCCCAAGCCTCCATCGTCTTGTTGACCCAACAACCTACCTGCGCTGGGCGATGTAATACCCCCGCCGCCGAGTAAATAGTCTTCAAGGTGGATTCCAATTTCCTATCTGACGCTTCTTTAAGCGACGTTGCTGCCTGAACCGGCAGAACCGTCTTCTTGGGCAGATGAGACACCGAAGGATCCACAATCTGAGAGGTCTCATAACGCGTCCTGCTATCTGCGGGAAAGGGATAGGAAGACAACATTTTTCTTGATACCTGAAACTTTGCGTCCGGATGTTTCCATGCTGCCGTGATGAGCGCATCTAGCTCCTCCGAAACTGGAAAAGTCACCGGCAAGCATTGGTCAGTGCCAAACCTTGAAGGGCGTAAGGCGCCCTGCTCCGTCTCCTCCACCTGCAATACTGAGCGAATAGCAGTAATAAGAGCCTCAATACCATGAGCTACTGGTTCAGAGTCCTCGTACACCTGATCGTCATCAGTATCCTGTACATCTACCACTGCCTCATCTAATTGAGGCATATCATCGTCAGATTCCTGCAACACAGAGGCTAGAAATCTCTTTTTAGAAGCCTGTGTGGGGGGACTAAAGGACGGGGCTTGGGAAGGGATTACCGCCCTAGAGAGCCCTTCAACTGATTTTGCAAGGGAAATAGCCCATGCTGGTTCAGGCTCCGGGACCGGGACCGGCTGTCGGACTCGGGCCGCCTCTCTGTCTTCTCTAGAGGCCTTCAGTTCCCTAGTCAGCAGGGACATAACCTCTGTGAGCTGTGATGTCCATGCAGGGGTGCTCTGGGGTTCTGATGAGGGCTGGGTAGATTCTGACCCCCCCCCATCTCACATAAATGAAGACTCTGCTTCTGAGTTGCCTTGGAGCCTTTGCCTGCCATGGCAGACCCTAGTAGTCACCCTCCCACACACACACAGCAATAGGCAGAAGGGGAGGTAGGGGGGAGAGCAGGGAGCAGCGCAGTGTAAGCAGCCCTACACAAAAAAGTACAAGTGCCCCCTGTCCCCACTGTAACCAGCTCACTGCGTGTCCCGAACAAAGATCCGCCTCTGCTTCCTGCGCTGCAGCCCCGGGATATGGCCGCCAGCGCGCGCTGAGTCCAGCGGAGTAGAGCGGGGCTAAGCTCCGCCCCCTCCGCAAGGCGCCAAATTCAAACTTTCTTCGCGCCTCCAGCACGATCCCCGTGCCGGCTCTGTGAGCCGCGCTTAGCGGGGATCCGGCTGAAGGAGCGGGGGGAGCGAGCCGGGACCCGCGTACAGCGGGGGCAGTGAGCCGCGGCCGGGACCATTCTAAGAGTGGTGGCGGGGGGGGGGGGGGGGGGGGATTGGCGTGTGGGTGCGGATAGGAGCTGCGGCGCTGGGACCAGCCCAAAGGTGCGTGAGGAGACCGGAGCAGCAAAATAAATAAATAAATAAACCACAGTAAATTACACAGTATAAATAAAAGTGTGCAATCCAACCACAACAGTGCTTTTACTCACCCCTTGGTGAAACAGCCCCGACACGCGCCGCACGCAGCGGTGTCCGGCCGCACATACTTACCGCTGCCTGCTGCCGGAATCTTCTGCCGACGGAGCGGCCCCACCACGCGCCGCACGCAGCGGTGTCTGGCCGGCTCCGGAGAGCTCAGTGTCTCCTTCAGCCGGGGCCCATCCCGAGCCGCACGCAGCTGCGATGGGACCCCGCCGGCAGCTCCCGCGGTGCAGACTGGCAGTGGCAAAGCTGCCAGTCTGTGTGTGCAAGAAAGAAAATAAAAAAATTCTTCAGAGAAAACCCAAGAGTGACCAGCTCCCTTGGGCACAAAACAAAGACTGGCTTGGAGGGAGGACATAGTAGGGGAGGAGCTAGCCACGGTGTTTGAGTTTTAAAGTGCCAGCTCCCAGTTACTGCCTACTATTTCTCCATTGTAACTGCGCTCCAGTGTCCCCTAGTGGATGAAGGAGAAAATAAATTTCTAATCGCAATTCTGCTAATCTTGCGTTCGCAATTCTACTATGCTAAGATTCACTCCCAGTTGGCGGCGGCTTAGTGTGTGCAAAGCTGCTAAAAGCAGCTAGCGAGCGAACAACTCGGAATGAGGGCCCATATACATTATTCAGAAGACTATATGTAATATTACGGGGCAGGTGCTATATACATTATTCAGAATACTATATATAATATTACGGGGCAGGTACTATATACATTATTTAGAATGCTATATATAATATTATGGTGCAGGTACTATATACATTATTTAGAATGCTATATATAATATTATGGTGCAGGTACTATATACATTATTTAGAATACTATATACAATATTACGAGGCAGGTACGATATACATTATTTAGAATACTATATACAATATTACGGGGCAGATACTATATACATTTAAAATACTATATACAATATTACGAGGAACGGTACTATATACATTATTTAGAATACTATATACAATATTATGAGGCAATTACAATATACATTATTCAGAATACTATGGTGGTCATTCCGAGTTGATTGCTAGCTGCATTTATTCGCTGTGCAGTGATGAGGCAAAAAAAAGGCACTTATGCGGCGCAATGCGCACGTGCGACGTACTATTACAACGAACGTTGTAGTTTCACACAAGGTCTAGCGAAGCTTTTCAGTCGCACTGCTGGCCGCAGAGTGATTGACATGAAGTGGGCATTTCTGGGTGGCAACTGACCGTTTTCAGGGAGTGTTCGGAATGATGATTTGGTGCTAATTATTTATATATAAAGCGCTAACAGGTCTGGGCAGTCATTTTACTGGCCTCAGTACCAGGATAGGCGCTGGGTGTGAGCTGGCAGAACTCCCTCTGTGTCTCTCTTACAGGCTTTGTTGTGGGTCTGTCTCCTATAGCCCCAGTGTGGTTGTGTGTGTCGATGTCTGAGGCTGAGTGCTCTTCCCAGGAGGAGGCTGGAGTGGGGACAGAAAATACTGTGGGAGTGACCGTGTCGGCACCGCCGACGGAGGATTGGGTAAATATGTTGAGTGTTTTTTAAATGCAAATGTGACTCTGTTGACTTAGAGGTTTGATAGATCTGAGTCTAAGAACCAGACATGAAGGAAATCCATGGAAGATGCTTTGTCACAAGCTCAGACCCCTTCGGGGTCACAGAAATGTGCATTTACCCAGATAGCAGATACAGATACCGACACGGACTCTGACTCCAGTGTCGACTATAGTGATGCCAGATTACATCCAAAACTGGCTAAGAGCATTCAGTACATGATTGTGGCACTAAAATACATATTACATATCACTGAGGACCCTGCTGTTCCTGATACTAGGGTCTGTATGTTTAAAGGAAAGAAACCTGAGGTAACGTTTCCTCCCTCTCATGAACTGAACGCGCTTTTTGAAAAGGCTTGGGAAAACCCTGACAAGAAGGTACAGATTCCCAAAAGAATTCCAGTGGCATATCCATTTCCATTTGGGGACGGGGAAAAGTGGGAGTCAACCCCCACGGTAGACAAAGCTTTATCGCTTCTATCCAAAAAGGTGGCGCTTCCGTCTCCTGACACGGCAGCCCTAAAGGATCCTGCGGATCGTAAGCAGGAAAATACACTAAAATCCATTTATGTCACTACGGGGTCGCTGCTCAGGTCTGCCGTTGCTGCGGCATGGGTGAGTAGCGCTATTGAAAAGTGGGCAGATAACTTGTCATCTGAGATAGATACCCTGGACAGGGATAACGTGCTTTTGACTCTGGGTCATATCAGGGACGCTGCAGCATATGTAAAAGAAGCTGTAAGGGATATTGGCCTTTTGGGATCAAGGGCCAATGCCATGGCTGTCTCAGCTAGAAGGGCATTGTGGATTCATCAATGGAATGCTGATGCTGACTCTGAGAAGGCGATGGAGTCGTTACCATTTAACGGTAGTGTCCTGTTTGGTGACGGCCTCACTGATCTGGTGTCTACGGCTACCGCGGGTAAATCGTCATTTTTACCTTATGTTCCTGCACAGCAGAAGAAGCCTCACTATCAGATGCAGTCCTTTTGGCCCAATAAATTAAAAAAAGGACGAGGGTCTTCCTTCCTTGCTGCGAGAGGAAGAGGAAGGGGAAAAAGGTCACAGGTAGGGAGGCCAATCCCGGGCCGTTTTTTCAATCCCGGGATTCGGGATTGAAAAACGGTCAATCCCGGGTTTGCAGTAGGTACCAGTGAAAGATGTAGGGAGCAGCGCTGGAGGGAGAGTGTAGGTAGCGGTGCGGGAGGTAGGGAGGGGGTAGGCATAGGCGTGCGCAGACACTGACAGGCGGGTGCCGCTCTGGACTCCCCTGTCCTGGATATAGACTGCTCACCTGGGCGGCCCAGGTAAGCAGTGTATGTCCAGGACAGGGGAGGTGAGAGAGCACTATAATGCCGTGGAGGGGGGGAAGTCCGGAGTGGCATCCAACTGTCAGTGTCTGCGCACGCCTATGGGGGTAGGTAGCTGTGCGGGTGGGTGGGGTTAGGTAGCGGTGCGGGAGGGTGGGTGGGTGTAGGGAGTGGTGCGGGAGTGAGGGTGTAGGTAGCAGCGGGAGGGTTGGTAGCAGCGCGGGAGGGAGGGTGGGTGTAAGTAATAACACTTACTATTAGGCGGGCGACCGCGGCAGCCATGGACACACTGAACACGGCGGCATTTCAAATTAAGCGCCGGCCGCCAGCCAACCAGAGCTGGCGGACCGGCAGCCAATCAGGGAAGCTGCCGCAGCAGTCGCTCCTGATTGGTTGCCGCTGCTGCGGCAGCTTCCCTGATTGGCTGCCGGTCCGCCAGATCTGATTGGCTGGCGGCCGGCGCTTCATTTGAAATGCCGCCGTGTTCAGCGTGTCCATGGCTGCTGCGGCCGCCTGATAGTAAGTGTTATTACTTACACCCACCCGCCCTCCCTCGCCGCTTCCAACCCTCCCGCACATGCGCACTGTAATCCCTTGAATCCCGGGATTGGAGGCTCCAATCCCAGGATTCAAATCCCGGCATTTTTGGGCCCAAATCCCGGGATCCCGCCGATCCCGGGATTGGCCTCCCTAGTCACAGGCTGTGGCAAGTTCCCAAGAGCAGAAGTCCTCTCTGGCTTCTACCAAATCCACTGCATGTCGCTGGGGCTCCTCTGCGGGAGGAGTCCACACTGGTGGGGGCACGTCTCAGACTTTTCAGTCAGGTCTGGGTGCACTCGGACTTGGATCCTTGGATAGTAGAAATAGTAACTCAAGGATACAGATTAGAGTTTCAAGACGTGCCCCCTCACCGATTTTTCAAATCGGCCCTGCCAGCATCTCTTATAGAGAGGGAGGTAGTATGCGCTGCGATACTAAAGTTGTGTCAAAATCAAGTAATTGTCACGGTACCCCCGTCACAACAGGGGGAAGGCTTTTATTCGAGCCTGTTTGTGGACCCAAAGCCGGATGGCTCAGTCAGACCGATTCTGAACCTAAAATCCCTCAATTTCTTTCTAAAAAAAATTCAAATTCAAGATGGAATCTCTCCGAGCAGTGATCTCCAGTCTGGAGGAGGGGGATTTTATGGTGTCGGTCGACATAAAGGATGCCTACTTACACGTCCCCATATATCCTCCACATCAGGCTTACCTGAGGTTTGCTGTTCAGGATTGTCATTACCAATTTCAGACGTTGCCGTTTGGTCTGTCCACGGCTCCGAGGATTTTCACCAAAGTAATGGCGGAAATTATGGTTCTCCTGCGCAAGCAGGGAATTACAATTATCCCGTACTTGGACGATCTCCTCAAAGGCGAGATCCAAGGAGCAATTGCTGAAAAATGTTGCCCTTTCACTGACTATTCTGCAACAACATGGTTGGCTCCTAATTTTGCCAAAATCACAGTTGGCTCCGACGACACGGCTGTCGTTCCTGGGTATGATTCTGGATACAGAATTGCGGAGAGTTTTTCTTCCAGTGGAAAAGGCTCTGGAAATACAGAACATGGTAAAACAGATTCTGAAACCAGCAAAGGTGTCAGTTCTTCAATGCACTCGTTTGCTGGGGAAGATGGTGGCGGCCTACGAGGCCATTCCGTATGGCAGGTTCCATGCCAGGGTGTTTCAGTGGGACCTATTGGACAAGTGGTCCGGGTCTCACCTGGACATGCACCGGAAAATAATTCTATCTTCCAGGACCAGAATCTCCCTTCTGTGGTGGCTGCACAGTTCTCACCTTCTGGAGGGACGCAGGTTCGGGATTCAGGATTGGATCCTGGTGACCACAGATGCAAGGCTCCGAGGCTGGGGAGCAGTCACACAGGGAAGAAATTTTCAGGGAAAGTGGTCAATCCAGGAAGCTTGTCTGCACATAAACATTCTGGAATTATGGGCCATTTACAACGGCATTCTGCAAGCAGAACATCATCTTCGAGGTCTGCCTGTCTTGATTCAGTCAGACAACGTAACAACAGTGGCGTACATAAACCGCCAGGGCGGAACAAGGAGCAGAACGGTGATGGCCGAGGCCACGAAGATTCTTCGCGGGGTGGAAAGACATGCCAGCGCTCTGTCAGCAGTCTTCATTCCAGGAGTGGACAACTGGGAAGCAGACTTCCTCAGCAGACATGATCTCCATCCAGGAGAGTGGGGTCTTCATCGAGAGGTCTTTGCAGAAGTGACAAGTCGTTGGGGAATTCCTCAAGTAGACACGATGGCGTCCCGCCTCAACAAGAAACTTCAGAGAGATTGTTACAGGTCAAGGGGTCCTCAAGCGATAGCGGTGGACGCCCTTGTGACACCGTGGGTGTTTCCGTCGGTATATGTGTTCCCTCCACTTCCACTCATTCCAAAGGTGATAAAGATTATAAAAAGAACAAAGGTTCAGACGATAATCATTGTTCCGGATTGGCCAAAAAGGGCATGGTATCCAGATCTTCAGGAGTTGCTCATAGAAGATCCCTGGCCTCTTCCTCTTAGGGAGGACCTGTTACAACAGGGGCCTTGCGTGTATCAAGACTTACCGCGGCTGCGTTTGACGGCATTGCGGTTGAACGCCAAATCCTAGCCCGGAAGGGTATTCCCAGTGAAGTCATTCCTACTCTTCTTCAGGCTAGAAAAGGAGTAACGGCAAAGCATTACCACCGTATTTGGAGAAAATGTGTTTGGTGTGAATCCAAGAAGGCTCCTACGGAGGAATTTCAACTGGGGCGTTTGCTCCATTTTTTGCAAGCAGGTATGGATGCGGGCCTAAAGTTAGGCTCCATTAAAGTACAGATTTCGGCCTGGTCTATCTTTTTTCAGAAAGAATTGGCCTCCCTTCCAGAAATTCAGACCTTCGTGAAGGGTGTGCTGCACATCCAACCTCCATTTGTGCCTCCTGTGGCACCGTGGGATCTTAATGTGGTATTGCAGTTCCTGCAATCGCATTGGTTTGAACCTTTGCGTAAAGTTGAGTTAAAATTCCTTACTTGGAAAGTAGTCATGTTGTTGGCCTTGGCGTCCGCAAGGTGGGTGTCTGAGTTGGCGGCTTTGTCTCACAAAAGCCCCTATTTAATCTTCTATGCTGATAGAGCGGAGTTGAGAACTCGTCAGCAATTTCTGCCAAAAGTGGTTTCATCATTTCACGTGAACCAGCCTATTGTGGTGCCAGTGGCTACTGACGTCTTGACGGAATCGAAGTCTCTCGATGTGGTCAGAGCTTTGAAGATCTATGTCGCCAGAACGGCTCAGATTAGGAAAACAGAGGCTCTGTTTGTCCTGTGGGCTTCCAACAAGATTGGGGCTCCTGCTTCTAAGCAGACTATTGCGCGCTGGATCTGTAATACGATTCAGCAAGCTCATTCTACGGCAGGATTGCCGTTACCGAAATTGGTGAAAGCCCATTCTACCAGAAAGTAGGCTCATCCTGAGCGGCTGCCCGAGGGGTCTCGGCGTTACAACTTTGCCGGGCTGCTACTTGGTCGGGATCAAACACCTTTGCAAAGTTTTACAAGTTTGATACCCTGGCTAAGGAGGACCTCTTGTTTGGTCAATCGGTGCTGCAGTCATCCGCACTCTCCCGCCTGTTCTAGAGCTTTGGTATAAACCCCATGGTTCTTGCAGCATCCTCTAGGACGTATGAGAAAATAGGATTTTAATACCTACCGGTAAATCCTTTTCTTAGTCTGTAGAGGATGCTGGCCGCCCGTCCCAGTGCGGGCTGTATCTGCAGTTGGTTATAGTTACGCTCATGTTGCGTTGAGTTCAGTCAAATCTGTGACTGTTGTTGGTCATGCCGTTGCATGCGTTGTTGCTGAATGCCATGTTGTACGGCGTGTTTGAGGTGTGAGCTGGTATGTATCTCACCTTGGTTTTAAAATAATTAAATAAATCCTTTTCCTCTAAATGTCCGTCTCCCTGGGCACAGTTCCTATAACTGGAGTCTGGAGGAGGGGCATAGAGGAAGGAGCCAGTTCACACCCATTCAAAGTCTTATAGTGTGCCCATGTCTCCTGCGGATCCCGTCTATACCCCATGGTTCTTGAAGCATCCCCAGCATCCTCTACGGACTAAGAGAAAAGGATTTACCGGTAGGTATTAAAATCCTATTTTTAGTCGCTCTGTTGATCGGTGAATGATTGACGGGAAGTGGGTGTTTCTGGGTGGTAACTGAGCGTTTTCTGGGAGTGTGCTAAAAAGCGCAGGCGTGCCAGCAGAAAACGCAGGAGTGGCTGGAGAACCGGGGGAGTGGCTGGCCGGACGCTGGGCGTGTTTGTGACGTCAGACCAGGAACTAAACGGACTGAGCTGATCGCAATCTAGGAGTAGGTCTGGGGCCACTCAGAAACTGCAAGGAAATACTTAATAGCAGAACTGCTAATCTTTCTGCTATGCTAAGATACACTCCCAGAGGGCGGCGTCTTTGTGTTTTGCATTTCTGCTAAAAGTAGCTAGCGAGCGAACAACTCGGAATGACCACCATTATCACTACCGGGATAGGACTGTAGCGCTGTGCACATTATCACTACCGGGATGGGGACTGTAGCGCTGTGCACATTATCACTACCGGGACAGAGCACTGGGCACATTATCACTACCGTGGCAGAGCACTGGGCACATTATCACTACCGTGGCAGAGCACTGGGCACATTATCACTACCGTGGCAGAGCACTGGGCACATTATCACTACTGGGACAGAGCACTGGGCACATTATCACTACCGGGACAGAGCACTGGGCACATTATCACTACCGGGACAGAGCACTGGGCACATTATCACTACCGGGACAGAGCACTGGGCACATTATCACTACCGGGGCAGAGCACTGGGCACATTATCACTACCGGGACAGAGCACTGGGCACATTATCACTACCGGGACAGAGCACTGGGCACATTATCACTACCGGGGCAGAGCACTGGGCACATTATCACTACCGGGGCAGAGCACTGGGCACATTATCACTACCGGGACAGAGCACTGGGCACATTATCACTACCGGGGCAGAGCACTGGGCACATTATCACTACCGGGGCAGAGCACTGGGCACATTATCACTACCGGGGCAGAGCACTGGGCACATTATCACTACCGGGGCAGAGCACTGGGCACATTATCACTACCGGGACAGAGCACTGGGCACATTATCACTACCGGGGCAGAGCACTGGGCACATTATCACTACCGGGACAGAGCACTGGGCACATTATCACTACCGGGGCAGAGCACTGGGCACATTATCACTACCGGGGCAGAGCACTGGGCACATTATCACTACCGGGGCAGAGCACTGGGCACATTATCACTACCGGGGCAGAGCACTGGGCACATTATCACTACCGGGACAGAGCACTGGGCACATTATCACTACCGGGGCAGAGCACTGGGCACATTATCACTACCGGGGCAGAGCACTGGGCACATTATCACTACCGGGACAGAGCACTGGGCACATTATCACTACCGGGACAGAGCACTGGGCACATTATCACTACCGGGACAGAGCACTGGGCACATTATCACTACCGGGACAGAGCACTGGGCACATTATCACTACCGGTGCAGAGCACTGGGCACATTATCACTACCGGGGCAGAGCACTGGGCACATTATCACTACCGGTGCAGAGCACTGGGCACATTATCACTACCGGGGCAGAGCACTGGGCACATTATCACTACCGGGGCAGAGCACTGGGCACATTATCACTACCGGGGCAGAGCACTGGGCACATTATCACTACCGGGGCAGAGCACTGGGCACATTATCACTACCGGGGCAGAGCACTGGGCACATTATCACTACCGGGGCAGAGCACTGGGCACATTATCACTACCGGGGCAGAGCACTGGGCACATTATCACTACCGGGGCAGAGCACTGGGCACATTATCACTACCGGGACAGAGCACTGGGCACATTATCACTACCGGGGCAGAGCACTGGGCACATTATCACTACCGGGACAGAGCACTGGGCACATTATCACTACCGGGGCAGAGCACTGGGCACATTATCACTACCGGGGCAGAGCACTGGGCACATTATCACTACCGACTGTAGCACTGTGCACATGGGCCGTCATTCTGAGTTGATCGCTCGCTAGCCACTTTTTAGCAGCCGTGCAATCGCATAGTCGCTGCCCACGGGGGAGTGTATTTTCGCTTTGCAAGAGTGCGATCGCCTGTGCAGCCAAGCGCCTGCAAACACATTTTGTGCAGAACTAGACCAGCCCTGTAGTTACTTATTCTGTGCGATGATTGCTGCGACGAAGGTCCCGGAATTGACGTCAGACGCCCGCCCTGCAAACGCCTGGACACGCCTGCGTTTTCCCAAACACTCCCAGAAAACGGTCAGTTGACACCCAGAAACGCCCTCTTCCTGTCAGTCTCCATGCGATCGGCTGTGCGAATGGAATCGTCGCTCGAAGCAGTGCAAAACAACGATGCTCTTTGTACATGTACGCCGCGCGTGTACATTGCGCCCTATGCGCAGTTTTTTTAAAATGATCGCTACGCAGCGAACATCGGCAGCTAGCGATCAACTCGGAATGACCCCCATTATCACTACCGACTGTAGCAGTGTGCACATTATCACTACTGGGACAGTTACTTCAGCGCTGTGCGCATTATTACCGGGACGGGGAGTGCAGCGCTGTGCGCATTATTACCGGGACGGGGAGTGTAGCGCTGTGCGCATTATTACCGGGACGGGGAGTGCAGCGCTGTGCGCATTATTACCGGGACGGGGAGTGCAGCGCTGTGCGCATTATTACCGGGACAGGGAGTGCAGCGCTGTGCGCATTATTACCGGGACGGGGAGTGCAGCGCTGTGCGCATTATTACCGGGACGGGGAGTGCAGCGCTGTGCGCATTATTACCGGGACGGGGAGTGTAGCGCTGTGCGCATTATTACCGGGACAGGGAGTGCAGCGCTGTGCGCATTATTACCGGGACGGGGAGTGCAGCGCTGTGCGCATTATTACCGGGACGGGGAGTGCAGCGCTGTGCGCATTATTACCGGGACAGGGAGTGCAGCGCTGTGCGCATTATTACCGGGACAGGGAGTGCAGCGCTGTGCGCATTATTACCGGGACGGGGAGTGTAGCGCTGTGCGCATTATTACCGGGACGGGGAGTGCAGCGCTGTGCGCATTATTACCGGGACGGGGAGTGCAGCGCTGTGCGCATTATTACCGGGACGGGGAGTGCAGCGCTGTGCGCATTATTACCGGGACGGGGAGTGCAGCGCTGTGCGCATTATTACCGGGACGGGGAGTGCAGCGCTGTGCGCATTATTACCGGGACAGGGAGTGCAGCGCTGTGCGCATTATTACCGGGACAGGGAGTGCAGCGCTGTGCGCATTATTACCGGGACGGGGAGTGCAGCGCTGTGCGCATTATTACCGGGACGGGGAGTGCAGCGCTGTGCGCATTATTACCGGGACAGGGAGTGCAGCGCTGTGCGCATTATTACCGGGACGGGGAGTGCAGCGCTGTGCGCATTATTACCGGGACGGGGAGTGCAGCGCTGTGCGCATTATTACCGGGACAGGGAGTGCAGCGCTGTGCGCATTATTACCGGGACAGGGAGTGCAGCGCTGTGCGCATTATTACCGGGACGGGGAGTGCAGCGCTGTGCGCATTATTACCGGGACGGGGAGTGCAGCGCTGTGCGCATTATTACCGGGACAGGGAGTGCAGCGCTGTGCGCATTATTACCGGGACGGGGAGTGCAGCGCTGTGCGCATTATTACCGGGACGGGGAGTGCAGCGCTGTGCGCATTATTACCGGGACAGGGAGTGCAGCGCTGTGCGCATTATTACCGGGACAGGGAGTGCAGCGCTGTGCGCATTATTACCGGGACGGGGAGTGCAGCGCTGTGCGCATTATTACCGGGACAGGGAGTGCAGCGCTGTGCGCATTATTACCGGGACGGGGAGTGCAGCGCTGTGCGCATTATTACCGGGACAGGGAGTGCAGCGCTGTGCGCATTATTACCGGGACAGGGAGTGCAGCGCTGTGCGCATTATTACCGGGACGGGGAGTGCAGCGCTGTGCGCATTATTACCGGGACAGGGAGTGCAGCGCTGTGCGCATTATTACCGGGACGGGGAGTGCAGCGCTGTGCGCATTATTACCGGGACGGGGAGTGCAGCGCTGTGCGCATTATTACCGGGACAGGGAGTGCAGCGCTGTGCGCATTATTACCGGGACGGGGAGTGCAGCGCTGTGCGCATTATTACCGGGACAGGGACTGTAGCGCTGTGCACATTATCACTACTAGGACAGTTACTTCAGCGCTGTGCGCATTATTACCGGGACAGGGAGTGCAGCGCTGTGCGCATTATTACCGGGACGGGGAGTGCAGCGCTGTGCGCATTATTACCGGGACGGGGAGTGCAGCGCTGTGCGCATTATTACCGGGACGGGGAGTGCAGCGCTGTGCGCATTATTACCGGGACAGGGAGTGCAGCGCTGTGCGCATTATTACCGGGACAGGGAGTGCAGCGCTGTGCGCATTATTACCGGGACGGGGAGTGCAGCGCTGTGCGCAATATTACCGGGACGGGGAGTGCAGCGCTGTGCACATTATCACTACTAGGACAGTTACTTCAGCGCTGTGCGCATTATTACCGGGACAGGGAGTGCAGCGCTGTGCGCATTATTACCGGGACAGGGAGTGCAGCGCTGTGCGCATTATTACCGGGACGGGGAGTGCAGCGCTGTGCGCATTATTACCGGGACAGGGAGTGCAGCGCTGTGCGCATTATTACCGGGACAGGGAGTGCAGCGCTGTGCGCATTATTACCGGGACGGGGAGTGCAGCGCTGTGCGCATTATTACCGGGACGGGGAGTGCAGCGCTGTGCGCATTATTACCGGGACAGGGACTGTAGCGCTGTGCACATTATCACTACTAGGACAGTTACTTCAGCGCTGTGCGCATTATTACCGGGACAGGGAGTGCAGCGCTGTGCGCATTATTACCGGGACGGGGAGTGCAGCGCTGTGCGCATTATTACCGGGACAGGGAGTGCAGCGCTGTGCGCATTATTACCGGGACGGGGAGTGCAGCGCTGTGCGCATTATTACCGGGACGGGGAGTGCAGCGCTGTGCGCATTATTACCGGGACAGGGAGTGCAGCGCTGTGTGCATTATTACCGGGACGGGGAGTGCAGCGCTGTGCGCATTATTACCGGGACAGGGAGTGCAGCGCTGTGCGCATTATTACCGGGACGGGGAGTGCAGCGCTGTGCGCATTATTACCGGGACAGGGAGTGCAGCGCTGTGCGCATTATTACCGGGACAGGGAGTGCAGCGCTGTGCGCATTATTACCGGGACAGGGAGTGCAGCGCTGTGCGCATTATTACCGGGACAGGGACTGTAGCGCTGTGCACATTATCACTACTAGGACAGTTACTTCAGCGCTGTGCGCATTATTACCGGGACAGGGAGTGCAGCGCTGTGCGCATTATTACCGGGACGGGGAGTGCAGCGCTGTGCGCATTATTACCGGGACAGGGAGTGCAGCGCTGTGCGCATTATTACCGGGACAGGGACTGTAGCGCTGTGCACATTATCACTACTAGGACAGTTACTTCAGCGCTGTGCGCATTATTACCGGGACAGGGAGTGCAGCGCTGTGCGCATTATTACCGGGACGGGGAGTGCAGCGCTGTGCGCATTATTACCGGGACGGGGAGTGCAGCGCTGTGCGCATTATTACCGGGACGGGGAGTGCAGCGCTGTGCGCATTATTACCGGGACAGGGAGTGCAGCGCTGTGCGCATTATTACCGGGACAGGGAGTGCAGCGCTGTGCGCATTATTACCGGGACGGGGAGTGCAGCGCTGTGCGCATTATTACCGGGACAGGGACTGTAGCGCTGTGCACATTATCACTACTAGGACAGTTACTTCAGCGCTGTGCGCATTATTACCGGGACAGGGAGTGCAGCGCTGTGCGCATTATTACCGGGACGGGGAGTGCAGCGCTGTGCGCATTATTACCGGGACGGGGAGTGCAGCGCTGTGCGCATTATTACCGGGACGGGGAGTGCAGCGCTGTGCGCATTATTACCGGGACAGGGAGTGCAGCGCTGTGCGCATTATTACCGGGACGGGGAGTGCAGCGCTGTGCGCATTATTACCGGGACAGGGAGTGCAGCGCTGTGCGCATTATTACCGGGACAGGGAGTGCAGCGCTGTGCGCATTATTACCGGGACGGGGAGTGCAGCGCTGTGCGCATTATCACTACTAGGACAGTTACTTCAGCGCTGTGCGCATTATTACCGGGACAGGGAGTGCAGCGCTGTGCGCATTATTACCGGGACGGGGAGTGCAGCGCTGTGCGCATTATTACCGGGACGGGGAGTGCAGCGCTGTGCGCATTATTACCGGGACAGGGAGTGCAGCGCTGTGCGCATTATTACCGGGACAGGGAGTGCAGCGCTGTGCGCATTATTACCGGGACGGGGAGTGCAGCGCTGTGCGCATTATTACCGGGACAGGGAGTGCAGCGATGTGCGCATTATTACCGGGACAGGGAGTGCAGCGCTGTGCGCATTATTACCGGGACAGGGAGTGCAGCGCTGTGCGCATTATTACCGGGACAGGGAGTGCAGCGCTGTGCGCATTGTTACCGGGACGGGGACTGTAGCGCTGTGCGCGTTATTACCGGGACGGGGACTGTAGCGCTGTGTGCATTATTACCGGGATGGGGACTGTCGCGCTGTGCGCAATATTACCGGGACGGGGACTGTAGCGCTGTGTGCATTATTACCGGGACGGGGACTGTAGCGCTGTGTGCATTATTACCGGGACGGGGACTGTCGCGCTGTGCGCAATATTACCGGGACGGGGACTGTAGCGCTGTGTGCATTATTACCGGGACGGGGACTGTAGCGCTGTGTGCATTATTACCGGGACGGGGACTGTCGCGCTGTGCGCAATATTACCGGGATGGGGACTGTAGCGCTGTGTGCATTATTACCGGGACGGGGAGTGTAGCGCTGTGTGCATTATTACCGGGATGGGGACTGTAGCGCTGTGCGCATTATTACCGGGACGGGGACTGTAGCGCTGTGTGCATTATTACCGGGACGGGGACTGTTGCGCTGTGCGCAATATTACCGGGATGGGGACTGTAGCGCTGTGTGCAATATTACCGGAATGGGGACTGTAGTGCTGTGTGCATTATTACCGGGACGGGGACTGTAGCGCTGTGTGCAATATTACCGGAATGGGGACTGTAGTGCTGTGTGCATTATTACTGGGACTGTAGCGCTGTGCGCATTATTACCGGGGCGGGGACTGTCGCGCTGTGCGCAATATTACCAGGACGGGGACTGTAGCGTTGTGCGCATTATTACCGGGACGGGGACTGTAGCGATGTGCGCATTATTACCGGGACGGGGACTGTAGCGTTGTGCGCATTATTACCGGGACGGGGACTGTAGCGATGTGCGCATTATTACCGGGACGGGGACTGTAGCGATGTGCGCATTATTACCGGGGTGCGTTTGGCATCTTGGCGGTCAGAATGCCGGTGGTCATGTAAACGACGCCGGAATCTCAACACCACTGAGGACACCGGCGCTGGAACACCGACCACTGGGATCCGGAAGGTAAGTATCTGGCTGGGTATTAGGGTTAGGGCCTGGGAGAGGGGTAGGCTTAGACATTAGGGTGGGTTAGGGTTAGACATTAGGTGAGGGGGGGGGGGGGGGGGGGACTAGCTGTAGCCGGTGCCTCCTGAAATTTGTCATAGCTGCAACCCCCCTAGATTTAGCCCTAGCCACCACCTGGGGAGGGGGAGGTTTAGCTTACTTACCCCCCAGAGGTGTAGGGACTATCGCTTTCGGGATGGCGAGGTCGGTCATGTGACTGCTGGCTTCCTGTGTCACACCTCATTATGTAATAGGTGAATCATGCTGTTGATGTTAGTGTCCTGCACTGACCCTCTCTTCATTACAGACATCGCTGTCCGGGACGGATTACCGCCTCCATTTAAGAAGCACTCGTATGGTGAGTTCTGTGATATATAGATATAGATAGATAGATATATAAATACGCATGGTGCAATGTACTTGCTGGCTGTAGTCCTGTATAGAGGGTGTAACTCAGGGCGTCGGGGTCACCTGGCTGCTGATAGCTACAGTAACTTAATGCTGGGCGTCTTATTATTCCACATCTCTTCATCTAGATTTATCTTCTCTGTAGATACCATGAAAATCATTCATCAGGCGCATGGATCAAAGGTATTTGCAGTATTCTGTGTCACCTGGTGACTGTATCTGCCCGTAATGTGTCCTGTGGTCATTTATTCCAGCAGATGAAACTAGTAGGACCTTCCAGATCAGTATGAAATCCCAGCGCACAGGATCCCGGCGTTCTAAATACGGACACCGGGATCCCGCTGGTGAAAAAGCCGACCGGAGTGTTCTCCCCACCACCCTAATCCTCCCTACCCGTAGCCTAGCCCTAACCACCCCCCGAAGGTGCCTAACCCTAACCACCCCCCCGGAGGTGCCTAAACGTAACCCTCACCTTCCACAGTCTAAACCTAACCCTCCCAGGGGGTGCTAACAATAACCACCCCCCGGAGATGCCTAATCCTAACCCTCACCTTCCACAGTCTAAACCTAACCACCCCCCGGAGGTGCCTAATCCTAACCCTCACCTTCCACAGTCTAAACCTAACCCTCCCAGGGGGTGCTAACCCTAACCACCCCTCGGAGATGCCTAATCCTAACCCTCACCTTCCACAGTCTAAACCTAACCCTCCCAGGGGCTGCTAACCCTAACCACCCCCTGGAGATGCCTAATCCTAACCCTCACCTTCCACAGTCTAAACCTAACCACCCCCCGGAGGTGCCTAATCCTAACCACCCCCCGGAGATGCCTAATCCTAACCCTCACCTTCCACAGTCTAAACCTAACCACCCCCCGGAGGTGCCTAATCCTAACCCTCACCTTCCAGTCTAAACCTAACCACCCCCCGGAGGTGCCTAAACCTAACCCTCACCTTCCAGTCTAAACCTAACCCTCCGAGGGGGTGCTTAACCCTATCCCCCCTCCCCGCAGCCTAGTGGTGCCTTGTGTGCAGTTGTAGTAAACCAACAGTGGCATTACTGTATCCGAGCCCGTACCCCAAGCGGTCTCTGTCATCTGGTTCCACAGAACTGGCTTCTCATAGACACAGTGATTGGCTACGTGTCGTGGTTCCAGATTCATATTCCTGAACAGTCGTGTGAACATTGTGTTTCCCCCGGTGATGAGCTGGTAGAGTTTTATGCAGGTTTCATTCCTTATTCCAGACCAATGAGCTGGTGGTGGGTCTGGAGGACGACAATAAACTGATCTTGCGGAGCGGACAGACCTTGCGTGAGGCCGGCGTAGGTAAGATGTGATCGTCACCCCTGCAGCACCGTATGTAAGGCCAGGACCTGCTCATGTTTTTATGTATCTGTTTGGTCTCCCCCAAGAGTGCTCAGACGGCTAACATCTAGGTTATGGAACCTTAGAGGACATTCAGGTGTCGGGTAACTCCCACCAGTTCCTAACTGCAAGTCCTAAATCAGACCCCTATGAGCACAAATCTGTTCCCTCTCTGCACGGGGAGAGAAAAGCCCATTATCCCACTTCCCTTTCTCCTCAAGGGGAGATGTGAAGAAGTTGCCTATAGCAACCGGTCGGATTCTAGCTTTCATTTATCTTGTCTATAAAATGACAGAAGGTGATTGGTTGCTATAGGCAACTCTTCTACTTTCTCTTGAACGATTTATACAGCTCCCCTTAATTCCAACAAGGCTCCCGCCCTAACTGTAGACGTATGGTGACCTGAATCCTCCCGTATTGTACCAGTCAGCTAGGTGTATATAGAAGAAGCGTATAGTGCAGCGCAGGTGTATACAATACATTTTTGGTAGGGAAAGGTGGCTGCCTCAGAACATGATGTTCCCATATCTCAGAAGCTACTGTAACGGGAAACGCTTCTACTGTAAATCGCTGCCAGTTCAGGTTTCAGTCACCTGGCCAATACGGACTGTAACACAGTGATGCATGACTGAGCTTATGGGGTCTATTTACTAAGCCTTGGATGGAGATAAAGGGGGCGATTCTGAGTTGTTCGCTCGCTAGCTGCTTTTAGCAGCATTGCACACGCTAGGCCGCCGCCTACTGGGAGTGTATCTTAGCTTAGCAGAATAGCGAACGAAAGATAAGCAGAATTGCGAATAGAAATTTCTTAGCAGTTTCTGAGTATCTCCAGACTTACTCCTACACTGCGATCAGCTCAGCCCGTTCAGTTCCTGGTTTGACGTCACAAACACACCCAGCGTTTGCCCAACCACTCCCCCGTTTCTCCAGCCACTCCTGCGTTTTGCAACTCGAACGCCTGCGTTTTTCCACACACTCCCATAAAACGTCCAGTTTCCGCCCAGAAACACCCACTTCCTGTCAATCACACTACGATCAGCACAGCGATGAAAAAGCTTTGTTATGCCGTGAGTAAAATACCTAACTTTTGTGTAAAATAACTAATTACTTGTGCATGCGAGTAAGCGACTAATTGCAGTATAGCGAAAATCCGCAACGAGCGAACAACTCTGACCCCCCAAAGTACCAACCAATCAGCTCCTAACCCAGCCTGTGACTTTCCAGTTAGGAGCTGATTGGCTGGTACTTTATCTCGGTCCACTTTATCTCCATCCAAGTCTTCTTAAATAGACCCCTTTGTGTCCTCCGTGTACTGACTGCCGCTGACAAGAGAAGACCCTGTTATTCTGAGAAGTGAATGTAGTTTGGGGAGACGGCCAGGAGAGGTCGCTGTGAACCTCCCGGAAGAGGGGAAGGGGTCGTGATCTTGGTGTGTTGCGTGTGAGCAGCTGGCATCGGCACGGAGGAGGAAAAGAAATAGCTATGTATGAATTTGTCTGCAGGGAGATAATAGTCGGACACAATCTGCTCCGTTCTGTCCTCCACTTGTGCTGCAGGCTACTATCTTTCTACTAACAGACAGAAAGCTTGCATGACGCTAGTCCGCAGTGACAGGGAGTATGTATCATTAGTAGCCCTTCTAATCACTAGCTCTGGGTGGAATTGGAGAACTTTTTTTATGTGTTGTCATTGTTCTGCTTCCCCCAGTATCTGAATGTCCTTGCCTGGCCCGATCTGTTCTCGCCCCCCCCCCCAGCTGGGCACGGCCAGGTGCGACGGGTTAAGGTTCCAGCCGTATCTGCATGTGTGCAGTGTCCCAGTGTGAGGAGCTCTGCCCAGAATGAATAAACCTGCTGCCACCGGTTTAAGGGGCAGCTCCTTGACCTGTTGGGGTGACAGCGTGGCGACTGCTCTGTGCGTTTTGCAGCTGAGCTCAGTCCCATGTGGGTAATTAGAGGTGTTTGAAGGTACTGCAGGAGCAGCCAATTTGTATCCTACTTTGCATATTCCTCAAGCTGTATGAATTAATCATCAGGCGAGATGAGTTCTGACAAACCAAGAATGTAAAGTGTAAAATAGTTCCACTGATCTGCCAAATGCTAAATGATTCTATCTGCCTTCAAGGCTGCGTCCTAAACGGGAATATCACAGCCATAGATGGGAATAGCGCGGATGTAGGTAGGAATACCGCGGTCCTGGGCTGTCGTCATAGACAGGAATATTGCAGCCTTGCAGTGGAAGCCAGGGGCCGTAGACATGAATAGCGCCATAGGCAGAAATCTCGTAGCCCTGGCCCAGGGCCGTAGACAGGAATACCGCAGAAAGACGCCATAGGCAGAAATCTCGTAGCCCTGGCCCAAGGCCGTAGACAGGAGTACTGCAGCAAGGCGCCATAGGCAAAAATCTTGTAGCCCTGGCCCAAGGCCGTAGACAGGAATACCGCAGCAAGGCGCCATAGGCAGAAATCTCGTAGCCCTGGCCTAAGGCCGTAGACAGGAATACCGCAGCAAGGCGCCATAGGCAGAAATCTCGTAGCCCTGGCCCAGGGCCATAGACGGGAATACCGCAGCAAGGCGCCATAGGCAGAAATATCGTTGCCCTGGCTCAGGGCCGTAGACCGGAATACCGCAGCAAGGCGCCATAGGCAGAAATATCGTAGCCCTGGCCCAGGACCGTAGTGTAAAATAATTCTACAGATCTACCGAATACTAAATGATTCTTCTGCCTTCAGGAATACCACAGCTATAGATGGGAATGGCGAGGCCGTAGGCAGGAATATTGCAGCCTAACACAGGTCCGTAGGCAGGAATACTGCAGTGAGGGGGCCACAGGCAGGAAAACCCTGGCACTGGAAGCAGGAATATTGTAGCCTGGGGCCGTAGACAGGAATACTGCAGTGAGGTGCCACAGGCAGGAAAACCCTGGCACTGGAAGCAGGAATATTGTAGCCTGGGGCCGTAGGCAGGAATACTGCAGTGAGGCGCCACCGGCAGGAAAACCCTGGCACTGGAAGCAGGAATACTGTAGCCTGGGGCCGTAGGCAGGAATACTGCAGTGAGGCGCCACAGGCAGGAAAACCCTGGCACTGGAAGCAGGAATATTGTAGCCTGGGGCCGTAGGCAGCAATACTGCAGTGAGGTGCCACAGGCAGGAAAACCCTGGCACTGGAAGCAGGAATATTGTAGCCTGGGGCCGTAGGCAGGAATACTGCAGTGAGGCGCCACAGGCAGGAAAACCCTGGCACTGGAAGCAGGAATATTGTAGCCTGGGGATGTAGGCAGGAATACTGCAGTGAGGCGCCACAGGCAGGAAAACCCTGGCACTGGAAGCAGGAATATTGTAGCCTGGGGCCGTAGGCAGGAATACTGCAGTGAGGTGCCACAGGCAGGAAAACCCTGGCACTGGAAGCAGGAATATTGTAGCCTGGGGCCGTAGACAGGAATACTGCAGTGAGGCGCCACAGGCAGGATAACCCTGGCACTGGAAGCAGGAATATTGTAGCCTGGGGATGTAGGCAGGAATACTGCAGTGAGGCGCCACAGGCAGGAAAACCCTGGCACTGGAAGCAGGAATATTGTAGCCTGGGGCCGTAGGAATAATGCAGTGAGGCGCCACAGGCAGGAAAACCCTGGCACTGGAAGCAGGAATATTGTAGCCTGGGGCCGTAGGCAGGAATACTGCAGTGAGGCGCCACAGGCAGGAAAACCCTGGCACTGGAAGCAGGAATATTGTAGCCTGGGGCCGTAGGCAGGAATACTGCAGTGAGGCGCCACAGGCAGGAAAACCCTGGCACTGGAAGCAGGAATAGGAATACTGCAGTGAGGCGCCACAGGCAGGAAAACCCTGGCAGCAGGAATATTGTAGCCTGGGGCCATAGGCAGGAATACTGCAGTGAGGCGCCACAGGCAGGAAAACCCTGGCACTGGAAGCAGGAATATTGTAGCCTGGGGCCGTAGGCAGGAATACTGCAGTGAGGCGCCACAGGCAGGAAAACCCTGGCACTGGAAGCAGGAATAGGAATACTGCAGTGAGGCACCACAGGCAGGAAAATCCTGGCCCTGGAAGCAGGAATATTGTAGCCTGGGGCCGTAGGCAGGAATACTGCAGTGAGGCGCCACAGGCAGGAAAACCCTGGCACTGGAAGCAGGAATATTGTAGCCTGGGGCCGTAGGCAGGAATACTGCAGTGAGGTGCCACAGGCAGGAAAACCCTGGCACTGGAAGCAGGAATATTGTAGCCTGGGGCCGTAGGCAGGAATACTGCAGTGAGGCGCCACAGGCAGGAAAACCCTGGCACTAGAAGCAGGAATATTGTAGCCTGGGGATGTAGGCAGGAATACTGCAGTGAGGCGCCACAGGCAGGAAAACCCTGGCACTGGAAGCAGGAATAGGAATACTGCAGTGAGGCGCCACAGGCAGGAAAACCCTGGCACTGGAAGCAGGAATATTGTAGCCTGGGGCCATAGGCAGGAATACTGCAGTGAGGCGCCACAGGCAGGAAAACCCTGGCACTGGAAGCAGGAATATTGTAGCCTGGGGCCGTTGTCGGGAATGTCTCATTCTAGCCTCTTGCATACCGACTTTGAATTACTATCATTATTTCTGTAAAAACATTGATTTTATTTTGTTTCTGCGGAGAGATCATTTGAAGGGAAAGTGAGGAAATCTAAGTATTGTTTCAGGTGACCCAATTAAACTATATTGTTTGTCCCACAGCCCATGAAACAGAGCTGGCTCTATTCTGTGACGCTGACTACAGACAGTACAAGGACAACCCCGTCTCCACGTGGTGACCACAATCTGGAGTGTAAGGTGGATTCTGGGAGTTCCCTTTGTCCAACTTGCAGAACTGCTCATCTGGGTGACTGTGATAAAACTATCAGCCATGGAAGCTGCACGTAGGCCTTATCTAATAAACCTTTCTGTGTTGTCTCATCCTATGTCCCTATATCGGCTCACTGTGTCTTTCTGTTGGCGTCTGTATAAGCGATCTACAGCAGCGGTGGGTGACACGGAGTCCTTTCCCTTATTTACTCCTCTTAGTAATTCCACAGAGGGAGCACAATGCAGGCACACAGTTAATGTCAGTGGAGTTTGGACAACCTATGGCCAATCACATTTGTTGGGAGAGGCTGAATCATTGGGCATTCCTGGCTGAAGAGTGCCATGTGATTGGATGTATGGTGACCACATGATGCTCTCATTCAATCATGAGCAACCAGGCAGGAGCGTGCTAGTGTCCAGTAGCATCTCAGCAGTAAGCATAATGCCCAGGAAAATGGTAGCAATTCATTCCTATCCAGCTTCCAAGACATCATCCTTGAGTAGGGTGCCGTCACACAGTGTGTAGCAGGGTAGTGTGTGATAGGATGGTGACATCAGGGTAGGTGCAGTGCCGCCACACAGTGTGTAGCAGGGTAGTGTGTGATAGGATGGTGACATCAGGGTAGGTGCAGTGCCGCCACACAGTGTGTAGCAGGGTAGTGTGTGATAGGATGGTGATATCAGGGTAGGTGCAGTGCTGTCACACAGTCTATGTAGCAGGGTAGTGTGTGATAGGATAGTGATGTTGGAATAGGTGCAGTGCTGTCACACAGTCTATGCAGCAGGGTAGTGTGTGATAAGATGGTGATGTCTGAGTAGGTTCAGTGCAGTCACACAGTCTATGTAGCAGGGTAGTGTGTGATAGGATGGTGATATCAGGGTAGGTGCAGTACAGTCACACAGTATGTAGCAGGGTAGTGTGTGATAGGATGGTGATATCATGGTAGGTGCAGTGCTGTCACACAGTCTATGCAGCAGGGTAGTGTGTGATAGTTGCAGTGCTGTCACACAGTCTATGTAGCAGGGTAGTGTGTGATAGGATAGTGATGTTGGAATAGGTGCAGTGCTGTCACACAGTCTATGCAGCAGGGTAGTAGTGTGTGATAAGATGGTGATAACTGAGTAGGTGCAGTGCTGTCACACAGTCTATGTAGCAGGGTAGTGTGTGATAGGATGGTGATATCATGGTAGGTGCAGTGCTGTCACACAGTCTATGTAGCAGGGTAGTGTGTGATAGGATGGTGATGTCTGAGTAGGTGCTGTGCAGTCACACAGTCTATGTAGCAGGGTAGTGTGTAATAAGATGGTGATGTTGGAGTAGGTGCAGTGCAGTCACACAGTCTATGTAGCAGGGTAGTGTGTGATAGGATGGTGATGTTGGAGTAGGTGCAGTGCTGTCACACAGTCTGTGTAGCAGGGTAGTGTGTGATAGGATGGTGATATCAGGGTAGGTGCAGTGCTGTCACACAGTGTGTAGCAGGGTAGTGTGTGATAGGATGGTGATATCAGGGTAGGTGCAGTGCTGTCACACAGTGTGTAGCAGGGTAGTGTGTGATAGGATGGTGATGTCTGAGTAGGTGCAGTGCTGTCACACAGTCTATGTAGCAGGGTAGTGTGTGATAGGATGGTGATATCAGGGTAGGTGCAGTGCTGTCACACAGTGTGTAGCAGGGTAGTGTGTGATAAGATGGTGATATCAGGGTAGGTGCAGTGCAGTCACACAGTCTATGTAGCAGGGTAGTGTGTGATAAGATGGTGATATCAGGGTAGGTGCAGTGCTGTCACACAGTCTATGTAGCAGGGTAGTGTGTGATAGGATGGTGATATCAGGGTAGGTGCAGTGCTGTCACACAGTGTGTAGCAGGGTAGTGTGTGATAGGATGGTGATGTCTGAGTAGGTGCCGTGCAGTCACACAGTCTATGTAGCAGGGTAGTGTGTGATAGGATGGTGATGTTGGAGTAGGTGCAGTGCTGTCACACAGTCTATGTAGCAGGGTAGTGTGTGATAGGATGGTGATATCAGGGTAGGTGCAGTGCTGTCACACAGTGTGTAGCAGGGTAGTGTGTGATAAGATGGTGATATCAGGGTAGGTGCAGTGCTGTCGCACAGTCTATGTAGTAGGGTAGTGTGTGATAGGATGGTGATGTTGGAGTAGGTGCAGTGCTGTCACACAGTCTATGTAGCAGGGTAGTGTGTGATAAGATGGTGATATCAGGGTAGGTGCAGTGCTGTCATACAGTCTATGTAGCAGGATAGTGTGTGATAGGATGGTGATATCAGGGTAGGTGCCGTGCAGTCACACAGTCTATGTAGCAGGTTAGAGAAAATATATTAAAGTGCTGCTGGAAAGAATCTGTTAATGTATAAATATATGGCTGTGCGCGCCCAACCCGAACAACACTTAAATTGACCTTCGGGTGTAATCTAGTGTCTGCCGGTGCGCACAACACTTGAATTCCCCCCCATAGGAGGTGAGGAGCAGTGTTAGCCTTTTATTATATAGGATAATTTAAAAAAAAAAAAAAAAAATGTTCCGTGTAGAAACCTCAATCAATTAAAACAGACAAATTTGTGTTCACAGGCACAGTATTGTATATGCAGGCAATTCCACTCTGGTTATTCACTGCACAAGTCCCAATAATATACTATCAGTTCAACAGAGTCCTTTCCCGTTAGGGATAATTACCAGTCCAGACATGATGTGGACCCTTAAGGCTATCACGCACGCACGCACGTGTTGACCGGACGGCAAAAAGCTGCCAGTTTTTTTTGTTTTTCTTTTGTTGCTGTGTACTTTTTTTTTTTGCACAACTACGTAACTAGATGGGTGCTTTCAGACGGCACGGACATGGCTCGGTCGCTATGTTACAACCGCCAATATCCACTGGCTAGGGCGGCTGCCGTCCTGTTGCGGTGGCTGCTGCTGCACATGCCCACAACATTCAACATGGCACAAAGCCGCTGTGTGTGAAAGCCACTGATTCACGGGCAAAAATCTGTGTGGCTTTTTGCTGTCCGGTAAAACCTGATGTATGTGAAATAGCCCTTACAGTCCTTCGGCCAGGTGACTTGCAGCCACTTACCTACCAATGACTGTAAGGATTCCCTAATAGGAAACGGCTCTATTGGAGCGATCGCATATTATTGGGACTTATACAGTATAATTATGAGTGAATAACCAGAGTGGAATTGCCGGCATATACAATACTGTGCCCATGAGCACAACATGGGTCTGTTTTCATTGATTGAGGTTTCTACATGGAACATTTCTTAAATTATATATATTTTTTTAATACTGTAGTATTTTTATAAAACAAGATTATAGTATAAAACAAAGGCAAAACAGAAAACATACAGAATAAACACAACATACAGGTAGTATTATGCAGAGCCAAGTGCAGGGAAACAAGCAAAAAGTAGCATTCAGTATTGACAGAAAACATCATATAATACTCCGGAGGAGCAGCAAATATATAAAACAATGGGGGTCATTCCGAGTTGTTCGCTCGCAAGTGAATTTTAGCAGATTTGCTCATGCTAAGCCGCCGCCTACTGGGAGTGAATCTTAGCATCTTAAAATTGCGAACGATGTATTCGCAATATTGCGATTACACACCTCGTAGCAGTTTCTGAGTAGCTCCAGACTTACTCGGCATCTGCGATCATTTCACTGCTTGTCGTTCCTGGTTTGACGTCACAAACACACCCAGCGTTCGCCCAGACACTCCCCCGTTTCTCCGGCCACTCCTGCATTTTTTCCGGAAACGGTAGCGTTTTTTCCCACACGCCCATAAAACGGCCTGTTTCCGCCCAGTAACACCCATTTCCTGTCAATCACATTACGATCGCCAGAACGATGAAAATGCCGTGAGTAAAATTCCTAAGTGCATAGCAAATTTACTTGGCGCAGTCGCAGTGCGGACATTGCGCATGCGCATTAAGCGGAAAATCGCTGCGATGCGAAGATTTTTACCGAGCGAACATCTCGAAATGACCCCCAATGAACAGGTAACAGCACATGGGTATAAAAATACCATACAGGAGTGCTCAGATGTATCAGCCCAGGGCCCCAAATTATTTTACAGGGGGGACAGTGCAAACAGGTCATCCATTGTACCCAAGTGATATATCTAACATGAAGGCTGTGGGGCAGAGAATGTACATCGGATGTTTTATATTATATTGTTAGAAATGTTAAATATTATTCATACCAACTGCAAAATATATATATATATGTAAAAGAACAAATGAGGAGCGCGAATATCAGTAAAAGTTGTGAGCATTTAATAAAAAGAAGTATACATACATCTCAGAAAGAGATAAGCAGCACGATGTTATCACACACACGGCGCCTCCGGATAGCACCAGTGGAGCGGCCGCCGGTCACAGCTCATCAACCGATCCCTCTCGGGACCTCACAGGATCAAGTCAGCAGCGATGTGGTTACATCCAGTGTCCAATTACCATGCCAACGCGTTTCGTCACGAGGACTTCGTCAGGGGGTGTGGCTACCCAAAGTCGGACCTCACTTTTTATACCCGTCATATTCATTTGCCGACTTCCACATTATCGCTCATAATCAGCAATATATATATATTTACACACAGATACATTAACAGATTATTTCTAGCAGCACTGTAATTTATTTTCTCTACACTTTCTGTATTTTCTACTAATCCTTTTACCGCTGCTCTGTATTATCCGGGCAGCGCCAGTGTGGATCACAGATGTTGCTGCCAGAGTGGCCCATTTATCAAACAATATTTGTGGCTATGTCTTCAAAAACACCCATTGTCGTGGGCTAGCCGTAAATATTCTGCATCCCTGCAATGTAAGAAGGAGTCATGTATCTCCAATACCTGCTGCATCCCACCATTGCTGCTTGCAGCCGCGTCTCCCGTAGGCTTCTATGGGGGATGTGATACTATCAGATGTATCTATATCCAAAATGCAAAGCATTCCCGATACTGTCCCCCGCTGCTACCTATGTGCTACACTTCGCTGGATGTAGTTCCGCCTGTTGTGGCCCCTGTGCATGGCAGTCACGATGACCGTGCATGTGCAGGGGCCCGGACACCATGTTTGGCACATCACAGGGACCCTGTTTCTGCCTGTGCCGGGTGATAAATGCAACTGATGCGATATTAGCGCCCAGGATTGCATTGCAAATGCGATCATTAGTAAATAGGCCTCAGTGTGAGAGTGCAGGCGCACAGTCTATTTAGCAGGTTAGTCCATTGGTTCCCAAACTCAGGCCTCATGGCACTCCTAACAGTCCTGGTTTTAAGGATATCCATGGTTGAGCACACATTGACTGAGGTGAGGTACTAATGAAGTCACCTGTGCTTATAGCATGCAGCAGGTTAGGCTGGGAGTGCGGTGCTACCACCCTCATATTACAGCCTGATTGTGCTACACTCGCTCGGTGACCATAGGTTAGTACGTTCGGTTAGTCTCTGATGGGATGGTGACACAATGCATTATACTATCACCTACGATCACACTACCTGCATCTATTGTGCGCTGTTTGATCGCTGCATCCTGCACAGAAATATTTTCAGAAGTAAAAAAAACACATTTCCTGCTGCACCAGCAAACGATAACACGAATACAGGGTAAATACACTTTATTAAGGCACAGATACAGATCTTACAATCGTACGGTCCGGTATAGGCACAAGGTGTAAATACAGCATTGTGCTTTGGTGTATATATAATACAGAAACAGTCTATAATATAAGAGTCTGTGACAGTTCTGCATTTACATCGATTCCCTATGGGAAATGTACACTGGGATGTTGCTACGAGACGGGGTAATTACCCGTTTGGTCCTAGTCTATAAGTATTAAAATACATTTCGATAATCTTAATAACACACAGCCGCTTGTCCCTGTGGATTGTCCTTGTGTGAGCCCTGCAGCCAGACTCCTATATTCCAGCACTGGATCCCTTCAGTGATAGTTTTACTTACTGACATAGACATTTCCATTATGTGAACCAGAGGTTCTCAAACTTGGTCCTCGTGGGCCCACACAGTGCATGTTTTGCAGGTGCACAGGTGTATTAATTACTCACTGACACATTTTAAAAGGTCCACAGGTGGAGCTAATTATTTCACTTGTGATTCTGTGAGACCTGCAAAACATGCACTGTGTGAGCCCCCGAGGACCGAGTTTGAGAACCTCTGATGTAAACAGTGATTACAGGACGCCCCCTGAAATGTAAAGTGTGTGGAACACAGCCCATAAAAAATGATGTTATCCTTCACCCATGCAATAACTGAGCGCTACAGTTTATCTGTGACAGTGGCGCCTTATTTACTTTTATAAGGTGCCACTAAGTGTGCGCAGCGCCGTACAGGGTAAACCTAAAAACACGTCTCAGTACCAAGCGTTAATATACCAGCAGCAAGCGGGAAGGGAAGAATATCAAGTTAAGAGTAGGGTGGTAAGCTTTAACAAAACATACGTCTTAAGGGCGCAGTGAAAGCCGGCAATACTGGGAGAGTCTGATTAGGCAAAGGCATGAGTACCAGGGAATGGGGGGACCGCGAGCAAACACCTTGTCCATTATGAGACAGGGCACTTCTCTGTATATATGACAGAGGGGTCTGTTACTAAGGTTTATTCCGCTCTGTGCTATAAATAAGTCTACATTTACTACCCAGACTGTAATAACGGATACAAATGACTACTTTGGCTGATCTGGTAGTTTTGGTAATACATTGCAGCAGCCAGCACAGCTAGCCGCATCTGAGCTGGAAGAGCATCCGCCAATAACGCGCTCACAGCAGAGGCAGACGCTACGGCCGCTCCCTGATGGCATCAAGGGGATGACCAACGCTGGTTCTGCCCGTAGCGTGGTGCTGCCTGTGCCTGGATAACAGGGAAACCCTAACCAACTGCACAATTCCTGGCACTAGGTGACACGTGGCTTTCCCACAGAAGGAGTTATCGGAGGAGGAAAGGTCTTCTATGGAACAGAGCAAGTTCCTGTAGACATTTGTCACAGAGCAGTATTTCATACGTGAAGTGGTTATTTTGGACAAGGCATTGTATTTTTGGTACATATGGTAAAAGTTTGGAATCACGTCTACAGGTTGGTCTACAAGAACATGGAGGCAACAAGTTACTTTAAACTGGTGACTTATCCAGCTGTATGTAAGCCAGGAGCGGAGGCCCTGGTGGAAGTGCCGTGAAGGACGTTTCGGTCAAACATTGCTGGAAGATTCCCTTGATCCCTCACTGGGAAGCCGGCTGGTGACATTTGCGTACTTGTCCTTCTCCCACCCTCTGCGGATCTTCTGCAGTTTTACGTGAATACACGGCAATAGGAAGAGGATTCTGGCTATTATGATGATGAAAGGCACCACCAGCGTGAGGGTAAAGGTAGGCGGCAGGTAAAACTTGTAGCGGCTTCCTTCAAACGCTCGTGACCACCCAAACGTAAGTGTATGGAGGGTGCTGATTACCATGGCGGCAAATCCCAGCGTAGACTGCAAATAAAAACAGATTTAAGGCTCAGAGAAAGAGACTTTAGCTGTCTGCATTAAAGCAACTTCCTTCTCTGTCTTCATTAAGTGACAGAAACCGCTGATAAAATTCAGATTGCTGCAGAAATAAGACAGAGAAGCAGCAGGTCCCCTGGTGACCAGCAAAGCCTGGAATTAAGCGGTAACAGGTTTCACATTGTTTGGCTTCTCTGTAGCCTCCAGACGAGTAAGATGCTAATTGGAGAAGAACTAAAGAACAGTCGTTATCAGAACTATGAAACAAAAGCTCGGGACACATTATAAATTCTCCTTTAGTTTTCTTTAACTTCTGCATAGGGAATAAAGGGGGTGGATGTCACATCCATCTCTAGTGACTTGTGTTATCTGCCAGCGTCACACAGACGGAGAAGGGAAGATGGGCAGTAACTCGCACAAGCCCAGATCTCTGCTTTGCATCCAGTTACACCTACGGTACCTCAATGACTAGGTTAAACAAAACCCACTGCACCTAGGCTACCAAATAGCTTATTACGGTGGGGACCATAAACCTCTGCAGATATAGATGTATTTAATTGAAGGTGAATGGTGTGAATTGCGGTAGCCGATGTGTAACGGCACCGCATCTCGTACCCTTTGTCCACCCAGCTGAATCCCAAATACGCTCAAAAGTGCTCGCTACCCTATGGGGTAGCAAACACTTGTGCAAGATCACGCTACCGTAAAGTGTGGCTGCTGCTGAGCTGATTCGGCTAGGCAAAATCATTCACCTGCAATTGAATTCCCCGCCTTAGAGTACTAATCCTGCATGGTGATCCCCTTTAGTCTTATCTGGGGAAA
Source organism: Pseudophryne corroboree (assembly GCF_028390025.1). Taxonomy (NCBI): domain Eukaryota; kingdom Metazoa; phylum Chordata; class Amphibia; order Anura; family Myobatrachidae; genus Pseudophryne; species Pseudophryne corroboree. The sequence goes on from NC_086450.1 coordinate 28,043,640, forward strand.
ATCATTCTATATATCCAAGCATGTACAATTATTATTATTATCATCATCCTTTATTTGTATAACGCCACAAAGGATCTGCAGCGCCAATTACAGAGTATATAAAGAAATAAGCAAAACAAGAAAACGGTGACTTACAGTTCAGGAGAATATAGGACACATACAGGGTATATGAACAAAGCTGCGTCGGCAGACCGCACTGACATAAGTTTACAGGGTGGCAGAAAATCGAAAGATTTGGTGCCGTTGAGGGGAGTATGGAGTTGAAGCTGCTTTAAGTAAGAGCAGGAAAGGGACGTGAGGGAAGAGGGCCCTGCTCGTAAGAGCTGCATTCTAATTATCCAGCTCTCATTTCAGTTGGTGCATTTTCACTTTGTAAGTTTTTTTTTTCTTTTTCCTGCAACTCAGTTGTTATTTATCATCACGTGGAGCTTTAATATATCGTCTACTCTAGACAGACCTGAGCTTGAGTCAGGAGATGGTCACTGGCCCATTACCCTGCCCTGTGGACGTGTATTGTAGAGAAGATCTACAGTGTCCAGGTAGACAGTCATTAGGTTAACATGTATTCGGTCGACAGGGACAAATGGTAGACAGTGGGTAAGGTTGACAGGCACAAAGGTCAACATGAGAGTGGTCGAAACAGAAATGGTCGACACACTTTTTTAAAAGTTTTTTGGGTGTCATTTTGTATGTTTCATCATATCACAATCAGTGGAAACGTGTACCCTTGCGGGCTCGCTTCGCTGGCCGCGCTACGGGCAGGGTGGCTCGCTCTGCTACCGCTGCCCTTGCCACAGGTTACTTTCTCTATCGTCCTAAGTGGATGCTGGGGTTCCTGAAAGGACCATGGGGAATAGCGGCTCCGCAGGAGACAGGGCACAAAAAAGTAAAGCTTTTACCAGATCAGGTGGTGTGCACTGGCTCCTCCCCCTATGACCCTCCTCCAGACTCCAGTTAGATTTTTGTGCCCGGCCGAGAAGGGTGCAATCTAGGTGGCTCTCCTAAAGAGCTGCTTAGAGAAAGTTTAGCTAGGTTTTTTATGTTACAGTGATTCCTGCTGGCAACAGGATCACTGCAGCGAGGGACTGAGGGGAGAAGGAGTCAACTCACCTGCGTGCAGGATGGATTGGCTTCTTGGCTACTGGACATCAAGCTCCAGAGGGACGATCACAGGTACAGCCTGGATGGTCACCGGAGCCGCGCCGCCGGCCCCCTTGCAGATGCTGAAGACAGAAGAGGTCCAGAATCGGCGGCTGAAGACTCCTGCAGTCTTCTAAAGGTAGCGCACAGCACTGCAGCTGTGCGCCATTTTCCTCTCAGCACACTTCACACAACAGTCACTGAGGGTGCAGAGCGCTGGGGGGGGCGCTCTGAGAGGCAAATAAAAACCTTATTAGAGGCAAAAAATACCTCACATATAGCCCACAGAGGCTATATGGAGATATTTAACCCCTGCCTAACTTCAAAAATAGCGGGAGACGAGGCCGCCGAAAAAGGGGCGGGGCCTATCTCCTCAGCACACAGCGCCATTTTCTCTCACAGAAAAGCTGGAGAGAAGGCTCCCAGGCTCTCCCCTGCACTGCACTACAGAAACAGGGTTAAAACAGAGAGGGGGGGCACTGATTTTGGCGATATTGTATATATATAAAAGATGCTATAAGGGAGAAACACTTATATAAGGTTGTCCCTATATAATTATAGCGTTTTTGGTGTGTGCTGGCAGACTCTCCCTCTGTCTCCCCAAAGGGCTAGTGTGGGTCCTGTCCTCTGTCAGAGCATTCCCGGTGTGTGTGCTGTGTGTCGGTACGTGTGTGTCGACATGTATGAGGACGATGTTGGTGAGGAGGCGGAGAAATTGCCTGTAATGGTGATGTCACTCTCTAGGGAGTCGACACCGGAATGGATGGCTTATTTAGAGAATTACGTGAGAATGTCAACACGCTGCAAGGTCGGTTGACGACATGAGACGGCCGACAATCTATTAGGACCGGTCCAGGCGTCTCAGAAACACCGTCAGGGGTTTTAAAAACGCCCATTTACCTCAGTCGGTCGACACAGACACAGACACGGACACTGAATACAGTGTCGACGGTGAATAAACAAACGTATTTCTCATTAGGGCCACACGTTAAGGGCAATGAAGGAGGTGTTACGTGTTTCTGATACTACAAGTACCACAAGAAAGGGTATTATGTGGGAGTGAAAAAACTACCTGTAGTTTTTCCTGAATCAGATAAAATAAAATGAAGTGTGTGATGATGCGTAGGGTTACCCCGATAGCAAATATTGGCGTTATACCCTTTCCCGCCAGAAATTAGGGTACGTTGGGAAACACCCCTTAGGGTGATAAGGCGCTCACACGCTTATCAAGTGGCGTTACCGTCTCCAGATACGGCCGCCCTCAAGGAGCCAGCTGATAGGAAGCTGGAAAAATATCCTAAAAAGTATATACACACATACGGTGGTTATACTGCGACCAGCGATCGCCATCAGCCTGGAGATGCAGTGCTGGGTTGGCTTGGTCGGATTCCCTGACTGAAAATATTTTATTCATGTAGAGCATTTAATAGGATGCATTCTATATATATGTATGTGAGATGCACAGAGGGATATTTGCTCTCTGGCATCAAGATAAGTGCGTTGTCCATATCTCCCAGAAGATGTCAGGGACACGACAGTGGTCAGGTGATACAGATCCCATACGGCAGATGGAAGTATTGCTGTATAAAGGGAAGGAGTTATTTGGGGGTCGGTCCATCGGACCTGGGGACCACAGCAACAGCTGGGAAATCCAACCTTTTTTACCCCAAGTTACATCTCAGCTAAAAAAGACACCGTCTTTTCAGCCTCAATCTTTCCTTTCCCATGAGGGCATGCAGGCAAAAGGCCAGTCATATCTGCCCAGACATAGAGGTAAGGGAAGTAGACTGCAGCAGGCAGCCCTTTCCCAGGAAAAGAAGCCCTCCACCGCGTCTGCCAAGTCCTCAGCATGACGCTGGGGCCGTGCAAGCGGACTCAAGGTGGGGGGGTAGTCTCAAGAGTCTCAGGGCGCAGTGGGATCACTCGCAAGTTGACCCCTAGATCGTACGAGTATTATCCCAGGGGTAAAGATTGGAGAGTCGAGACATCTTCTCCTCGCAGCTTCCTGAAGTCTGCTTTACCAACGGCTCCCTCCGACAGGGAGGCAGCATTGGAAACAATTCACAAGCTGTATATCCAGCAGGTGATAATCAAAGTACCCCTCCTACGACAAGGAAAAGGGTATTATTTTTCCACACTATATTGTGGTACTGAAGCCAGACGGCTTGGTGACACATAGTCTAAATCTAAAATGTTTTGAACACTTACATAAAAGGTTCAAATCGAGATAAAGTCACTCAGAGCAGTGATAGCGAACCGGAAAAAAGGGGACTATATGGTGTCCCTGGACATCAAGGATTACCTCCATGTCCAAAATTTGTCCTTCTCATCAAGGGTACCTCTGGTTCGTGGTACAGAACTGTCAATATCAGTTCAGACGATGCCGTTTGAATTATCCACGGCACCCCGGGCCTTTTTACCAAGGTAATGGCCGAAAAGATGTTTCTTCAAAGAAAAAAGGCATCTAAATTATCCCTTACTTGCACGACCTAAAAAGGGCAAGTTCCAGAGAACAGTTGGAGGTCGGAAGAGCACTATCTAAAGTAGTTCTTCGACGGCACGACTGGATTCTAAATATTCCAAGAATCGCAGCTGTTTTCCGACGATACGTCTGCTGTTCCTAGGGATGATTCTGGACACGGTTCAGAAAAAGGTTTTTCTTCCCGAGGAAAAAGCCAAGGAGTTATCCGACCTGTCAGGAACCTCCTAAAACCAGGAAAGGTGTCTGTACATCAATGCACAAGAGTCCTGGGAAAAATGGTGGCTTTTTACGAAGCAATTCCATTCGGCAGATTCCATGCAAGAATTTTCCAAAGGGATCTGTTGGACAAATGGTCAGGGTCGCATCCTCAGATGCACCTGCGAATAACCCTGTCGCCAAGGACAAGGGTATATCTTCTGTGGTGGTTGCAAAAGGCTCATCTATTGGAGGGCCGCAGATTCGGCATACAGGATTGATCCTGGTGACCACGGACGCCAGCCTGAGAGGTTGGGGAGCAGTCACACAAGGAAGAAACTTCCAGGGGGTATGGACGAACCTGGAAAAGTCTATTCACATAAACATTCTGGTACTAAGAGCAATCTAAAATGCTCTAAGCCAGGCGGAACCACTCCTGCAAGGAAAACCGGTGTTGATTCAGTCGGACAACATCACGGCGGTCGCCCATGTAAACAGACAGGGCGGCACAAGAAGCAGGAGTGCAATGGCAGAAGCTGCCAAGATTCTTCGCTGGGCGGAGAATCACGTAATAGCACTGTCAGCAGTGTTCTTCCCGGGCGTGGACAACTGGGAAGCAGTCTTCCTCAGCAGACACGATATTCACCCGGGAGAGGGGGGTCTTCATCCAGAAGTCTTCCACATGCTAATAAACTGTTGAGAAAGACCAATGGTAGACATGATGGCGTCTCGCCTCAACAAGAAACTGGACAAGTATTGCGCCAGGTCAAGAGATCCACAGGCAATAGCTGTGGACGCACTGGTAACACCTTGGGTGTACAAATCAGTATATGTGTTTCCTCCTCTGCCTCTCATACCAACGGTATTGAAGATTATACGGTGAAGAGGAGTAAGAACAATACTAGTGGCTCCGGATTGGCCAAGAAGGACTTGGTACCCGGAACTTCAAGAGTTGGTCACGGACGACCCGTGCCCTCTACTTCTGAGAAGGGACCTGCTACAACAGGGTCCCTGTCTCTTTCAAGACTTACCGCGGCTGCGTTTGACGGCATGGCGGTTGAACGCCAGATCCTAAAAGGGAAAGGCATTCCAGAAGAAGTCATTCCTACCTTGATTAAGGCAAGGAAGGAAGTCACCGCGAAACATTATCACCGCATTTGGCGAAAATATGTCGCGTGGTGCGAGGATCGGAGTGTTCCGACGGAGGAATTTCAACTGGGTCGTTTCCTACATTTCCTACAATCAGGATTGTCTATGGGTCTCAAATTGAGATCTATTAAGGTTCAAATTTCGGCCCTGTCAATATTCTTCCAAAAAGAATTGGCCTCAGTTCCTGAGGTACAGACTTTTGTTAAAGGAGTACTGCATATACAGCCTCCTGTGGTGCCTCCGGTGGCACCGTGGGATCTAAATGTAGTTTTAGATTTCCTCAAATCCCATTGGTTTGAACCATTGAATAAGGTGGATTTTAAATATCTCACATGGAAAGTGACTAAGTTACTGGCCCTGGCTTCCGCCAGGAAAGTATCTGAATTGGCGGCTTTATCTTATAAAAGCCCTTATCTAATCTTCCATTCGGATAGGGCAGAACTGAGGACTCGTCCGCATTTTCTCCCTAAGGTGGTATCAGCGTTTCACCTGAACCAACCTATTGTGGTGCCTGCGGCCACTGGCGACTTGGAGGACTCCAAGTTGTTGGACGTTGTCAGAGCCTTAAAAATATACATTTCAAGGACGGCTGAAGTCAGAAAATCTGACCCGCTGTTGATACTATATGCACCCAACAAGTTGGGTGCCCCTGCTTCTAAGCAGACGATTGCTCGTTGGATTTGTAACACAATTCAACTTGCTCATTCTGTGGCAGGCCTGCCACAGCCTAAATCTGTTAAGGCCCATTCCACAAGGAAGGTGGGCTCATCTTGGGCGGCTGCCCGAGGGGTCTCGGCATTACAATTCTGCCGAGCAGCTACGTGGTCGGGGGAAAACACGTTTGTAAAATTCTACAAATTTGATACCCTGGCAAAAGAGGACTTGGAATTCTCTCATTCGGTGCTGCAGAGTCATCCGCACTCTCCCGCCCGTTTGGGAGCTTTGGTATAATCCCCATGGTCCTTTCAGGAACCCCAGCATCCACTTAGGACGATAGAGAAAATAAGAATTTACTTACCGATAATTCTATTTCTCGGAGTCCGTAGTGGATGCTGGGCGCCCATCCCAAGTGCGGATTATCTGCAATACTGTACATAGTTATTGTTAACAAATTCGGGTTATATTGTTAAGGAGCCATCTTTAAGAGGCTTTCTGTTATCATACTGTTAACTGGGTTTAGATCACAAGTTGTACGGTGTGATTGGTGTGGCTGGTATGAGTCTTACCCGGGATTCAAATTGCCTCCCTTATTGTGTACGCTCGTCCGGGCACAGTACCTAACTGGAGTCTGGAGGAGGGTCATAGGGGGAGGAGCCAGTGTACACCACCTGATCTGGTAAAAGCTTTACTTTTTTGTGCCCTGTCTCCTGCGGAGCCGCTATTCCCCATGGTCCTTTCAGGAACCCCAGCATCCACTACGGACTCCGAGAAATAGAATTATCGGTAAGTAAATTCTTATTTTTCCCAATCGTATTCCATGTGGATCAAGCGAAAGTTGGGAAAACATGTAAAACCCACCAAAAAACTTGTGTCGACCAATGTCATATCTTTTTGAACCCGTTGACCTTTCATATATTGAACTTTTGTACCTGTCGACCATATGGTATGGACCTGTTGACTGCCGACCTGGACACTTGACCTATCATCCGGATACCCCCGCGGACACCTTAGCATTCTGTCGACGACTAACCTGGATGAATGTGAACTCTCTCCAGTTCAGGGAATTTCCGACAGATGGTAAGGAAGAAACAGCCAAGAGGGACAGAATTCCAAGGGCCATTATCCCGACTGAGACGTAGATCTCCATTCTCCAGACCTGCTCCTCCACCCAGGAATTGGACACATTTTGCTTTACCTTAGGGAAAGAAAAAAAAATAAGAATTTACTTACCGATAATTCTATTTCTCGTAGTCCGTAGTGGATGCTGGGAACTCCGTAAAAACCATGGGGAATAGCGGCTCCGCAGGAGACTGGGCACAAAAGTAAAAGCTTTAGGACTACCTGGTGTGCACTGGCTCCTCCCCCTATGACCCTCCTCCAAGCCTCAGTTAGGATACTGTGCCCGGACGAGCGTACACAATAAGGAAGGATTTTGAATCCCGGGTAAGACTCATACCAGCCACACCAATCACACCGTACAACTTGTGATCTGAACCCAGTTAACAGCATGATAACAGAGGAGCCTCTGAAAAGATGGCTCACAACAACAATAACCCGATTTTTGTAACAATAACTATGTACAAGTATTGCAGACAATCCGCACTTGGGATGGGCGCCCAGCATCCACTACGGACTATGAGAAATAGAATTATCGGTAAGTAAATTCTTATTTTCTCTAACGTCCTAAGTGGATGCTGGGGACTCCGTAAGGACCATGGGGATTATACCAAAGCTCCCAAACGGGCGGGAGAGTGCGGATGACTCTGCAGCACCGAATGAGAGAACTCCAGGTCCTCCTCAGCCAGGGTATCAAATTTGTAGAATTTAGCAAACGTGTTTGCCCCTGACCAAGTAGCTGCTCGGCAAAGTTGTAAAGCCGAGACCCCTCGGGCAGCCGCCCAAGATGAGCCCACCTTCCTTGTGGAATGGGCTTTTACAGATTTTGGCTGTGGCAGGCCTGCCACAGAATGTGCAAGCTGAATTGTGCTACAAATCCAACGAGCAATAGTCTGCTTAGAAGCAGGAGCACCCAGCTTGTTGGGTGCATACAGGATAAACAGCGAGTCAGATTTTCTGACTCCAGCCGTCCTGGAAACATATATTTTCAGGGCCCTGACTATGTCTAGCAACTTGGAGTCCTCCAAGTCCCTAGTAGCCGCAGGTACCACAATAGGCTGGTTCAAGTGAAACGCTGAAACCACCTTAGGGAGAAATTGAGGACGAGTCCTCAATTCTGCCCTGTCCGTATGAAAAATTAGGTAAGGGCTTTTATAGGATAAAGCCGCCAATTCTGAGACACGCCTGGCTGAAGCCAGGGCTAACAGCATTACCACTTTCCATGTGAGATATTTTAAGTCCACAGTGGAGAGTGGTTCAAACCAATGTGATTTTAGGAACCCCAAAACTACATTGAGATCCCAAGGTGCCACTGGAGGCACAAAAGGAGGCTGTATATGCAGCACCCCCTTGACAAACGTCTGAACTTCAGGAACTGAAGCCAGTTCTTTCTGGAAGAAAATCGACAGGGCCGAAATTTGAACCTTAATGGACCCTAATTTTAGGCCCATAGACAGTCCTGTTTGCAGGAAATGCAGGAAACGACCCAGTTGAAATTCCTCTGTAGGGGCCTTCCTGGCCTCGCACCACGCAACATATTTACGCCAAATACGGTGATAATGCTGTACGGTTACATCCTTCCTGGCTTTGATCAGGGTAGGGATGACTTCATCCGGAATGCCTTTTTCCTTCAGGATCCGGCGTTCAACCGCCATGCCGTCAAACGCAGCCGCGGTAAGTCTTGGAACAGACAGGGTCCCTGCTGGAGCAGGTCCTTTCTTAGAGGTAGAGGCCACGGGTCCTCTGTGAGCATCTCTTGAAGTTCCGGGTACCAAGTCCTTCTTGGCCAATCCGGAGCCACGAGTATAGTCCTTACTCCTCTCCTTCTTATGATTCTCAGTACCTTGGGTATGAGAGGCAGAGGAGGGAACACATACACTGACTGGTACACCCACGGTGTTACCAGAGCGTCCACAGCTATTGCCTGAGGGTCCCTTGACCTGGCGCAATACCTGTCTAGTTTTTTGTTGAGGCGGGACGCCATCATGTCCACCTTTGGTTTTTCCCAATGGTTCACAATCATGTGGAAGACTTCTGGGTGAAGTCCCCACTCCCCCGGGTGGAGGTCGTGTCTGCTGAGGAAGTCTGCTTCCCAGTTGTCCACTCCCGGAATGAACACTGCTGACAGTGCTATCACATGATTTTCCGCCCAGCGAAGAATCCTTGCAACTTCTGTCATTGCCCTCCTGCTTCTTGTGCCGCCCTGTCTGTTTACGTGGGCGACTGCCGTGATGTTGTCTGACTGAATCAGCACCGGCTGACCTTGAAGCAGGGGTCTTGCTAGGCTTAGAGCATTGTAGATGGCCCTTAGCTCCAGGATATTTATGTGAAGTGATGTCTCCAGGCTTGACCACAAGCCCTGGAAATTTCTTCCCTGTGTGACTGCTCCCCAGCCTCTCAGGCTGGCATCCGTGGTCACCAGGACCCAGTCCTGAATGCCGAATCTGCGGCCCTCTAGAAGATGAGCACTCTGCAACCACCACAGGAGAGACACCCTTGTCCTTGGTGACAAGATTATCCGCTGATGCATCTGAAGATGCGACCCGGACCATTTGTCTAGCAGATCCCACTGGAAGGTTCTTGCGTGGAATCTGCCGAATGGGATTGCTTCATAAGAAGCCACCATCTTTCCCAGGACCCTTGTGCATTGATGCACTGAGACTTGGCCTGGTTTTAGGAGATTTCTGACTAGTTCGGATAACTCCCTGGCTTTCTCCTCCGGGAGAAACACCTTTTTCTGGACTGTGTCCAGGATCATCCCTAGAAATAGAAGTCGTGTCGTCGGGATCAGCTGCGATTTTGGAATATTGAGAATCCAACCGTGCTGGCGCAGCACTATCTGAGATAGTGCTACTCCGACTTCCAACTGTTCCCTTGATCTTGCCCTTATCAGGAGATCGTCCAAGTAAGGGATAACTAAAACTCCCTTCTTTCGAAGGAGTATCATCATTTCGGCCATTACCTTGGTAAAGACCCGGGGTGCCGTGGACAATCCAAATGGCAGCGTTTGAAACTGATAGTGACAGTTCTGTACCACAAACCTGAGGTACCCTTGGTGAGAAGGGTAAATTGGGACATGTAGGTAAGCATCTTTGATGTCCAGAGACACCATATAGTCCCCTTCTTCCAGGTTTGCAATCACTGCTCTGAGTGACTCCATCTTGAATTTGAACCTTTGTATGTAAGTGTTCAAGGATTTTAGGTTTAGAATTGGTCTCACCGAGCCGTCCGGCTTCGGTACCACAAATAGTGTGGAATAGTACCCCTTTCCCTGTTGTAGGAGGGGTACCTTGATTATCACCTGCTGGGAATACAGCTTGTGAATGGCTTCCAATACTGCCTCCCTGTCTGAGGGAGACGTCGGTAAAGCAGACTTTAGAAAACGGCGAGGGGGAGACGTCTCGAATTCCAATTTGTACCCCTGAGATACCACCTGAAGGATCCAGGAGTCCACTTGCGAGTGGGCCCACTGCGCACTGAACTTCTTGAGACGGGCCCCCACCGTGCCTGAGTCCGCTTGTAAAGCCCCAGCGTCATGCTGAGGACTTTGCGGAGGCGGGAGAGGGCTTTTGTTCCTGGGAACTGGCTGTTTGTTGCAGCCTTTTTCCTCTCCCTCTGCCACGGGGCAGAAATGAGGCGCCTTTTGCCCGCTTGCCCTTATGGGGCCGAAAGGACTGCGCCTGATAATACGGTGTCTTCTTAGGTTGAGAAGCTACCTGGGGTAAAAATGTGGATTTTCCAGCAGTTGCCGTGGCTACCAGGTCTGATAGACCTACCCCAAATAACTCCTCCCCCTTATAAGGCAATACTTCAATGTGCCTTTTAGAATCCGCATCACCTGACCACTGCCGCGTCCATAAACCTCTTCTTGCAGAAATGGACAGCGCGCTAACTCTTGATGCCAGTCGGCAAATATCCCTCTGTGCATCACGCATATATAGAAATGCATCCTTCAAATGCTCTATAGTCAGTAATATACTGTCCCTATCTAGGGTATCAATATTTTCAGTCAGGGAATCCGACCACGCCAGGCCCGCACTGCACATCCAGGCTGAGGCGATTGCTGGTCGCAGTATAACACCCGTGTGAGAGTATATACATTTTAGGATATTCTCCAGCTTTCTATCGGCAGGTTCCTTAAGGGCGGCCGTATCAGGAGATAGTAGTGCTACCTGTTTAGACAAACGTGTGAGCGCTTTATCCACCCTAGGGGGTGTTTCCCAACGTGCCCTATCCTCTGGCGGGAAAGGGTACGATGCTAATAACCTTTTAGGAATTATCAGTTTTTTATCGGGGGAAACCCACGCCTCATCACACACTTCATTTAATTCCTCGGATACAGGAAAAACTACAGGCAGTTTTTTCTCACCAAACATAATACCCTTTTTAGTGGTACTTGTATTATCAGAGATATGCAATACATTTTTCATTGCTTCAATCATGTAACGTGTGGCCCTAGTGGAAGTCACGTTTGTCTCCTCATCATCGACACTGGAGTCAGTATCCGTGTCTGTGTCTGCCATTTGAGGTAACGGGCGTTTTAAAGCCCCTGATGGCGTTTGAGACCCCTGGACAGGCACAAGCTGAGTAGCCGGCTGTCTCATGTCGTCAACTGTCTGTCGTAAAGAGCTGACACTGTCACGCAATTCCTTCCATAAGCTCATCCACTCAGGTGTCGACTCCCTAGGGGGTGACAACTGTATAATAGGCAATTGCTCCGCCTCCATCTCATTTTCCTCCTCAAACATGTCGACACAATCGTACCGACACACCGCACACACACAGGGAATGCTCTGATAGAGGACAGGACCCCACTAGCCCTTTGGGGAGACAGAGGGAGAGTATGCCAGCACACACCAGAGCGCTATATATAGACAGGAATACCACTATAAAATGTGCTTTTCCTTTATAGCTGCTGTTAGTATCAAAACTGCGCCAAATTAGTGCCCCCCTCTCTTTTTTACCCTTTTCTGTAGTGCAGGACTGCAGGGGAGAGTCAGGGAGACGTCCTTCCAGCGGAGCTGTGATGGAAAATGGCGCCCGTGTGCTGAGGAGATAGGCTCCGCCCCCTTCTCGGCGGCCTTTTCTCCCGCTTTTTTGGTGAGTTCTGGCAGGGGTTAAAATACATCCATATAGCCCTGGGGGTTATATGTGGTGTATTTATGCCAGCCAAGGTGTTTACATTGCTGCTCAGGGCGCCCCCCCTAGCGCCCTACACCCTCAGTGACCGAAGTGTGCCTGAGTAACAATGGCGCACAGCTGCAGTGCTGTGCGCTACCTTGTTGAAGACTGATGTCTTCTGCCGCCGATTTTTCCGGACCTCTTCTTGCTTCTGGCTCTGTAAGGGGGCCGGCGGCGCGGCTCTGGGACCGAGCTCCGAGGCTGGGCCTGTGTTCGGTCCCTCTGGAGCTAATGGTGTCCAGTAGCCTAAGAAGCCCAATCCACTCTGCACGCAGGTGAGTTCGCTTCTTCTCCCCTTAGTCCCTCGATGCAGTGAGCCTGTTGCCAGCAGGTCTCACTGAAAATAAAAAACCTAAAACTAAACTTTCACTAAGAAGCTCAGGAGAGCCCCTAGTGTGCACCCTTCTCGGCCGGGCACAAAAATCTAACTGGAGGAGGGTCATAGGGGGAGGAGCTAGTGCACACCAGGTAGTCCTAAAGCTTTTACTTTTGTGCCCAGTCTCCTGCGGAGCCGCTATTCCCCATGGTCCTTACGGAGTTCCCAGCATCCACTAGGACGTCAGAGAAAACAGAACACCATGAAAATATAAGCACCAGAGAGTTCATATTTATCATCTATCGGACTGTGCATCTGGGTCTACGATGAGTACTGGAATCTAGGAGTTGGACTTCTGTGGTCTTGGAAAACACATGTCCCTATTATACGGAATGTATTGACAATGGTCCTAATTCCGATCTGTTCGCTCGCTAGCGTTTTTCACTGCGCAGCGAACAGGTAACTACTGTGCATGCATATGCACCGCAATGCGCAGGCGTGCCGTACGGTTACAAAGCGGATCGCTGTTGTGCACTGGTTCTAGCGAAGAATCCATTCGCACAGCCGATGCAAGGAGATTGACAGGAAGAGGGCGTTTGTGGGTGTCAACTGACCGCTTTCTGGGAGTGGCTGGAAAAACGCAGGCGTGTCAAAGCGTTTGCAGGGGGGGGGGGGGGTCTGACATCCGTTCCGGAACCGGACAGGCTGAAGCGATCGCAGCGGCTGAGTAAGGTCAGAGCTACTCAGAAACTGCACAAGCTGTTTTTGTACCGCTCGACTGCACATGCGATCGCACACTTGCAAAGCAAAAATACACTCCCCTATAGGCGGTGACTATCTGATCGCAGCGCTGCAAAAAACTGCTAGCGAGCGAACAGATCTGAATTAGGCCCATTGTCACAGTTATGATGTCAACATTGTTGATACTGAACGTCGACACGTGAAATGCCAACATTGCAGTGGAGGGTTAGGTTTTGGGTACAGAAGGTGAGGGTTAGAGTTGGCTATATCACAGTACCCGCCGTAGCAGGTAAGTCACCACTGGAGCACCGGATGTTTTGTTGAAATTCTAATCTTATCGACATTCCATCAGTGTTGACATTACATTCATGTTGATAAAATATACCACACCTGCTTGATGGCCTCGTTGATGATCTGGTAGCGGGCAGATCTACGCATGGGCAGACAGAGGCTATACACCGCGTGCAGAGCCGCGAAGAAGAAGCTGACCAGGCCAATCTGCTTCCTGTGCAACATCCACTCGTCCAACCAGTCTGGGAATCGCCTGTACTTTGTGCCATAACGCAGCTGGTAAAAGGTGGCAAGGATTCCTGGCATGTAAACCAGAGACAGCAAAACGTAGGCCACACAGGGTAACGTAACATTCATCACTTCTATGGGCATCTTGTAGAACATGTTCTTGTTCTCCATCAGATATGGGTGCAGGACCACACGCACAAAGTTGTAGAGGTAGAAGAAAATGAAGAGGCAGAGAGCAAGCACCGACGGGATCTTCCAGAATGGCAGGAGGCGCAGAGGGATGTTCTCAATTTCACGAGCTGCGCAGAGGGATCCCATATCCACAGGGATGAATCCCATGCTGCGAGCGATGGAGGCTACGCGGCTCCGGGCATCGGGGCTGTTGGAGGAGATGAGGACCTGGGGTAGAATAGACAGGAGAATGTCCGTAAGCACAACTTTCCAGACTATGGGGGACATTTACTAAGCAGTGATAAGAGCGGAGAAGTGAGCCAGTGGAGAAGTTGCCCCATCAACCAATCAGCAGCTCTGTATCATTTTGTAGAGATGTTACTTCAGTGCTGATTGGTTGCCATGGGCACTTCTCCACTCTTATCACTGCTTAGTAAATGTCCCCCTATCTCTTTAAGTTTTGGAATCGGGACAGCACTTGTATGATCACGCTACTGGGAGAGTAGCCAAGCCAGGCTGAGGATTGTCATATTCCCCCAGAGCCATATCCAGCTCTAGTCAATCCCCAGACCCCTTCAAGCTGTGCCAGATTACTACCAGGACAATACAGGGGGGCTCTCTCACAGGGTCAGGCATCTGAAGAATGTGGGGTCTGTAGTACTGGTTTACTGTTGCCGTATGTTCTCATTTACACAAAATACTGCAGCCTCTTGTGGGACCCATGTGCGTCCCCACCTCTGCTTCCCATCAGATCATCTCCCCCCTGTTTTCTCACAGGCATACAGCGTATGCTTAAGGAAGTAGACTGAGAGCTGCTCTGCATACAGCCATGCCCGGAGGAGAGCAAATCACAGAAGTAAGCATAACCTGCCACACACAGGGAGAGGAGTAGCAATGGGAATGTAATATAGGAGCTGGGGCACTACAGTGTGGCATAATGTAAGCTGGGGGCACTACAGTGTGGCGTAATGTGAGCTGGGGCCACTACAGTGTGGCATAACGTGAGCTGGGGCCACTGCAGTGTGGCAAAACATGAGCTGGGGCCACTACAGTGTGGCATAATGTGAGCTGGGGCCACTACAGTGTGGTATGTGAGCTGGGGCCACTAGTGTGACATAATGTGAGCTGGGGGCCCTACAGTGTGGCATAATGTGAGCGGGGGCCCCTACAGCCATTACAGTGTGGCATAACTTGAGCTTGGGGCACTACAGTGTGGCATGACGTGATCTGGGGACCCTAAGTGTGGCATAATGTGAGCTGGGGCCCCTACAGCCTTATAGTGTGGCATAACGTGAGCTGGGGCCCCTACAGCCTTACAGTGTGGCATAACGTGAGCTGGGGCCCCTACAGTGTGGCATAATGTGAGCTGGGGCCACTACAGTGTGGTATGTGAGCTGGGGCCACTAGTGTGGCATAATGTGAGCTGGGGGCCCTACAGTGTGGCATAATATGAGCTGGGGCCCCTACAGCCATTACAGTGTGGCATAACGTGAGCTGGGGCCCCTACAGCCATTACAGTGTGGCATAACGTGAGCTGGGGCCACTACAGTGGCATAAGGTGAGCTGGGGCCTTTACAGTGTGGCATAAGGTGAGCTGGGGCCACTACAGTGTGGCATAATGTGAGCTGGGGCCAATACAGTGTGGCATAACGTGAGCTGGGGCCACTACAGTGTGGCATAACGTGATCTGGGTACCCTACAGTGTGGCACAACGTGATCTGGGTACCCTACAGTGTGGCATACCGTGATCTGGGTACCCTACAGTGTTGCATAACGTGAGATGGGCCCCCTACAGTGTGGCATAATGTAAGCTGGGGGCCCTACAGTGTGGCATAACGTGATCTGGGTACCCTACAGTGTGGCATAATGTGAGTTGGGGGCACTACAGTGTGGCATAACGTGAGCTGAGGCCCCTACAGTGTGGCATAACGTGAGCTGGGGCCTCTACTTTGTGGCATAACGTGAGCTGGGGCCCCTACAATGTGGCTTAATGTGAGCTGGGAGCCCTACAGTTTGGCATAATGTAAGCTGGGCCCCCTACAGTGTGGCATAATGTGAGCTGGGGGCACTACGGTGTGGCATACTGTGAGCTGGGGACACTACGGTGTGGCATACTGTGAGCTGGAGGCACTACAGTGTGGCATACTGTGAGCTGGAGGCACTACAGTGTGGCATACTGTGAGCTGGGGACACTATAGTGTGGCATACTGTGAGCTGGGGACACTACAGTATGGCATAATGTGAGCTGGGGGCAATACAGTGTGGCATAATGTGAGCTGGGGCCACTACAGTGTGGTATGTGAGCTGGGGCCACTAGTGTGGCATAATGTGAGCTGGGGGCCCTACAGTGTGGCATAATGTGAGCTGGGGCCCCTACAGCCATTACAGTGAGCATAACGTGAGCTGGGGCCCCTACAGCCATTACAGTGTGGCATAACATGAGCTGGGACCCCTACAGCCTTACAGTGTGGCATAACGTGAGCTGGGGCCCCTACAGTATGGCATAACGTGAGCTGGGGCCCCTACAGTGTGACATAACATGAGCTTGGGGCACTACAATGTGGCATAACGTGATCTGGGGACCCTAAGTGTGGCATAATGCGGGCTGGGGCTACTACAGTGTGGCATAACATGAGCTGGGGGCCCTATAGTGTGGCATAACGTGAGCTGGAGGCCATACAGTGTGGCATAACGTGAGCTGGGGCCACTACAGTGTGGCATACCGTGATCTGGGTACCCTACAGTGTTGCATAACGTGAGCTGGGCCCCCTACAGTGTGGCATAATGTAAGCTGGGGGCCCTACAGTGTGGCATAACGTGATCTGGGTACCCTACAGTGTGGCATAATGTGAGTTGGGGGCACTACAGTGTGGCATAACGTGAGCTGAGGCCCCTACAGTGTGGCATAACGTGAGCTGGGGCCCCTACTTTGTGGCATAACGTGAGCTGGGGCCCCTATAATGTGGCTTAATGTGAGCTGGGGGCCCTACAGTTTGGCATAATGTAAGCTGGGCCCCCTACAGTGTGGCATAATGTGAGCTGGGGGCACTACGGTGTGGCATACTGTGAGCTGGGGACACTACGGTGTGGCATACTGTGAGCTGGAGGCACTACAGTGTGGCATACTGTGAGCTGGGGACACTACAGTGTGGCATACTGTGAGCTGGGGACACTACAGTATGGCATAATGTGAGCTGGGGGCAATACAGTGTGGCATAATGTGAGCTGGGGCCACTACAGTGTGGTATGTGAGCTGGGGCCACTAGTGTGGCATAATGTGAGCTGGGGGCCCTACAGTGTGGCATAATGTGAGCTGGGGCCCCTACAGCCATTACAGTGTGGCATAACGTGAGCTGGGGCCCCTACAGCCATTACAGTGTGGCATAACATGAGCTGGGACCCCTACAGCCTTACAGTGTGGCATAACGTGAGCTGGGGCCCCTACAGTGTGACATAACATGAGCTTGGGGCACTACAATGTGGCATAATGTGATCTGGGAACCCTAAGTGTGGCATAATGCGGGCTGGGGCTACTACAGTGTGGCATAACATGAACTGGGGGCCCTATAGTGTGGCATAACGTGAGCTGGAGGCCATACATTGTGGCATAACGTGAGCTGGGGCCACTACAGTGTGGCATAACGTGATCTGGGTACCTTTCAGTGTGGCATAATGTGAGCTGAGGCCCCTACACTGTGGCATAACGTGAGCTGGAGCCCCTACAGTGTGGCATAACGTGAGCTGGGGCCCCTACAGTGTGGCATACTGTGAGCTGGAGGCACTACAGTGTGGTATACTGTGAGCTGGGGACACCACAGTGTGGCATACTGTGAGCTGGGGACACTACAGTGTGGCATACTGTGAGCTGGGGACACTACAGTATGGCATAATGTGAGCTGGGGGCAATACAGTGTGGCATAATGTGAGCTGGGGCCACTACAGTGTGGTATGTGAGCTGGGGCCACTAGTGTGGCATAATGTGAGCTGGGGCCCCTACAGCCATTACAGTGTGGCATAACGTGAGCTGGGGCCCCTACAGCCTTACAGTGTGGCATAACGTGAGCTGGGGCCCCTACAGTGTGGCATACTGTGAGCTGGGGACACTACAGTATGGCATAATGTGAGCTGGGGGCAATACAGTGTGGCATAATGTGAGCTGGGGCAATACAGTGTGGCATAATGTGAGCTGGGGCAATACAGTGTGGCATACTGTGAGCTGGAGACACTACAGTGTGGCATACTGTGAGCTGGGGACACTACAGTATGGCATAATGTGAGCTGGGGGCAATACAGTGTGGCATAATGTGAGCTGGGGCAATACAGTGTGGCATAATATGAGCTGGGGCAATACAGTGTGGCATACTGTGAGCTGGGGGCACTACAGTGTGGCGTTTCTCACGCAGCTCTTGTCAGATATACTGGTATTGATTACCCTCAGACTGTACAATAGGTTAGGGGCAGCATTTCCTATATGTATTAGATCATGGGGACACGGTCAGACCCAGGCAGCTGGGTGGCAGACCAGCTCTGAATATGCCTGTATAATATATGTGACCCTTTACACGCCCCTCTCACCTGTTTGTTTCCATCCTTTGGTCCGGCCTGCAGAGCCCAGGCTGAGACCACATTAAATGCTTTCACCACAGTGCACTGTGGGAAGAGAGCGGCCAGGTATTCAGCGTTGGATTCTCCGTGAACGTTGATCTCCAGGTTATTACTGACATCGATCAGTATTTTCCCAGACAAGGCCTCGGACAATGAGCTTAATGTTGAATAATGTTCCCTAAAAACCGCCACAAACAGCAGCTCAGCGCGTTTCATGGCATCTTCTTGGCAAGTCACCTCAGCGTCGCTTGGGAAGAGGCAGGCATTGCGCTTAGGGTTCCTGCTTCCCACCACAACCTTGAATCCCGAATACAGCAGACGTGTGGCCAGGGATCGTGCAAAATTCCCAGTTCCCAGAATCCCAATGGTATCTCCATACGCCAAGATGCATTGTGCGGCAGAATCACCGTTCTTGTTGCCGAGCAAAGGTTGCGCCATGTCAGATTTCACCATGCCTATGTAATAAAGACAAGAGGTTCGGGTCAGTACAAACACTTCTACATACTGTAATCATGTTATAGTACACGTGATGCAAATTATATATGTAATGACATCACATTCCATTGTTTTATTGGAGAGGGTTATAGGAGGGATAACACATACCTAACACACTTCAACTTTGGCCTTGTGTCTTCATATGGTTTTCAGTTTCCTTGCTGACATGTAATATCCTATACAGTGATATAGAGTCAGGGGAACATTAGCCGACACTGGGCTAAAAATCTAACTCTCTCTGCACATGTTACATCTGCCCCACCTGCAGTGCACATGGGCCCTCATTCAGAGTTGATCGCTCGCTAGCTACTTTTTGCAGCCATGCAAACGTATAGTCGCCGCCTATGGGGGAGTGTATGTTCGCTTTGCAAGTGTGCGATCGCATGTGCAGCTGAGCGGTATGAAAAAGTTTGTTGCAGTTTCTGAGTAGCTCTGGACTTAAGGCCCGTACACACTGGTCGATATATCGGCCGTTCTCTTGAACGGCCGATATATCGCGGGACCGTCGGCCAGTGTGTACGGCCGATACATCTGTGAACTCCGTTGTTCACAGACGTATCGCGTCGGCCGCGCAGCACAGCCGACGGCCAATATATCTACCGATATATTGGCGCGCGGCTGTGTGTGTACGGGGCGGTTGGCCGACCGCCCGTACACATGCTGCGGCGGCCGGCGGTGATTGATAGCTGAACTGGGCGGGCGTGTGTACACGCCCGCCCAGTTCATGACGTCAGTCCCGGACGGATCGGTCAGTGTGTATGCTCAACACACTGCCCGATCCATCCATAGATATATCTGCAGATCAATTGATCTGCAGATATATCTATTAGTGTGTACCCACCTTTACTCAGCCACTGCAATCACTTCAGACTGTCCGGTCCCGGAACTGACGTCAGACACCCGCCCTGAAAATGCCTGGACACGCCTGCATTTTTCCAACCACTCCCAGAAAACGGTCAGTTGACACCCATAAACGCCCTCTTCCTGTCAATCTCTTTGCGAACGGCTGTGCGAATGGAATCGTCGCTAGAAGCATTGCGCAGCAACAATGCTGTTTGTACCCGTACGACGCGTGTGCTTATTGCGGTGCATACGCAGTAGTAACGTGATCGCTGCGCTGCGAAAATCGACAGCGTGCGATTAACTCGGAATGAGGGCCCTGGTTTTGCCCATTTGCTAACAAATTTGCTGCTGCGATCAGATCTGAATTAGGCCCATTGGGGGTCATTCCGAGTTGATCGTAGCTGTGCTAAATTTAGCACATCTACGATCAGTCACACAGACATGCGGGAGTCCGCCCAGCACAGGGCTAGTCCGCCCCCCCCCCCCCCCCCCCGCGAGAACCTCCTCACTGCCCGGGTCGCAGCGGCTGCATGTGACGTCACGCAGCCGCCGCGGCCCGCCCCCCAATGGTCTGGCCACGCCTGCGTTGGCCGGACCGCGCCGCCGTCCAGCCCCCTCCCGCCTAGCGACCGCCTCTGCCTGTCAATCAGGCAGAGGCTATCGCTACAATACAACGGCCTTTGGCCGCCCAGCATGTACCGGCGCACTGCGGCCCCGGCGCATATCTGACCCGATCACTGTGCTGCGATAAACTGCAGCGAGCGATCGAGTCGGAATGACCCCCATTGAACAGTCAGTTAATAAGTTAGAATAGAATAACTATTAATAGGGATATTTGTGTTCTTAGGCTACGGGAAATGGGAGAGGGTCAGGAATTGTCACTTTGGGCCGAACGCGCTGTAGAAATTGATGGTCCAATCATTCTAGGACACGGAAGATGCTGGCTGTTAACGTGCTATCTCCTGGTAGCTGGCTTGGCAGAGAAGTGGTTGTCGGAGTTCTGTGACATGACCCGGAGAGGAGACACTGCAGGACACTTCGGGGGGCGGGCTGTCTTGTCCCTAAGACCCGCCCCTGTAATGGCAACGTGCCGCGATTCACGGGTCCATGGGAGGGGGTGGGGATAAGTGACAAATACACGTCATTTAGCCCCACCCCCTCTATACGGAGCAGAAAATAAGATTTTACTCACCGGTAAATCTATTTCTCGTAGTCTGTAGTGGATGCTGGGAACTCCGTAAGGACCATGGGGAATAGCGGCTCCGCAGGAGACTGGGCACAACTAAAGAAAGCTTTAGGTCACCTGGTGTGCACTGGCTCCTCCCACTATGACCCTCCTCCAAGCCTCAGTTAGGACACTGTGCCCGGACGAGCTGACATAATAAGGAAGGATTTTGAATCCCGGGTAAGACTCATACCAGCCACACCAATCACACCGTATAACTCGTGATACTATACCCAGTTAACAGTATGAATATAACTGAGCCTCTCAACAGATGGCTCAACAATAACCCTTTAGTTAGGCAATAACTATATACAAGTATTGCAGACAATCCGCACTTGGGATGGGCGCCCAGCATCCACTACGGACTACGAGAAATAGATTTACCGGTGAGTAAAATCTTATTTTCTCTGACGTCCTAGTGGATGCTGGGAACTCCGTAAGGACCATGGGGATTATACCAAAGCTCCCAAACGGGCGGGAGAGTGCGGATGACTCTGCAGCACCGAATGAGAGAACTCCAGGTCCTCCTCAGCCAGGGTATCAATTTTGTAGAATTTAGCAAACGTGTTTGCCCCTGACCAAGTTGCAGCTCGGCAAAGTTGGAAAGCCGAGACCCCTCGGGCAGCTGCCCAAGATGAGCCCACCTTCCTTGTGGAATGGGCTTTTACAGATTTTGGCTGCGGTAGTTCAGCCGCAGAATGCGCCAGCTGAATTGTGCTACAAATCCAGCGAGCAATAGTCTGCTTAGAAGCAGGAGCACCCAGTTTGTTGGGTGCATACAGGATAAACAGCGAGTCAGTTCTCCTGACTCTAGCCGTCCTGGAAACATAATTTTTCAAGGCCCTGACTACGTCCAGTAACTTGGAATCCTCCAAGTCCCTAGTAGCCGCAGGCACTACAATAGGTTGGTTCAAGTGAAAAGCTGATACCACCTTAGGGAGAAACTGGGGACGAGTCCTCAATTCTGCCCTATCCATATGGAAAATCAGATAAGGACTTTTATATGACAAAGCCGCCAATTCTGATACACGCCTGGCCGAAGCCAAGGCCAATAACATGACCACTTTCCGCGTGAGATATTTTAGATCCACGGTTTTTAGTGGCTCACACCAATGTGATTTTAAGAAACTCAACACCACGTTGAGAACCCAAGGTGCCACTGGAGGCACAACCGGGGGCTGAATATGCAGCACTCCTTTTACAATGTCTGAACTTCAGGTACTGAAGCTAGTTCTTTCTGGAAGAAAATCGACAGAGCCGAGATCTGTATCTTAATGGAGCCTAATTTTAGGCCCATAGACACTCCTGCTTGTAGGAAATGCAGAAATCGACCTAGTTGAAATTCCTCTGTTGGGGCCTTTTTTGGCCTCACACCAAGCAACATATTTCCGCCATATGCGGTGATAATGTTTTGCAGTTACATCTTTCCTGGCTTGAATCAGCGTAGGAATGACTTCCTCCGGAATGCCCTTTTCCTTTAGGATCCGGCGTTCAACCGCCATGCCGTCAAAACGTAGCCGCGGTAAGTCTTGGAACAGACAGGGCCCCTGCTGCCGCAGGTCCTGTCTGAGCGGCAGAGGCCATGGGTCCTCTGATCTAATTTCTTGAAGTTCTGGGTACCAAGCTCTTCTTGGCCAATCCGAAACCACGAGTATCGTTCTTACTCCTCGCCTTCCTATTATTCTCAGTACCTTTTGTATGAGAGGCAGAGGGGGGAACACATAAAACCGACTGGTACACCCACGGTGTTACCAGAGCGTCCACAGCTATCGCCTGAGGGTCCCTTGACCTGGCGCAATATCTTTTATAGCTTTTTGTTGAGGCGGGACGCCATCATGTCCACCTGTGGCCTTTCCCAATGGTGTACAATCCTTTGGAAGACTTCTGGATGAAATCCCCACTCTCCCGGGTGGAGGTCGTGTCTGCTGAGAAGATCTGCTTCCCAGTCGTCCACTCCGGGAATGAACACTGCTGACAGTGCTAACACATGATTTTCCGCCCATCGGAGAATCCTTGTGGCTTCTGCCATCGCCATCCTGCTTCTTGTGCCGCCCCGTTGGTTTACATGGGCGACTGCCGTGATGTTGTCTGATTAGATCAGTACCGGCTGGTTTTGAAGCAGAGGCCTTGCCTGACTCAGGGCATTGTAAATGGCCCTCAGTTCCAGAATATTTATGTGTAGGGAAGTCACCTGACTTGACCAAAGTCCCTGGAAGTTTCTTCCCTGTGTGACTGCCCCCCAGCCTCAAAGGCTGGCATCCATGGTCACTAGGACCTAGTCCTGTATGCCGAACCTGCGGCCCTCTTGAAGATGGGCACTCTGCAGCCACCACAGTAGAGATACCCTGGTCCTTGAAGACAGGGTTATCAGCCGATGCATCTGAAGATGTGATCCGGACCACTTGTCCAACAGGTCCCACTGAAAAGTTCTTGCATGGAACCTGCCGAATGGGATTGCTTCGTAGGAAGCTACCATTTTTCCCAAGACTCGCGTGCAATGATGCACCGATACCTGTGTCAAAGTCAGAAAAATGTCTCTATGCACGTTGCCATATTTGCACCGCACACTGGTCCGTGCTGCGCATGCGTACGCTCTCCCGTGAAGGCGCATACCCGCAATAGCGTGCACTCGCAGGCGCGGTATGCGTATTTACGGTAGAGTTTATGTAGTCGTAGCGTGCGACTCATTCGTTACATATTTTCACAATTAATGTAGTTTATAGATCATGATCCCTTTGATAGTTTCTGAAAGTTTGGTTAATATAGAAGGTCCCTGAGCTAAGGAATCCCTCTTTGTATCGTACGAAGGGTCTAACAGGAATCATACAGCAGTGTTTGGTACCCATCGGAAGAGTATTTAATTAGCAATATTCCGGTGTTGGTTTGGAGCGTATTAATCGCTCGTGCGAATAGTTATGGACATAAGAAGTTTATGTCCATTTCTACTATTTACTCATACTCAGGTATGCGGCGGGAAACCTAGTTCCCCACCCACCTGAGCTGTTTGAAATCGTCACAGCCCACCTGTATGAATCAACCTATGACCTTTTGTTGTGATACAGGGTCGAATTCCTTCATCCAATGGACAATGGGATTGTAGGGACTATGAGATTGCATTGTGTGTGGGGCATAAATAGGCAAGCCGACCACATCCAGCTCTCACTCTTCAACGGTTCTCATTGCTGAAAATCGGGTGCTGGATGTCCAGGCGCATGCGATCGTTTACCCTTGTGCGTAAGTTTCTCTCCGTAATCATTGTCTTTCTGTGAGCCAATTTCTCTCATCTCTCTCCGTCTCTCTCTCTCTCTTTCCCTTCTCTCTCTCTCTCGTATCTCCCCTAGACTAGTATTGTATTGTATTAGATAGTATTGTATTTTGGTTAGGAAGTCTTTGTTATATTGTAGTGTATCATTTGTACTGTTATCCCCTTTTTACAAGTATACTAGATATAATACAGTTAATAGGCTTTGGACCCTAAACCAGTATCTGTGTATTTCCTATAGTGTTAAGTGTTCACTTGAGCGTCGGTGACGCTCAAGCAGCTTTGTAGTTAGTCAGGTTACACAAGGTTGCACTTACACCCTGTATTCACATTAAGGTATTCCGTGTATTTCATTGGTATAAGGTTTAGACATAAAGGTATAGCGTTGTGAGCGTCTGCGCCGCTGGTGATCTCCTCGTGGTCTCGAGCGTCCGCTACGCCATAGCGAATCATTACTCTAGTCATAGCCAATAACGTGTCCTGTGATCACTGGGCCGTGAGCGAACGTGACGCTTGAGCGTCTCGCCTACGGCTGAGCGATCGTTACGCAACTAGCGTACCATTACGGTACTTCTTAAGTAAACAGCGTACAGTGTTCTTAGACTTCATAAAGGGTTGTTTATACGACAAAGGAATTTAGCATTGTCAATTGGGGACTCGTCCTATCCTTCTCATATCTGCACTAGGTAGATCAGCAGACATTATCCCCCCAGCAAAGGGTGGGAGGTTGTCTCGCAGTGCTGACGGGATAAGCGTCTGCTTCGCTTAGATAAAGAGTGCTGAAGGAATCCGGGAACCGGAAGTAAGAACAAAACGCTTGTGTCTTTTAAAACTGTTTTATTTCTCTTCTGTCTTGCGTATACACGCACGCATACATTTATCTGCATTTCTTTTTTCAAATTTCGTATATCACTATTCCTGTTTGCCAAGTTTTATAGTTGATAGAAAGTGCTAAAAGAGATTTGCTGTTAGTTCATAGTAGAGGTAATAGTTAAAGTATAGAACAACACACGGTTTGCCTGGGAGATAAGGCAGTCAGTGTGGGGTGCGGTAGATGATCAGGGATCATCTACATTGATAAAGGTAGAAATTGTGTTACGGTGGATCTTTGTTTTGCGTACACGTGTCCCTAACAAAAGACTTGCGTACGCAATCCAAACGGCAGACGCACGCAGCGTACATTACGCAACGTAGCGTCTGGTTACGCCCACGTAGCTCAAGTCACGAAAAGTTGAATTAGAGCAAAGCGATAATTAGAGCAAAGCGATAAGTAACGCGACGCGGTAAATAACGCAAATCTATTTTTGGAAAAATCTGAAATTTAGTTTAACAGATCCTGCTCCTAATTGGTAACACAGTTGGACTGAAGACAATTTCTGCGCAGAAATAGATATAGAAACAAAGTGTACATGTGTTGAGTGAGTGTGTTTTTATTACATAAGTTTATATAACTTAAGAGGTTGAACCAAAAGGAAAGTCGGGTACTCGTCAAGGGACACACGTGTAAGTGACATATACGGTGGCTAGGGAGGCATCCTTGGTTAAATAATATTTGAGCATTAGAGTATAGCGGACCATAAGGTAACAGACCAGGAGGTCATAAGGTAACAGACCAGGAGGTCATAAGGTAACAGACCAGGAGGTCATAAGGTAACAGGTAAAATAGACAAAGAGGTCCGCTATAAAAGTCCAGTGGCACAACGCCTGGGGTGTTGGTGCAGAACCCATATAGGCCATAAGCTCTTGCTGAAGGAATCGCGGCCGGAAACATCGATTCCATTGATCTTTCAGTACATGACAAGTAGTGCTTATGTACTGAACGATTGGACCGCACGTAATTGTGTGCAGTAGTTAGTAATCTGACCTAATACCATTAGAGTAAAGTGGTCACAAACGC
Source organism: Pseudophryne corroboree (assembly GCF_028390025.1). Lineage (NCBI taxonomy): Eukaryota > Metazoa > Chordata > Amphibia > Anura > Myobatrachidae > Pseudophryne > Pseudophryne corroboree. The sequence continues at coordinate 28,069,637 of NC_086450.1, forward strand.
TATCTGTACATTCTGACGTGATTTGTGTAATTTTTTATTTTTGGAAGGGAAGTTCGCTGGTCACTCAGGAACTATCTAACAACCCCACCTTTACTGGAAAGAGTAAGTGTCCTGCGGGTAACCCTCATATGTTCCAGTAAACAGAAGGTTCCATAGGGGCCCTGTATCGAGTACGCCAGCACCATATCGGTGTGATCAGGTCGTATTGGTCGAGGTGGGCGAGTGAGTGGGGTACTCGGTAAACCGCCACCGCCGGCCTGCCCAGGACATCTTGGTTTGTTTGTAAGGGTTCGCTGAAAACCTTGAGATAAAGATCCAAGGAGGAATAAGCAACACCTGCAGAATTATGGGGGCCAGTTGTTCAGGTAGGGGGCGATCAACCTCGGTTCGGGTTGATTCAGAGAACCGACCCGTTGGGTCGGCAAGGTACATCATGTGTGAAAAATACGGAAGTCACACAGAATCTTTATGTGATGAATGGGAAAGAATGACTGTACAAGACAGGGACAAATTCCCAAGAATAGGTAGCTTTAGTCCAGAAGTGTTACAAAATTTAAGGAGGAGGATATGTCTCGTAAAATCATCAAAGAGACGAATTCAGCATCATGATTACTTACAGTTATGGCACCAGGAAGGTGAGATACAGAGAGGTTTGGCTCTGGCGGCGGGATCTGGGGCAGTCAGGAAGCTGATAGCCACAGCTCCACCTCCACCATACATTGCAGGAGAGAAGTTGATTACGGAGAGAAACGCACTGGGTTGTAAAACACAAACTCTTAGTAACCCTGTAAATGTTAATGATGTTAACCAAATAACTCATGCAAGTATTAACCCGTGCAAGATGTACCCTGTTTTGAACCTTCCTCAGGAGTGTGATCAAGAAGAAGATTCGGCAACAATTTCAGCGCTCTCTCTAGCGGCCACCATATCAGAAACCACAGTAGGAACTGCACCACCCACGAGATTAGTTAAGGCCCCTAGCGGAGGGATAGGTGAGGTCGTGTCAACGGGTAAGTACGGCACCATGCATTACACTGAAACAATTGTACCACAACAAGCTGTAGAATCTATACAGGAAGAGGCTGTTAGAATTGCTCCTGTAAAGGTGATAGTAGTTCCCAATGGGAAAACAGATGCATCAGGAGCCACACCCGTCAGGAACATTGCCATGTATTGCCCGTTCACTAGAATGGAATTGAGGACCATAGTGTCTGAATTCCCAGACCCCAGAAAAGATTTAGTGGCAAGCCAAAAATACATCAGGGATCTAGGAAACACTTTAGAGCCCAATAATAAGGATTGGCAGATAGTGCTAAGAGCTTGCTTACCTTCCAATGTCGACTCAGTTAAATTCTTGGCTGATTGTGGACTAGATAAAGATGTACCGCTTACAGATGTGTACGACCAGGATAATGTAAAAAGGATAAATTTACAGCTAAAGGAGTATTTCCCAGCCGTTGTTAAATGGAATAAAATATTTTCCATTAAGCAAAAGGAGTCCGAAACGGCAGCAGAATATTTCCACCGGGCACTATCAGAAATGGCAAAATACACTGGTATAGAAGACATTAAGACCAACCCAAACCATCGAGAAGTAGCAGTATCTGTACTGATGGATGGTTTGAAAGAAACATTAAAAGCTAGGGTACAGACCACACAACCATGTTGGCGAGGTCTGTCAGTGTCCACCTTGAGAGAGGCTGCTGTTGATCACGACAAAAACATCACTAGACACAGGGAGTCGCAAAGTGATAAGTTGATGTCCGTAAGTATACAGGCGCTGACCACAAGGCAGCCTGCGTATGTACCACCGAATCCTGTGGGTAAGGCAAGTGTAATAACATGTTTTTCTTGTAACAGACCGGGACACTTTGCACGAGAATGTAGAACAAAGAATGTACAAAGATCTTTTCAACCCCCTAGACAACAACACAACACACGACATTGGGAGCAGGGTCCACAGAGGCGGAGTTTTGAGCCACATACAGGGGAAACAAAAAGATATCCCCCGAACAGAGACTGGCAGGCCTCTGGTAGTTCCCAGCTAACTCCCCCACAAGTAGTTGCTGCCAATGGGATTCAGGGAGGTCAGCATACCCAATAGGGGTGTGGCCACACCTGTAATCTGCAGCCAGTTAAATTGATTGCCAGTCTTGGAAGCGAACCAGAGATTGCAATCAATGTAGCTGGTAAAACTTTAAACTTTCTTGTAGACACAGGGGCGGCCAAGTCAGTGATAAATTCGACAGTGGGCATGAGAACCACTGGTAGGACAATTCCAGCCATGGGAGTAACAGGAGTAGTCCAGCACTACCCTGTTAGCAAACCAGCCGAGATTACAATAGGGCCTTTGCATACCAAGCATTCCTTTTTGCTGGCTGCATCGGCACCAACTAATCTCCTGGGGAGAGACTTACTATGTAAAATGGGTTGCGTCATTTATTGTACTCCTGAAGGTGTATTCTTGGACATACCTGAGAATCACGCTCAGGAGGTACGAGACATGTTAGACTCCCCATCAAAATTAATGTCACATTCCATTATGACAAATAGGAACCCATCCCAAGTAGAAGAGATGACATCTCAGATACCAGAGTCACTTTGGACAAAAGATGGACAGGACACTGGATTAATGGCAAACGTAGCTCCAGTAGTTGTACAAGTAAAAGATGGTAGGATAGCTCCAAAAATCCCACAGTATCCTCTGAAGCCAGAGGTGGAGTTAGGAGTTTTCCCAGTAATAGAACGCTTGCTGCAACAGGGCATTCTGGTAAGAACGTCCAGCACAGCCAATAGTCCCATCTTCCCTGTTAAAAAGAGTGGGGGGAGGGGTTACAGGCTAGTGCAGGATCTAAGGGGGATTAACAAAATAGTTGAGAGTCAGTTCCCCGTAGTGCCTAATCCAGCTGTCATCCTAATGCAAATTCCTCCCACTGCCAAATTTTTCACTGTTATTGACCTCTGCTCCGCTTTCTTTTCGGTACCTCTGCACCCTGACAGCCAATATTTGTTTGCATTCACATACAGAGGAGTCCAATACACGTGGACTCGGTTACCCCAAGGTTTCATAGATAGTCCAAGTATATTTTCTCAGGCTTTGCATGATTGTTTACAGTCTTTCCAACCAGAGAGTGGATCAGTATTGATACAGTATGTGGATGATTTACTGCTGTGTTCAGATTCACTGGAAGCATCTCTGAAGGATACGAAACAGCTCCTGTTTCATCTTTCAGACACAGGTCACAAGGTTTCCAAAGACAAGTTGCAATTATGCCAGACTAAGGTAAAATATTTGGGACACTGTCTAACACAAGGACTGAGACACCTGACCGCTGATAGAATCCAAGCCATTAGAGACATGACACTGCCACAAACCCAGCAACAGATCAGGACGTTTTTAGGAATGTGTGGGTATTGCCGTAATTGGATCCCAGGGTTTTCCATATTGGCGTTACCTTTGCAGGAAATGGTCTCTTCAAACAAACCTGATCGGATTTCGCATACAGACGAATCTGAAACAGCATTTGAGAGACTCAAACAATGCCTAACACAGGCACCAGCACTAGGTATGCCAGACTATGGGAAACCCTTTGAACTATACGGAACAGAAAGTGCTGGGTGCGCAGCAGGTGTACTAACCCAAAAACACGGTGACGCCAGCAGGCCAATTGCATACTACAGCGCCCAGCTAGACACGGTAAAGCGATCCCTCCCCACATGCTTGCGTAGCGTTGCGGCGATAGCATTGCTAGTGACGAAAAGCGAAGATGTCGTGCTAGGCCACAACCTCACAATCCATACACCGCATGCGGTATCTGCCTTATTGAATTCTGCCCAAACCAGACACGTCTCATCAGCAAGGTTTACAAGATGGGAATTGGCATTAATGGCCCCAGTAAACATCACCATAAGGAGATGCAGTGCATTAAATCCTGCAACATTTCTCCCAGGTGTGCCTGGTCAGACACAAAGGGTGGAAGGTGAGAGTGATGGGGAAGGAGGATTTAATGCAAAGGGAGATACACATGATTGTATGGAATATTTGACCCAAAATTTTACCGCAAGGCCTGACATCAGTGACAACCCACTGGAAGATGCAGAACTCACGTTCTACACGGACGGTAGTTGTCATAGACAGTCAGACTCGGGAGACTTGTGTACTGGATACGCAGTCGTAGATGACCAAGACACCATAGAAGCGGAACCGCTAGGCCCACCTCACTCAGCCCAGGTTGCTGAACTGGTCGCCCTAACCAGAGCATGTGAATTGGCTAAGGGTAAGTCAGCCAATATCTACACCGATTCTAGATACGCCTTCGGGGTAGTACATGATTTCGGAGCCCTATGGCGCCTCAGAAATTTCATGACGGCAGCTGGTACACCGATAGCGCATGCAGCATATATAAAAAGGCTTCTAACAGCGATACAGGAACCCGACAGAGTGGCTGTTATCAAATGTAAAGCACATACATATAGCCAAGACCCAATATCCCTTGGTAACAGCCGAGCAGACGAAGCCGCAAAGCTTGCAGCTGCTACCCCCATACAGACAGACACCACACAACTGATGGTATTTAATACCATCAACACACAAAAGTTGTGTGAGATGCAGAATTTGTGTTCCACACAGGAAAGAGCAGTCTGGAAGGCAAAGGGATATGGCCAGGAGTCCTCAGGGCTCTGGACGGATGGACATGGTAAACCAGTGGCCCCTAGGGCATACCTTCCATGTCTGGCTGAAGCAGCTCACGGGCTGACTCATCTAGGCAAGGAGGGGATGTGCAAATTGGTAAGAGCATACTGGTGCGCCCCAGGATTCTCCTCTCATGCGAGTAAGAGAGCAATGTCATGCCTTACCTGCCTGAGAAAGAATATTGGAAAAGCAATACCTACAGAACCATCCCATATCCCACCTGCCGGCGGCCCTTTCCAGGTAATACAAATCGACTTCATTCAATTACCCCCATGTCGAAATTTGAAATATGTACTTGTCTGTATAGATGTTTTCTCGAATTGGGTCGAAGCTTTTCCAGCAGCTACAAATACCGCTATGTTTACCGTTAAGAAAATTGTGCAGGAATTTGTATGTAGATATGGTATCCCTAGAATCATTGAAAGTGATAGGGGTACCCATTTTACAGGTGATGTCTTTCAAGGAATGTGTAAGTTGATGGGAATTGATAGCAAGCTGCACACTCCGTACCGTCCACAGGCGAGTGCGAAGGTCGAAAGAGTGAACAGCACTATTAAAAATAAATTGAGTAAAGCAATGGCAGAGACAGGATTGACGTGGCCAGAAGCTTTACCCATTGTTTTGTATAGCATCAGAACCACTCCCAGGTCCCCTCTTAATCTGTCTCCTTTTGAAATCTTGTTTGGTCGACAACCGCATGTCATGATTAACCCCCAGGATGATTTGAAATGTAACAATGAAGTAACTGTAAAGTACTTGATTAACATGAGTAAGCAGTTGAGGAATCAAAATGATAATCTGAAGTTGATGATTCCTGATTTACCAGATAGTAATTGTCATGACATTGAACCTGGGGATTATGTAATGATACGAAATTTTCTACGCTCAGGTTGTCTTATTGATAGATGGGAAGGACCATACCAGGTCTTATTGACTAGCACCACAGCATTGAAGGTGGCTGAGAGAGAGACTTGGGTCCATTCATCCCACTGCAAAAAGGTTGCTGATCCAGAGAAGTCCCGTGATAAGGAACAGACGGTAGAGGTTGTATCACTGGAGTGTCTGTTCCAGGAGGACTGAGGCGGCACCTGAGCCTTGAAGACCGAAAGCAGTTGTCGACTCCCTTCTCCCTTTTATTGTTTTCCTCCACTTCCCATCCCCTCTTCCTTGAAATTTCTTTTTCCCCCTTCTCATTCTTCTCTATTTCCTCCTCAAAGATGGACTTGCCCCAAGAGACTGTGATCCGGATTTTGATGTTAACCATGATGTTGACCAGAGCAGTCTGTTCCGGCGAGAGTACCATAGAGGTCGAGAGAGGATCTGGAATGGGTTCCGATTATGATGATGGAGGCGTAGTTTTCCAAGATCAACCAAACCAACAAGCAAAGGCGAGTATCAGAAAACGATCCGATAGAAGAAATTGTGATGGATTGTTAGCTGAAGAAAATTGTATCTGTAGGCTCTGTGATAATCTGGTTGAAGATGGATGCATAAAGAAATGCCAATCTAGTTTTAATATCCATATGGACCGGCATCCATTGAGTGACTATCACTCCTTAGTGGGTAACGTGTTAAACCAAACAGATTGTTGGGTATGCTCTCAAGTACCTCAGGGTCACAGCAAATCAGGGCTAGTACCATTTCCTTTAACGTTAGGGGAGGTACTTGAGCTAAATGGTGGGAGACCGGTGGACCGGAGGTTTAATATCTCCAGCCCTCCTAGTTTGAAGCTCCACCAATACCATGTGGATAGGTCCCTCTTATGTTTCAATATCTCCAATCCCAGAAAACCGGGAAATTGGGAAGTGTCATGGAGCAACCTTACCATGACCTTTTCACACAGAGCAGATAGAATGCCTACAGATACAGAGCTGGTACGCCACATAGCCAGTAGAGGAAAATCTTTTCGGTATCGATATACCTTAGGAAATAGGATTACTAGAGTTGGAGAGGTATCACCAGGATACTGTGCACATATCGTACAAACTGATACGTGCATTAAGCAGATGGAAGAATTAGGGTCAGGAGATTTCACCTGGAAGGTTTGTAACATGGTCATGTCCTTCTCCGTCCCATATGTTCTCCCCGATGACGCATATTTCATATGCGGGAGAAAGGCGTACAAGTGGCTTGCCCCAAACTCTGAAGGATTGTGTTATATTGGAAAAGTATTGCCTGAAGTGATGACTGTTACACATGACAAAATGAAGGACATACACCGTGGTGCCCAAGCTCCTTATACTCACACTCATTACGAGCACCGAGTTAAAAGACAACTGTCAGAAAGGTTAGAGCATCCGGCCTCCGATCTTATCCATGAATCCACCGGGATTCAGGTTCTGGTAGCGTTAGATTTCACTCGTACCGCTCGGGGAGTGATGAATTATAGATACATTTCCGCACTCGCCAATTTGTTAGATAATATCACTGAAATGTATGATGACACGTTTAGATACACTGGAAGAGAACTTCAAGCTTATAAAACAGAACTAGTTCAGCATAGGATGGTTCTTAATTATCTTACAGCAGTAACAGGCGGATATTGCGTTACATTGGCAACACAGTACGGCATAAAGTGTTGCACGTATATCACAAATAGCACCGAGGATCCGGTAGAGGTCATAGACCAAAAGATGGACGATATTCTGCAATTAAAGTGGGAATTTCGTCGGAAACACAATCTCACCCTTGCTGCTGTAGGAAATGAGCTGACTGGTTGGGTGTCATGGTTGAACCCGCGAAATTGGTTCTCCGGTTTGGGAGACTGGGCTCAAGGAGTCATAATGGATGTTGGAAAGTTTCTACTATGTATCTTGGGTGTCGTTATATCGATTGGATTGATATTTAGATGCGGGCAGGCTTTAATGAGGTGCAAACAAAGTACAAGAGTGATGAGCTTGAGGAGCGAGGAAACTGTAATTAACCTGGATTTGATTTATGACCCAATGATAGAAACCAGGATGGGATGAAAATGCGATTATACGGTCCGTTTCTTTCACCTGTTTTTCTGCTTTTCTCCAAGATACAAAGACCCCCTTGGACGAGGAAGTTGACGAGACGCTATACAGACAACAGACAAGCACCAAAGATGAAGTTTTGACAACCTATGATATGGACACTTGATGAACTTTGCCATGGATCCCCAGTTTCCCTAGTACTTTTAAACTCACGCTAGCCCAACATTTTTTGTAAATCTGATGGCTCAGACAAAGCTATTTGCTCATGCCCAAGGAGCAATACAGCGCAAAGAAGACGACTCTCAACAGATACCGAACACAACTTCGACGACAGATGTACATTTCCCTGACATAGAATATCATTGCATTTTCCATAAGTGTTCTTTATCTTCATCTCTACAACCCTCAGGTAATGACACACATAGACGATAGGGAATACAGGCACAGATATCAGCAACCACATACCTCCCCCATTCATGTATCATCAACTAAAATGTGCTCCCCATTTTGTTCAAAATCCGAAAAGAGCTCGGTAAAGTTTGACAGCCCATCCACAGACCTGTACCACAGGATAAGAAGGAATTCAAATGTATACTTCGCAATACCTCGAAGCTTGATTTACCACACGTACGGCACGATGATACATGACCCTCCAAACATGGACTCATACACACATGCTTCTACTTTCTCACTAGGTCATACCCTCTTCACACCTACTCCTCTCTTCTTCCTTACCCCACCATGGAAATCAATTAACCCCTGACTTGCATTTTTCTCCTTAAATGTTTTGTGGCAGTTATTATTGACTGCCAAAGGGTGGACTGTCAAAGTCAGAAAAATGTCTCTATGCACGTTGCCATATTTGCACCGCACACTGGTCCGTGCTGCGCATGCGTACGCTCTCCCGTGAAGGCGCATACCCGCAATAGCGTGCACTCGCAGGCGCGGTATGCGTATTTACGGTAGAGTTTATGTAGTCGTAGCGTGCGACTCATTCGTTACATATTTTCACAATTAATGTAGTTTATAGATCATGATCCCTTTGATAGTTTCTGAAAGTTTGGTTAATATAGAAGGTCCCTGAGCTAAGGAATCCCTCTTTGTATCGTACGAAGGGTCTAACAGGAATCATACAGCAGTGTTTGGTACCCATCGGAAGAGTATTTAATTAGCAATATTCCGGTGTTGGTTTGGAGCGTATTAATCGCTCGTGCGAATAGTTATGGACATAAGAAGTTTATGTCCATTTCTACTATTTACTCATACTCAGGTATGCGGCGGGAAACCTAGTTCCCCACCCACCTGAGCTGTTTGAAATCGTCACAGCCCACCTGTATGAATCAACCTATGACCTTTTGTTGTGATACAGGGTCGAATTCCTTCATCCAATGGACAATGGGATTGTAGGGACTATGAGATTGCATTGTGTGTGGGGCATAAATAGGCAAGCCGACCACATCCAGCTCTCACTCTTCAACGGTTCTCATTGCTGAAAATCGGGTGCTGGATGTCCAGGCGCATGCGATCGTTTACCCTTGTGCGTAAGTTTCTCTCCGTAATCATTGTCTTTCTGTGAGCCAATTTCTCTCATCTCTCTCCGTCTCTCTCTCTCTCTTTCCCTTCTCTCTCTCTCTCGTATCTCCCCTAGACTAGTATTGTATTGTATTAGATAGTATTGTATTTTGGTTAGGAAGTCTTTGTTATATTGTAGTGTATCATTTGTACTGTTATCCCCTTTTTACAAGTATACTAGATATAATACAGTTAATAGGCTTTGGACCCTAAACCAGTATCTGTGTATTTCCTATAGTGTTAAGTGTTCACTTGAGCGTCGGTGACGCTCAAGCAGCTTTGTAGTTAGTCAGGTTACACAAGGTTGCACTTACACCCTGTATTCACATTAAGGTATTCCGTGTATTTCATTGGTATAAGGTTTAGACATAAAGGTATAGCGTTGTGAGCGTCTGCGCCGCTGGTGATCTCCTCGTGGTCTCGAGCGTCCGCTACGCCATAGCGAATCATTACTCTAGTCATAGCCAATAACGTGTCCTGTGATCACTGGGCCGTGAGCGAACGTGACGCTTGAGCGTCTCGCCTACGGCTGAGCGATCGTTACGCAACTAGCGTACCATTACGGTACTTCTTAAGTAAACAGCGTACAGTGTTCTTAGACTTCATAAAGGGTTGTTTATACGACAAAGGAATTTAGCATTGTCACCTGTTTTTGGCTTCAGGAGGTCTCTGACTAGAGATGACAGCTCCTTGGCTTTCTCCTCCGGGAGAAACACTTATTTCTGTTCTGTGTCCAGAACCATCCCCAGGAACAGTAGACGTGTCGTAGGAACCAGCTGTGACTTTGGACTGTTTAGAATCCAACCGTGCTGTTGTAGCACTTTCCAAAATAGTGCTACCCCGACTAGCAACTGCTCCTTGGACCTTGCCCTTATAAGGAGATTGTCCAAGTACGGGATAATTAAAACTCCCTTTTTTTTGAAGGAGTATCATCATTTCGGCCATTACCTTGGTAAACACCCTCGGTGCCATGTACAGTCCAAACGGCAGTGTCTGGACTTGGTAATGGTAATCCTGTACCACAAATCTGAGGTACTCCTGGCGAGGATGGTAATGGGGACATGCAGGTAAGCATCCTTGATGTCCCGGGATCCCATGTAATCCCCCTCGTCCAGGCTTGCAATAACCGCCCTGAGCGATTCCATCTTGAACTTGAATTTTTTTTATATATGTGTTCAAGGATTTTAAATATAAAATGGGTCACACCGAACCATGCGGTTTCGGTACCCCAAACCGTGTGGAATAGTAACCCCGTCCTTGTTGAAGTAGGGGCACCTTGAGTATTACCTGCTGGGAATACAGCTTATTAATTGCCTCTAGCGCAGCCTCCCTGCCTGAGGGAGTTGTCGGCAAGGCATATTTGAGGAAACGGCGGGGGGGAGACATCTCGAATTCCAGCTTGTACCCCTGAAATACTACTTGAATGAAACAGGGATCCACCTGTGAGCGAGCCCACTGATCGCTGAAATTTTTGAGACGGCCCCCCACCGTACCTGGCTACACCTGTGGAGCCCCCGCGTCATGCTGTGGACTCAGAGGAAGCAAGAGAAGAATTTTGATTCTGGGAACAGGCTGACTGGTGCAGCTTTTTCCCTCTTCCCATGTCTCTGTACAGAAAGGAAGCGCCTTTGATCCGCTTGCTTTTCTGAAGCCGAAAGGACTGTACCTGATAATACAGTGCTTTCCTAGTCTGTGAGGAAACCTGAGGTAAAAATATTTCTTCCCAGCTGTTGCTGTGGATACGAGGTCCCAGAGACCATCCCCAAATAATTCCTCACCCTTATAAGGCAGAATCTCTATGCGCCTTTTAAAGTCAGCATCACCTGTCCAGTGACAGGTCTCTAATACCCTCCTGACAGAATGGACATTACATTCATTTTGGATGCCAGCCGGCAAAATATCCCTCTGTGCATCCCTCATATATAAGACGACGTCTTTTATATGTTCTCATGTTTGACAGGGTCACCGACCACGCTGCAGCAGCACGATCTGCAGGTCTCAGTCTAGTACCTGAGTGTGTAAATACAGACTTCAGGATAGCCTCCTGCTTTTTATCAACAGGTACCTTCAAAGTGGCCGTTCCTAAAACGGCAGTGCCACCTTTTTTGACAACCGTGTGAGCGCCTTATCCACCCTAGGGGATATCTCCCAGCGTAACTTATCCTCTGGCGGGAAAGGGTACGCCATCAGTAACTTTTTAGAAATTACCAGTTTCTTATCGGGGGGAACCCACGCTTTTCACACACTTCATTCATTCATCTGATGGGGGAACAAAACACTGCCTGCTTTTTCTCCCCAACATAAAAACCCATTTTTAGAGGGTTAATGTCAGAAATGTGTAACACATTTTTTTTATTGCCGGGATCAAGTCACGGATGTTCCTAGTGGATTGTGTATATGTCTCAACCTTGTCGACACTGGAGTCAGACTCCGTGTCGACATCTGTGTCTGCCATCTGAGTGAGCGGGCGTTTTTGAGCCCCTGATGGCCTTTGAGACGCCTGGGCAGGCGCGGACTGAGAAGCCGGCTGTCCCACAGCTGTTACGTCATCCATCCTTTTATGTAAGGAGTTGACACTGTCGGTTAATACCTTTCACCTATCCACTCTGGTGTCGGCCCCACAGGGGGCGACATCACATTTATCGGCATCTGCTCCGTCACCATATAAGCCTCCTCACTAAACATGTCGACACAGCCGTACCGACACACCGCACACACACAGGGAATGCTCTGACTGAGGACAGGACCCCACAAAGCCCTTTGGGGAGACAGAGAGAGAGTATGCCAGCACACACCAGAGCGCTATATAATGTGGGGATTAACACTATAACTGAGTGAAATTTCCCCAATAGCTGCTTGTATATATAATATTGCGCCTAAATTTAGTGCCCCCCCTCTCTTTTTAACCCTTTGAGCCTGAAAACTACAGGGGAGAGCCTGGGGAGCTTTCTTCCAGCTGCACTGTGAAGAGAAAATGGCGCCAGTGTGTCTGAGGGATATAGCTCCGCCCCTTTTTCGCAGACTTTTCTCCCGCTTTTTTCTGGATTCTGGCAGGGGTATTTACCACATATATAGCCTCTGGGGCTATATATTGTGGTATTTTTGCCAGCCAAGGTGTTTTTATTGCTGCTCAGGGCGCCCCCCCCCCAAGCGCCCTGCACCCTCAGTGACCGGAGTGTGAAGTGTGTATGAGGAGCAATGGCGCACAGCTGCAGTGCTGTGCGCTACCTTGGTGAAGACTGATGTCTTCTGCCGCCGATTTTCCGGACCTCTTCTTGCTTCTGGCTCTGTAAGGGGGACGGCGGCGCGGCTCCGGGACCGAACACCAAGGCTGGGCCTGCGGTCGATCCCTCTGGAGCTAATGGTGTCCAGTAGCCTAAGAAGCCCAAGCTGGCTGCAAGCAGGCAGGTTCGCTTCTTCTCCCCTTAGTCCCTCGCTGCAGTGAGCCTGTTGCCAGCAGGTCTCACTGAAAATAAAAAACCTAATTCTATACTTTCTTTCTAGAAGCTCAGGAGAGCCCCTAGTGTGCATCCAACCTCGGCCGGGCACAAAATATAACTGAGGCTTGGAGGAGGGTCATAGTGGGAGGAGCCAGTGCACACCAGGTGACCTAAAGCTTTCTTTAGTTGTGCCCAGTCTCCTGCGGAGCCGCTATTCCCCATGGTCCTTACGGAGTTCCCAGCATCCACTAGGACGTCAGAGAAATCCCAGGTAAAATCTCACCATGACTGATTCACAAGGAAGAGGCCGGGGAGCTGGAGATTGGCCCACTCTTCCATGGGTACGGGGACTGCCCAAATAATTGCGTGTCTCCCACAAATTGCGGAAGAGTAGTGAGGCAGTAATGCTGAACATGACATCATCCATACTACCCTATATGTGCCTGATTACTCCAGGAGAGAACAGCAGTATATGTGCCTGATTACTGCAGGAGAGAGCAGTATATGTACCTGATTACTCCAGGAGAGAACAGTAGTATATGTGCCTGATTACTCCAGGAGGGAACAGCAGTATATGTGCCTGATTACTCCAGGAGGGAACAGCAGTATATGTGCCTGATTACTGCAGGAGAGAACAGCCGTATATGTGTCCGATTACTCCAGGAGAGAACAGCAGTATATGTGTCTGATTACTCCTGGAGAGAACAGCAGTATATGTGCCTGATTACTCCAGGAGAGAACAGCAGTATATGTGTCTGATTACTCCTGGAGAGAACAGCAGTATATGTGCCTGATTACTCCAGGAGAGAACAGTAGTATATATGCCTGATTACTCCAGGAGAGAACAGCAGTATATGTGTCTGATTACTCCTGGAGAGAACAGCAGTATATGTGCCTGAGTACTACAGGAGAGAACAGCAGTATATGTACCTGATTACTCCAGGAGAGAACAGCAGTATATGTACCTGATTACTCCAGGAGAGAACAGCAGTATATGTACCTGATTACTCCAGGAGAGAACAGCAGTATATGTACCTGATTACTCCAGGAGAGAACAGCAGTATATGTACCTGATTACTCCAGGAGAGAACAGCAGTATATGTACCTGATTACTCCAGGAGAGAACAGCAGTATATGTACCTGATTACTCCAGGAGAGAACAGCAGTATATGTGCCTGATTACTCCAGGAGAGAACAGCAGTATATGTACCTGATTACTCCAGGAGAGAACAGCAGTATATGTACCTGATTACTCCAGGAGAGAACAGCAGTATATGTACCTGATTACTCCAGGAGAGAACAGCAGTATATGTGCCTGATTACTCCAGGAGAGAACAGTAGTGTTTGTACCTGATTACTCCAGGAGAGAGCAGCAGTATATGTGCCTGATTATTCCAGGAGAGAACAGCAGTATATGTGCCTGATTACTCCAGGAGAGAACAGCAGTATATGTGCCTGATTACTCCAGGAGAGAGCAGCAGTATATGTGCCTGATTATTCCAGGAGAGAACAGCAGTATATGTGCGTGATTACTCCAGGAGAGAACAGCAGTATATGTGCCTGATTACTCCAGGAGAGAGCAGCAGTATATGTGCCTGATTACTCCAGGAGAGAGCAGCAGTATATGTGCCTGATTACTCCAGGAGAGAGCAGCAGTATATGTGCCTGATTACTCCAGGAGAGAGCAGCAGTATATGTGCCTGATTACTCCAGGAGAGAGCAGCAGTATATGTGCCTGATTACTCCAGGAGAGAACAGCAGTATATGTGCCTGATTACTCCAGGAGAGAACAGCAGTATATGTGCCTGATTACTCCTGGAGAGAACAGCAGTATATGTACCTGATTACTCCAGGAGAGAACAGCAGTATATGTACCTGATTACTCCTGGAGAGAGAGCAGTATATGTACCTGATTACTCCAGGAGAGAGCAGTAGTATATGTACCTGATTACTCCTGGAGAGAGAGCAGTATATGTACCTGATTACTCCAGGAGAGAACAGCAGTATATGTGCCTGATTACTCCAGGAGAGAACAGCAGTATATGTGCCTGATTACTCCAGGAGAGAACAGCAGTATATGTACCTGATTACTCCAGGAGAGAACAGCAGTATATGTACTTGATTACTCCAGGAGAGAACAGCAGTATATGTGCCTGATTACTCCAGGAGAGAACAGCAGTATATGTACCTGATTACTCCAGGAGAGAACAGCAGTATATGTACTTGATTACTCCAGGAGAGAACAGCAGTATATGTGCCTGATTACTCCAGGAGAGAACAGCAGTATATGTACTTGATTACTCCAGGAGAGAACAGCAGTATATGTACCTGATTACTCCAGGAGAGAACAGTAGTATATGTACCTGATTACTCCAGGAGAGAACAGCAGTATATGTGCCTGATTACTGCAGGAGAGAACAGCAGTATATGTAACTGGATTGACCCATGAGAGGACAGTAGTATTTGCATGTGTGTAATGCCAGGAGATGTGGCTGTACAGTGCTCATGTTTGTAAGCAAAAATGCAAGCAACTGGGCAACACTATGCAGCACTGCAGGTGGGGCAGATGTTAAATGTGCAGAGATAGATAGATTTGGGTGGGGTGTGTTCAAACCGAAATCTAAATTGCAGTGTAAAAATAAATCTAACATTTGTGAGCTACATGCAGAAGCAGCCAGTATTTACCCTGCACAGAAACAATTATCAATGTATTTGCTCCCCTTGCATGGCAGCATGGTTTGTTCCAGACACAAAGTTATTTGCTTTTTTTGCTTTAGGCCCATAATACTTTAGTGAAGTATCATATACATAATACCGTTTGTGTCTGAACAGTGTGAAAAATCTATTCTTCTAATACAGTTAAACACAGACGCTAATACAAAATAAAAAAATAGTAATGAAACTCAGCTGAATGCAAACACCGGCGTTCCTCTCCTGTAAAACATAACACGAGACTTTGCTTTGCTCAGCCAATTAATAAGTGTCTGGCGATTATCAGCATTTTGCACCAGAGGTCGCGTACCCCCAGTGATCCCCCTCCTGACAGGGGTAAAAATGTGTTTCAATTAAAAGAAGGCCTATTTGTGCAGAATAAACCGTGCTTGCGTCCAACTACACCACCCCCAAAAATGAGATGTGATACTGTGGGTCGGTACATGCAATGCTCATCAGCCCTGATACCGAATTACATCAAACAAAGAGGACAGAGAAGTGTTACTGTGCATGTGTCCTCTTACATACAGAATAAGAACAGACACTCAATGATTACATCTGCATGAGAAGTGTTACTGTGCATGTGTCCTCTTACATACAGAATAAGAACAGGCACTCAGAATGATTACATCTGCATGAGAAGTGTTACTGTGCATGTGTCCTCTTACATACAGAATAAGAACAGACACTCAATGATTACATCTGCATGAGAAGTGATACTGTGCATGTGTCCTCTTACACACAGAATAAGAACAGGCACTCAATGATTACATCTGCATGAGAAGTGATACTGTGCATGTGTCCTCTTACATACAGAATAAGAACAGGCACTCAGAATGATTACATCTGCATGAGAAGTGTTACTGTGCATGTGTCCTCTTACATACAGAATAAGAACAGACACTCAATAATTACATCTGCATGAGAAGTGATACTGTGCATGTGTCCCCTTACACACAGAATAAGAACAGGCACTCAATGATTACATCTGCATGAGAAGTGATACTGTGCATGTGTCCTCTTACATACAGAATAAGAACAGGCACTCAGAATGATTACATCTGCATGAGAAGTGTTACTGTGCATGTGTCCCCTTACATACAGAATAAGAACAGGCACTCAGTGATTACATCTGCATGAGAAGTGATACTGTGCATGTGTCCTCTTACATACAGAATAAGAACAGGCACTCAGAATGATTACATCTGCATGAGAAGTGTTACTGTGCATGTGTCCTCTTACATACAGAATAAGAACAGGCACTCAGAATGATTACATCTGCATGAGAAGTGTTACTGTGCATGTGTCCTCTTACATACAGAATAAGAACAGACACTCAATGATTACATCTGCATGAGAAGTGATACTGTGCATGTGTCCCCTTACATACAGAATAAGAACAGGCGCTCAGATTGATTACATCTGCATGAGAAGTGTTACTGTGCATGTGTCCCCTTACATACAGAATAAGAACAGGCACTCAATGATTACATCTGCATGAGAAGTGATACTGTGCACGTGTTCCCTTACATACAGAATAAGAACAGGCACTCAATGATTACATCTGCATGAGAAGTGATACTGTGCCATGTGTCCCCTTACATACAGAATAAGAACAGACACTCAGAATGATTACATCTGCATGAGAAGTGATACTGTGCATGTGTCCCCTTACATACAGAATAAGAACAGGCGCTCAGATTGATTACATCTGCATGAGAAGTGATACTGTGCATGTGTCCCCTTACATACAGAATAAGAACAGGCACTCAGTGATTACATCTGCATGAGAAGTGTTACTGTGCATGTGTCCCCTTATATACAGAATAAGAACAGGCACTCAATGATTACATCTGCATGAGAAGTGATACTGTGCCATGTGTCCCCTTACATACAGAATAAGAACAGACACTCAGAATGATTACATCTGCATGAGAAGTGATACTGTGCATGTGTCCCCTTACATACAGAATAAGAACAGGCGCTCAATGATTACATCTGCATGAGAAGTGATACTGTGCATGTGTCCCCTTACATACAGAATAAGAACAGGCACTCAATGATTACATCTGCATGAGAAGTGATACTGTGCCATGTGTCCCCTTACATACAGAATAAGAACAGACACTCCGAATGATTACATCTGCATGAGAAGTGATACTGTGCATGTGTCCCCTTACATACACAATAAGAACAGGCGCTCAGATTGATTACATCTGCATGAGAAGTGATACTGTGCATGTGTCCCCTTACATACAGAATAAGAACAGGCACTCAGTGATTACATCTGCATGAGAAGTGTTACTGTGCATGTGTCCCCTTACATACAGAATAAGAACAGGCACTCAATGATTACATCTGCATGAGAAGTGATACTGTGCCATGTGTCCCCTTACATACAGAATAAGAACAGACACTCAGAATGATTACATCTGCATGAGAAGTGATACTGTGCATGTGTCCCCTTACATACAGAATAAGAACAGGCGCTCAGATTGATTACATCTGCATGAGAAGTGATACTGTGCATGTGTCCCCTTACATACAGAATAAGAACAGGCACTCAGTGATTACATCTGCATGAGAAGTGTTACTGTGCATGTGTCCCCTTACATACAGAATAAGAACAGGCACTCAATGATTACATCTGCATGAGAAGTGATACTGTGCATGTGTCCCCTTACACACAGAATAAGAACAGGCACTCAATGATTACATCTGCATGAGAAGTGATACTGTGCATGTGTCCCCTTACATACAGAATAAGAACAGGCGCTCAGATTGATTACATCTGCATGAGAAGTGTTACTGTGCATGTGTCCCCTTACACACAGAATAAGAACAGGCACGCAATGATTACATCTGCATGAGAAGTGATACTGTGCCATGTGTCCCCTTACATACAGAATAAGAACAGACACTCAATGATTACATCTGCATGAGAAGTGTTACTGTGCATGTGTCCCCTTACACACAGAATAAGAACAGGCACGCAATGATTACATCTGCATGAGAAGTGATACTGTGCATGTGTCCCCTTACATACAGAATAAGAACAGGCACTCACTGATGACATCTGCATGAGAAGTGATACTGTGCATGTGTCCCCTTACACACAGAATAAGAACAGGCACTCAATGATTACATCTGCATGAGAAGTGTTACTGTGCATGTGTCCCCTTACACACAGAATAAGAACAGGCACTCAATGATTACATCTGCATGAGAAGTGTTACTGTGCATGTGTCCCCTTACATACAGAATAAGAACAGGCACTCAGAATGATTACATCTGCATGAGAAGTGATACTGTGCACGTCTCCCTATACATATACTGAGTACTGGGTATTGCATCCGGTGTACTGTGCCCATGGTCACATTAATGTTAGCTACAGAAATGTCCGGGGATACAGCTTTAGGAACCGGGATTTCCCCGTCAGATTAGGGGCAGGAGATGTTGCACACTCACCTCTCGCACAGACACAAGTGCAATATACTCACAATTTCCATGTCACACAATTACTCCACAATGATATGGTCCTAGTCCACCCCAGATCGTCTCCCGTCAGTCCCAGCAGCTGGTCCCAGTGAGGTCTGACCCGCTCATTTCCCCACTTTATCTCTGCCACTTAACCCTTTCCCTGCCACACACTGTCTTGCTGACACACGGTGGGTGTGTGGGTTCTGGGCGTGACGGAGCTCACATAATCTGAGCCCACATCGGCCTGTGCGTGAAGAATCTTCTGTACTGTTATGTTTGCCTGTTCCCCTCCCTAATCTGCACCTCTGGGGCCGCATGATAACCCTCCTTGTCTGTGATACCTTATGTGGATGGATATTGGTTTCAGATGCAGGGAATAAGTGCGCAGTACAGTTTATATACCAGTGTGGGGTACGGATTACATACACAATGGATCACAAGTGCGCAGTACAGTTTATATACCAGTGTGGGGTACGGATTACATACACAATGGATCACAAGTGTGCAGTACAGTTTATATACCAGTGTGGGGAACAGAGTACATACACAATGGATCACAAGTGCGCAGTACAGTTTATATACCAGTGTGGGGTACGGATTACATACACAATGGATCACAAGTGTGCAGTACAGTTTATATACCAGTGTGGGGTACGGATTACATACACAATGGATCACAAGTGTGCAGTACACTTTATATACCGGTGTGGGGTACAGTGTACATACACAATGGATTACAAGTGCGCAGTACAGTTTATATACCAGTGTGGGGTATGGATTACATACACAATGGATCACAAGTGTGCAGTACAGTTTATATACCAGTGTGGGGTACGGATTACACACACAATGGATCACAAGTGTGCAGTACAGTTTATATACCAGTGTGGGGTACGGATTACATACACAATGGATCACAAGTGTGCAGTACAGTTTATATACCAGTGTGGGGTACGGATTACACACACAATGGATCACAAGTGAGCAGTACAGTTTATATACCAGTGTGGGGTACAGAGTACATACACAATGTATCACAAGTGCGCAGTACAGTTTATATACCAGTGTGGGGTACGGATTACACACACAATGGATCACAAGTGCGCAGTACAGTTTATATAACAGTGTGGGGTACGGATTACACACACAATGGATCACAAGTGCGCAGTACAGTTTATATACCAGTGTGGGGTACGGATTACACACACAATGGATCACAAGTGCGCAGTACAGTTTATATAACAGTGTGGGGTACAGAGTACATACACAATGTATCACAAGTGCGCAGTACAGTTTATATACCAGTGTGGGGTACGGATTACACACACAATGGATCACAAGTGAGCAGTACAGTTTATATACCAGTGTGGGGTACGGATTACACACACAATGGATCACAAGTGAGCAGTACAGTTTATATACCAGTGTGGGGTACGGATTACACTCACAATGGATCACAAGTGCGCAGTACAGTTTATATAACAGTGTGGGGTACAGAGTACATACACAATGTATCACAAGTGCGCAGTACAGTTTATATACCAGTGTGGGGTACGGATTACACACACAATGGATCACAAGTGAGCAGTACAGTTTATATACCAGTGTGGGGTACGGATTACACTCACAATGGATCACAAGTGCGCAGTACAGTTTATATACCAGTGTGGGGTACAGATTACATACACAATGGATCACAAGTGCGCAGTACAGTTTATATACCAGTGTGGGGTACAGAGTACATACACAATGGATCACAAGTGCGCAGTACAGTTTATATACCAGTGTGGGGTACGGATTACACACACAATGGATCACAAGTGCGCAGTACAGTTTATATACCAGTGTGGGGTACGGATTACACACACAATGGATCACAAGTGCGCAGTACAGTTTATATACCGGTGTGGGGTACAGTGTACATACACAATGGATCACAAGTGCGCAGTACAGTTTATATACCAGTGTGGGGTACGGATTACACACACAATGGATCACAAGTGTGCAGTACAGTTTATATACCAGTGTGGGGTACGGATTACATACACAATGGATCACAAGTGTGCAGTACAGTTTATATACCAGTGTGGGGTACGGATTACACACACAATGGATCACAAGTGAGCAGTACAGTTTATATACCAGTGTGGGGTACGGATTACATACACAATGGATCACAAGTGTGCAGTACACTTTATATACCAGTGTGGGGTACGGATTACACACACAATGTATCACAAGTGCGCAGTACAGTTTATTTACCAGTGTGGGGTACGGATTACACACACAATGTATCACAAGTGTGCAGTACAGTTTATATACCAGTGTGGGGTACGGATTACATACACAATGGATCACAAGTGTGCAGTACAGTTTATATACCAGTGTGGGGTACGGATTACACACACAATGGATCACAAGTGTGCAGTACAGTTTATATACCAGTGTGGGGGTACAGAGTACATACACAATGGATCAAAAGTGTGCAGCACAGTTATATACCAGTGTGGGGTACAGAGTGTACACAGAATGGATCACAAGTGCGGAGTACATTTTATATACCAGTGTGGGGTACAGAGTATACACAGTGGATCAGAAGTGTGCAGCACAGTTTATATACCATTGTGGGGTACAGAGTATACACAGAATGGATCACAAGTGCGCAGTAAAGTTTATATACCAGTGTGGGGTACAGAGTACATGCACAATGTATCACAAGTGTGCAGTACAGTTTATATACCAGTGTGGGGTACAGAGTATACACAATGGATCACAAGTGTGCAGTACAGTTTATATACCAGTGTGGGGTACGGATTACACACACAATGGATCACAAGTGCGCAGTAAAGTTTATATACCAGTGTGGGGTACAGAGTACATACACAATGTATCACAAGTGCGCAGTACAGTTTATATACCAGTGTGGGGTACAGAGTATACACAATAGATCACAAGTGCGCAGTACAGTTTATATACCAGTGTGGGGTACAGATTACACACACAATGGATCACAAGTGCGCAGTACACTTTATATACCAGTGTGGGGTACAGAGTACATACACAATGTATCACAAGTGCGCAGTACAGTTTATATACCAGTGTGGGGTACAGAGTATACACAATAGATCACAAGTGCGCAGTACAGTTTATATACCAGTGTGGGGTACGGATTACACACACAATGGATCACAAGTGTGCAGTACAGTTTATATACCAGTGTGGGGTACAGAGTACATAAACAATGTATCACAAGTGCGCAGTACAGTTTATATACCAGTGTGGGGTACAGAGTATACACAATGGATCACAAGTGTGCAGTACAGTTTATATACCAGTGTGGGGTACGGATTACACACACAATGGATCACAAGTGTGCAGTACACTTTATATACCAGTGTGGGGTACAGAGTACATACACAATGGATCACAAGTGCGCAGTACAGTTTATATACCAGTGTGGGGTACAGATTACACACACAATGGATCACAAGTGTGCAGTACACTTTATATACCAGTGTGGGGTACAGAGTACATACACAATGTATCACAAGTGTGCAGTACAGTTTATATACCAGTGTGGGGTACAGAGTATACACAATGGATCACAAGTGTGCAGTACAGTTTATATACCAGTGTGGGGTACGGATTACACACACAATGGATCACAAGTGTGCAGTACAGTTTATATACCAGTGTGGGGTACAGAGTACATACACAATGTATCACAAGTGCACAGTGCAGTTTATATACCAGTGTGGGGTACGGATTACACACACAATGGATCACAAGTGTGCAGTACACTTTATATACCAGTGTGGGGTACAGACACGCAGCAGGGTGAGGAGTTTTACTACAGAGAGGACATTCAGTAGGTATCAGGGGTATGCCGTGCAGATGACGTAGGGTAGGGATCAGGAATATGGTGTGCAGAGGACAGAGTAGGGATCAGGCACAGAGGACATATACTGTAGTAGGGATCTGGAATATGGGTGGTCATTCCGAGTTGTTCGCTAGCAGCATTCGTTTGCTGTGCAGCGATGAGGCAAAAAATAAGAATTTACTCACCGGTAATTCTATTTCTCGTAGTCCGTAGTGGATGCTGGGAACTCCGTAAGGACCATGGGGAATAGCGGCTCCGCAGGAGTCTGGGCACAACTAAAGAAAGCTTTTAGACTACCTGGTGTGCACTGGCTCCTCCCACTATGACCCTCCTCCAAGCCTCAGTTAGGATACTGTGCCCGGAAGAGCTGACACAATAAGGAAGGATTTTGAATCCCGGGTAAGACTCATACCAGCCACACCAATCACACCGTATAACTCGTGATACCATATCCAGTTAACAGTATGAAACATAACTGAGCCTCTCAACAGATGGCTCATAACAATAACCCTTTAGTGAACAATAACTGTGTACAAGTATTGCAGACAATCCGCACTTGGGACGGGCGCCCAGCATCCACTACGGACTCCGAGAAATAGAATTACCGGTGAGTAAATTCTTATTTTCTCTGACGTCCTAGTGGATGCTGGGAACTCCGTAAGGACCATGGGGATTATACCAAAGCTCCCAAACGGGCGGGAGAGTGCGGATGACCGAATGAGAGAACTCAAGGTCCTCCTCAGCCAGGGTATCAAATTTGTAGAATTTTGCAAACGTGTTTGCCCCTGACCAAGTAGCAGCTCGGCAAAGTTGTAAAGCCGAGACCCCTCGGGCAGCCGCCCAAGATGAGCCCACCTTCCTTGTAGAATGGGCTTTAACTGATTTAGGATGCGGCAGTCCAGCCGCAGAATGCGCCAGCTGAATTGTGCTACAAATCCAGCGAGCAATAGTCTGCTTAGAAGCAGGAGCACCCAGTTTGTTGGGTGCATACAGGATAAATAGCGAGTCAGTTTTCCTGACTCCAGCCGTCCTGGAAACATAAATTTTCAAGGCCCTGACTACGTCCAGTAACTTGGAATCCTCCAAGTCGCTAGTAGCTGTAAGCACTACAATAGGTTGGTTCAAATAAAAAGCAGATACCACCTTAGGGAGAAACTGGGGACGAGTCCTCAATTCTGCCCTATCCATATGGAAAATCAGATAAGGGCTTTTAAATGACAAAGCCGCCAATTCTGATACACGCCTGGCCGAAGCCAAGGCCAATAACATGACCACTTTCCACGTGAGATATTTTAGATCCACGGTCTTTAGTGGCTCAAACCAATGTGATTTTAGGAAATTCAACACCACGTTGAGATCCCAGGGTGCCACTGGAGGCACAAAAGGGGGCTGAATATGCAGCACTCCTTTTACAAATGTCTGAACTTCAGGTAGTGAAGCTAGTTCTTTTTGGAAGAAAATCGACAGAGCCGATATCTGTACCTTAATGGAGCCTAATTTTAGGCCCATAGTCACTCCTGCCTGTAGGAAGTGCAGAAATCGACCCAGCTGAAATTCCTCTGTTGGGGCCTTATTGGCCTCACACCAAGCAACATATTTCCGCCATATGCGGTGATAATGTTTTACAGTTACATCTTTTCTGGCTTTAATCAGCGTAGGAATGACATCCTCCGGAATGCCCTTTTCCTTTAGGATCCGGCTGTCAAAGTCAGAAAAGTATCACGCTGCACATTGCCATATATGCACCTCATGCGTGTGCCCGCTGCACGAGCATGAGCTCTCCCGTGCGTGCGTATACTCGCGGTCGCGTGCACTCGCAGGCGCGCGGTATGCGCATTTACGGTAGAGTTTGTGTGCGTCTAGCGGGCGACTCAATCGTAACATATTTTAGTCATATAATGTATTTTGTAGATTATGGTCCTTTTGATAGAATCTGAAAGTTTAGTTAATATAGCATGTTCGGGGACAGAGAGATTCCTCTTTGTTTGATACGAAGGGTCAGACAGGGGTTACACAGTGGTGTTTAGTATCCATCGGAAGAGAATATAATTAGCAATATTCCGGTGTTGGTTTGAAGCGGATTACTCGCTCGTGCGTATAGTTATGGACATAAGAAGTTTATGGACATTTACTATATTTGCACTTTATTATCCATGCGGCGGGAAACCCAATTTCCCTCCCACCTGAGCAGTTTGAAACAGTCACAGCCCACCTGTATGAACCAACCTATGACCTTTTGTTATAATGCAGAGACGAATTCCTGTGTCCAATGAACAATAAGAATGTAGGGACCATTGTACTGTATTGTGTGTAGTGTATAAAAAGACAAGCCGATCTGGACCAGCTCTCTACTCTTCTCAACGGTTCTCATCACTGATAATCGGGAGCTGGATATCCAGAAAGGCACTTGCGATTGTTCCCCTTGTGCGTAAGTTCTCTGCAACCATATTTATCTCCTATTTTGTTGTAAGCCATTCTCTCTCTCCTTTCCCCCTTAAATGTAATTGTGTCTTTGTTGTATTTTAACGTGTAGTAACTCGGTTAGGTATTTTATGTTAGTTTGGTAGTGTATAACTTGTATTGTGTATTCTTTTGCGATTGAATGTTCATTCTCTCCCTTAAAAGGTGTTAGACCCTTAGACCGGTATTTGAGTGTTTATTATATTGCTAAAGTGTTCTCTGAGCGTCACATACGCTCATACAGCTTTTAAACTAACAAGGTTACACTGTGTTGCATTTACACCTTATCACTGCACAAAGGTTTACAGTATAAGTACATTGTTTATGATATTGTTACAAAGGTTTAACTCTGTGAGCGTCAGCACCGCTTGTGATCTCCTCGTGGTCTCGAGCGTCCGCTACGCTGGTAGCGTATCATTACGTTAGTCGGCAGCCTATAGCGTGCTAGCCTTTACGCTTTAAGCCGTGAGCGAACGTGCCGCTCGTGCGTCTCGTCCACGGCTAAGCGTTTGTTACGCTACGTGCGTACTCTTACGGTATTCCATACGCCAATTGCATACTGTGTTCATTAACCTTTTAGCGTGTTTAATATAGGATATATTAGGCTTTATCAATTGGAGACTCGCCCGCTCTTCACATATCTGCACTAGGTAATTTCAGCAGACATTATCGGTCAGCAAAGGGCGGGAGGTAATATTCCTCGTAGTGCTGACCAGATAAGCGTCTGCTTCGCTTAGTAAGGAGTGCTGAAGGAATCCGGAACCGGAAGGTAAGAACAGTACGTTATTGTCTTTTAAAACCTGTTTAGTTTCTGTTTTGCGAACGTACGCATAAGCACACACACCTGTATTCCGTGTTTAGCATTATTTGTCCGTACCTCATTCTCCTGATTGCCACACACTAGTGATAACGTGCTGAGACATTTGTTGTTATTAATAGTTAAAAGATAAAAAGTAATATTTAAGGGAATAATTGTAAAAGGCACGCACACAAACTCTACTTGTGTGGTGTTCAGTGAATGATTACTGTTAAAGATCATTCACATTGATAAACGTGTAGTGTGTTACTGTGGACGTACTTGGCCTGCATACACGTGTCCTTACAAGGGCAGGGCGTACGCAGCAAGGGTCGACGCACGGAGCGTATATTACGCAACGGAGCATACGGATACGCCCACATCATACAAACCGCACGATAGTATTGTTTTAGTAGGCGATAAGGAAATAACGCGATAATAACACAGATCTATCTCAAATCCAAAAGTTTAAAAAGTTAAAAGAAAAAAAAAAAAAAACTTTCTCTGTTGCAATTCTTCTGGGTTAGACTATTACTGAATGAAAGGAATTCTGTACAGAAATAAGAGTGTTCGAATGTAAGAGTGTGTATATATAAGATTTCTCTTTTATTACGGAAGTGGGAACCATAGGCCAGTAGAAAGAGGTACACCAGCGAGAGTGATAGCGTGGGGTGGCTTGGGAGGCGTCCCTTGTTAATCTCGACATTTATGAGCAGTAGAGTCTGCTGTACATAACAGACCAGGAGGTCAAGGACCAGGAGGTTCAGGTACAGCAGACTAGAAGTAGAGAGCACAACCGAAGAGGGTTGGTGCGAGACCCATATAGGCCAAACAAAGCTCATTGCTGAAGGAATTCGCAGCCGAAATTTTCGATTCCACTGATCGTTCCGCACATAAGATTAGTTGCTTGTGTGCAGATATGATTGTACCGCATGTGATTGTGTGCATTAGCGTGTCTTGAATATTCATAAGAACGCTACTTGCACATTGTTAACGTGATTTGTGTAATTTTTTTTATTTTAAGGGAAGTAGCCTGATCACTCAGGGACATTCCAGCGACTGATACTTGCTGGGGAGGGTAAGACACTCCCACACGCCCGAGCAAGTAGACGTACTTAGGTGCCCTAGGTTGGGTACGGAACCTCTGGGAACTTTGGTCGCCGTATTGGCCAGCGTGGGCGGAGTTAAGTGGGCGGACCTCGTTGCAAAACCCCCACCGCAGCCTTACCCCGAGCATCTTGGTTTTTTGTAAGGGTTGCCGAAGACCCTGATTTGAAGTCAGAGGTAGTGAAAGCAGCACCTGCAGAGATGGGGGCCAGTTGTTCAGGTAAGGGGCGATCAACCCAGGTTCAGGTTGATTTGGTAAACCGACCAATCGGGTCGGCAAGGTATATCATGTGTGAGAAATATGGTCATCACACAGAAATGTTGTGCAATGAATGGGAAAGGATGACTGTGCATGACAGGGAAAAGTTTCCCCGGGTAGGTAGTTTTAACCCAGAAGTATTACAGAATTTAAGGAGAAGAGTGTGCCTGATTAAATCTTCAAAAAGGCGTATTAAACATTATGATTATTTAACATTGTGGCAACAGGAAGGTGAAATACAAAGGGGGTTGGCGCAAGCCACTGGATCTAACCCTATCAGGAAACTGATAGCCACTGCACCCCCACCACCGTACATACCTGGAGAGAAATTGGTTGCAGAGAATGGCACTCAGGGTTATGTTAAATGTGTAGAAGTTAAGGATAATGTAACCAAAGTAATTAATGCTAACACTAATCCGTGCAAGTTGTACCCTGTTTTGAACTTTCCCCAGGATTGTGACCAAGAGGATGAGCCCACAACAATATCAGCACTCTCCCTAGCAGCCACCATATCAGAAACAGCAGTAGGCACGACTCAACCCGTAAGATTAGTATCAAAGGCCCCTAGTACCTGGGTAAGTACGGCACCATACACTATGCTGAAACCATTTCACCACATGTTGTAGAATCTACTCAGAATGATGTTGTTGGACTTAATCCTGTTAGGGTAATAGCAGTGCCAAATGGGAAAACTGACACTTCAGGAACAACTCCTGTCAGGAACATCGCCATGCACTGTCCCTTTTCCCGAGCAGAATTAAGATCAATGATGTCTGAATTCCCTGATCCTAGGAAAGACTTAGTTGCATGTCAAAAGTATATTAGGGAGCTAGGAAATTCTGCAGAGCCAAATAACAAAGATTGGAGGACAGTTTTGAGGGCATGTTTGTTTACCCCCCAGTGTTGATCCGTTAAAGTTTATCGCTGATTGCAAGTTAGATGAGGAAGTACCACTAACAGACGAGTATAATCAGGATAATGTAAAGAGAATCAACTTACAGTTAGGGGTATATTTTCCTGCAGTAGTAAAGTGGAATAAAATCTTTACAATAAAACAAAAAGAAGGTGAATCCACACCAGAGTATTTTCACCGGGCTCTGCAGGATATGGCTAGGTACACTGGTATAGATGACATTAAAACTAATGTACACCACAGGGAAGTAGCTGTTTCAGTATTAATGGATGGGCTAAAAGAGGTTTTAAGGAATAGAATACAAACCACTAGGCCTGATTGGAGAGGTATGTCGGTGGATGCATTGGGAGAGGCTGCTGCTGGGCATGATCGGAATATCATCAGACATAGGGAGTCACAGAGTGATAAGTTAATGGCTGTGAGCATACAGGCCCTCACTACCCGGCCACCTCAGCCCAGAACTGTGACCCCTGTGGGTAAGTCAAGAGGTATAAAATGTTATAGTTGTCACAGAGAGGGACACATGTCACGTGATTGTAAAGCAAGACAAATACAAAATTCATATCAATCCCCTAGACAACGACCTGATACGAGACATTGGGATCAAGGACCGAAAGGGCGGAGCTATGAGCCACATGCAGGGGAAACAAAAAGGTATCCCCCAAGAAGAGACTGGCAAATCCCTGATAGTTCCCATCTACCCCCACCACAAGTAATTGCTGCCAGCGCGATTCAGGGAGGTCACCATACCCAATAGGGGTGTGGCCACACCTGTAATCTGCAGCCAGTGAAATTGATTGCAAGTCTTGGAAGTGAACCCGAGATCACAATTGATGTAGCTGGTAAATCATTAAATTTCCTTGTAGATACGGGGGCGGCCAAATCAGTGATAAATTCGACAGTGGGCATGAGAACCACTGGTAAGACAATTCCAGCCATGGGAGTAACGGGAGTAATACAGCACTACCATGTTAGCAAACCAGCAGAGATTACAATAGGGCCTTTGCATACCAAGCATTCCTTTTTGCTGGCTGCATCGGCACCGACTAATCTCCTGGGAAGAGATTTATTGTGTAAAATGGGGTGCGTCATATATTGTACTCCTGAAGGTGTATTCTTAGACATACCTGAGAATCACGCTCAGGAAGTACGAGACATGCTAGACTCCCCATCAAAATTAATGTCACATACCGTTATGATAAATAGGAGTTCATCCCAGGTAGAAGAAATGACATCCCAAATACCAGAGTCACTTTGGACTAAAGATGGACAAGACACTGGATTAATGGCAAACGTAGCTCCAGTCGTTGTGCAAGTAAAAGATGGTAGGATAGCTCCAAAAATCCCACAATACCCTCTGAAGCCAGAGGTGGAGTTAGGAGTATACCCCGTAATAGAGCGCTTGCTACAACAGGGCATTCTGGTAAGAACATCCAGCACTGCCAATAGTCCCATCTTCCCTGTGAAAAAGAGTGGGGGGAGGGGTTACAGGCTAGTGCAGGATCTAAGGGGGATTAACAAAATAGTTGAGAGTCAGTTCCCCGTAGTGCCAAATCCAGCTGTCATCCTTATGCAAATCCCTCCCACTGCGAAATTTTTCACTGTTATTGACCTTTGCTCCGCCTTCTTCTCGGTACCTCTGCACCCTGACAGCCAATATTTGTTTGCATTCACATACAGAGGAGTCCAATACACATGGACTCGATTACCACAAGGTTTCATAGACAGCCCAAGTATATTTTCACAGGCTTTGCATGATTGTTTACAGTCTTTCCAACCAGAGAATGGATCAATATTGATACAGTATGTGGATGATTTACTACTATGTTCAGATTCACTGGAAGCGTCCCTGAAAGATACGAAACAGCTCCTGTTTCATCTTTCAGACACAGGACACAAGGTTTCCAAAGACAAGTTGCAATTATGCCAGACTAAAGTAAAATATTTAGGACACTGTCTGACACAAGGACTGAGACACCTGACCGCTGATAGAATTCAAGCAATTCAAGACATGACTCTGCCACAAACCCAGCAACAGATCAGAACGTTTCTAGGAATGTGTGGGTATTGCCGTAACTGGATCCCAGGTTTTTCCATTCTAGCATTACCTTTGCAGGAGATGGTCACATCAAACAAACCTGATCGGATTTCGCATACAGACGAATCAGAGATGGCATTTGAGAGACTTAAACAGTGCCTAACGCAGGCACCAGCATTAGGTATGCCAGACTATGGGAAACCCTTTGAGCTGTACGGAACAGAAAGTGCTGGTTGCGCGGCAGGCGTCCTAACCCAAAAGCACGGTGATGCCAGCAGGCCGGTAGCATACTACAGCGCTCAGCTAGATACGGTAGCGCGATCCCTCCCCACATGCTTGCGAAGTGTCGCTGCGATAGCATTGCTAGTAACGAAAAGCGAAGATGTAGTGCTAGGACACAACCTCACAATCCATACACCACATGCAGTGTCAGCCTTGCTGAATTCGGCTCAAACTAGACACGTCTCATCAGCACGGTTTACAAGATGGGAATTGGCATTAATGGCCCCCGTAAACATCACCATAAAGAGATGCAGTGCATTAAATCCGGCAACGTATCTCCCAGGTGTGCCTGGACAGGCACAAAGGGTGGAGGATGAGAGTAATAGTGAAGGAGGATTTAAGACAGGGGATGACACGCATGATTGTATGGAATATTTGACCCAAAATTTCACGGCAAGGCCTGACATCAGTGACAACCCACTGGAAGATGTAGATCTTACCTTCTACACTGACGGTAGTTGTCACAGACAGACGGACTCGGGAGACTTGTGTACTGGATACGCAGTCGTAGATGACCAAGGCACCATAGAAGCAGAACCGCTAGGCCCACCTCACTCAGCCCAGGTTGCTGAACTGGTTGCCCTAACCAGAGCATGTGAATTGGCTAAGGGCAAATCAGCCAATATCTATACCGATTCTAGATACGCCTTCGGGGTAGTCCATGATTTCGGAGCACTATGGCGCCTCAGAAATTTCATGACGGCAGCTGGTACACCGGTAGCGCATGCAGCCCACATCAAAAGGCTTCTAACAGCGATACAGGAACCCGACAGAGTGGCTGTTATCAAGTGTAAAGCACATACATATAGCCAAGACCCGGTATCCCTTGGTAACAGCCGAGCAGACGAAGCTGCTAAGTTAGCAGCTGGTACCCCCAGACAGACAGACACCACACAACTGATGGTATTTAATACCGTCAACACACAGAAATTGTGTGAAATGCAAAATTTGTGTTCCACACAGGAAAAGGCAGTTTGGAGGGCAAAAGGATATGGCCAGGAGTCCTCAGGACTCTGGATAGATGGGCAGGGTAAACCAGTGGCACCCAGAGCATACCTTCCAAGTTTAGCGGAAGCAGCACATGGGCTGACTCATCTAGGCAAGGAAGGGATGTGCAAGTTGGTAAGAGCATATTGGTGCGCCCCAGGATTTTCTTCCCATGCAGGAAAAAGGGCAATGACGTGCCTCACCTGCTTGAGGAAGAATATTGGTGTTAGGGTCTCCTGCCCTGTGCTGCCACGTCGTCATGGCAACCGGGAGACAAGTGCTAGCGGAGTGACCTGAGCGCAGCTGATACTCCGGTTCGGGTCTTTTGCTGTGCAGTGGTTATAGGCTCTGTGCATGGCAGGGGATCCGGTGCTGGTTTTTGTGCTCAGTCTGTGAGGTCTGAGTGGGGCGTGGACAGCACCTGCTTTATAAGGCCTCTTCTCAGGGTAAGCAGATGCTGCTGAATCTTTGTTGGTTAGTCAGTTTCTGAAAGTTAGCCAGTACTGTGTAGCTTTGTATTTGTTTGTTGCTTACTGCAATTAGGCCTGGGGATTTGGTATTACACTCTGCCAATCCAGACCTAGCAGTAAGACTGGAGTCAGTCGTTTAGCTTGCTGGGGTTCTGTTACTACTCTGTGAACTTAGCAAGTTTGCGGCTGTATTCTAAGACTTGCCTGTCTAATCCTGTCTCACTGTGCTAGGTGTCAGGGGTCAGTTTAGTGGCAGTAAGCTGAACCTGTGCACTGCAAGTGAGAATTAGGATTGTGGAGACTCTCCTTGTGTCTATCATTCCATCTCTGACCAAGGAGTTTACTGCCACACCCGTTGGTAACCCTTTAGGGTTTTGCTGTTGCCCTTAGCAACAGCATTTCGGGTTCTCTACGTATTAAAACACAACATCTTGCTTTTCCCATCTGAGCAGTTCTAATACAAGGGAGATACCCAGTTCCTTAGCCTCTGGGCTTCTCTGTTCACTTTGTGTGTATTTTGTTACCCTATCACCTTCTGTGTACGTTATGTCATATTCCCCAGTCTGTCTGTAGTCCATTTGTTTTGCATAACAGTTCAAACACCAGTACATTCCTGCAGGCACTGGAGTGCATAACAGTCCTGACACCAGTACTTTCCTGCAGGCACTGGTGTGCATAACATATTCAGCAGCCCAATACTCCTGTTGAAATTTTGTGGGAATATGGAGCATACCCCTCAAAATACGTTGCAACAGGTGGTCGATCAGGTGCAGGTCCTGACTCGACAATTTAATGATTTGTCCATTAAAATGCACACCTCCCAGGCTGCTGGCGGAGCTCCCGCAGCAGCAGCACCTGCAGGGGTTAAGGAGCCGAAAGTAAATCTCCCGGATCGTTTTTCTGGAGATCGCTCGCAGTTCTTTTGTTTCAAGGAGAGCTGCAAGCTATACTTCCGGCTTAGGCCTCAGTCTTCTGGGTCGGAGATTCAGCGGGTGGGCATAGTGATTTCCTTGCTACAAGGAGACCCACAGGTCTGGGCATATGGGTTGCAGCCTGACTGTCCGTCGCTTAAAAGTGTTGATGCTTTTTTTACGGCACTGGGCATGTTGTATGATGACCCTGACAAGACGGCCTCAGCCGAGGCTCAGATTTCGATCCTTAAGCAAGGGCGAAGGCCAGTTGAGGTTTACTGTACGGAGTTTCGGAGGTTGGCCCATGATACCCAGTGGAATGACCCAGCCCTGAGACACCAGTACCGAAGAGGTCTTTCTAACCAGATAAAGGACCAACTGGTACAATATCCCTTGCCTGATAGCTTGGATCAGCTCATGCAGTTATCCATCCGGGTGGATAGACGGCTGAGAGAGCGTAGGCTTGAAAGGGAGACTGAGATTTCCTTCCTTCCCAAGGGAACCTCAGACTCTGAGGAATTTTCCGAGGAGCCTATGCAGATTGGGGCTACCCGCCTCTCCTCGCGTGAGAAGACGCGGAGGAGACAGCAGGGGTTGTGTTTGTACTGTGGGAATAAAGGTCATGTGGTAGTATCATGCCCAGAAAAGCCGGAAAACTTCAGGGCCTGAGGGTGATGGGAAATATCCTATCAGGCCAGAAGTCAGAATTTCCCAAGAAGACTTTTATCATTCCGGTGACCTTGAAGATCCTCGGTCAAACTGTCAAGACTGAGGCCTTTGTGGACAGTGGGGCCGACGGGGTTTTTATGGACCGCCAATTCGCCCTGAAACACTCTGTTCCCTTAGTACCCTTGGCATCGGAAATTGAGATTTGTGGGTTAAACGGGGAACCATTATCCCAAGGTAAAATTACCTCTTGCACTAGCCAGATTTCTTTGTTTATTGGAGCCACACACTCTGAAAAATTGTCCTTTTATGTGACTGTCTGTACTTTTGCCCCATTGGTGTTGGGGTTACCCTGGTTAAGGGCCCACAATCCTCAATTTGACTGGGTCTCTGGGGAGATTCTTAGTTGGGGTACTGATTGTTTCAGGAGTTGCTTGAGCCTTCCAGTCAGGCTCTCGCAGCTAAGTTTGCCAGGATTGCCAGGGTGTTATGCAGATTTTGCGGACGTGTTCTCCAAAAAAGTTGCAGAGGTACTACCTCCCTATCGCCCCTATGACTGTGCCATTGATTTGTTGCCAAATGCTAAGCTTCCCAAGAGCAGGTTGTACTCCCTGTCACGTCCTGAGACTCAGGCTATGGCAGAGTACATTCAGGAGAACTTGGCTAAGGGATTTATCAGACCTTCACAGTCTCCAGTTGGGTCGGGGTTCTTCTTCGTGGGTAAAAAGGACGGTTCGTTGCGACCCTGCATCGACTTCAGGGAATTGAACCATATCACGATTAAAAACTCATACCCACTGCCTCTCATTTCGGTCTTGTTTGACCAGCTTCGTACTGCCACCATTTTTTCTAAGATTGACCTACGCGGTGCGTACAATCTAATCCGAATAAGAGAGGGGGATGAATGGAAGACTGCCTTTAATACCCACTCAGGGCATTATGAATATTTGGTGATGCCTTTTGGGCTCTGTAATGCCCCGGCAGTCTTCCAGGATTTCATGAATGATGTGCTCAGGGAATATTTGGATAGATTCTTAGTTGTATACTTAGATGACATCCTAATCTTCTCCCATTCCCTGGAGGAACATCGGAAGCATGTACGCTTAGTCCTCCAGAAACTCAGAGACCACCGGCTTGGAGCGAAGCTGGAGAAGTGCGAATTTGAAGTTCAGCAAATCGCATTTCTAGGATATATTATCTCCCCAGAAGGTTTCCAAATGGAGGGTTCCAAGGTACAGGCAGTCCTGGATTGGGTGCAGCCCACTAGTTTGAAGGCGCTTCAGCGTTTCCTGGGCTTTGCGAATTTTTATAGACGATTTATCGCTGGATTTTCGTCTATAGTGGCGCCCTTGGTGGCACTCACTAAGAAAGGGGCGGATGTTGCTCACTGGTCTTGTGAGGCTAAAGCGGCTTTTGCCCGTCTCAAAAGGGCATTTGTTTCGGCCAAGGTGCTGCGACACCCAGATCCAGAGCGTCCTTTTGTGGTGGAGGTGGATGCCTCTGAGATGGGTATTGGGGCAGTGCTTTCTCAGATGGGAGTGTCTGATAATCGCCTTCATCCCTGTGCTTACTTTTCCCGTAAATTTTCGCCTGCCGAGATGAATTATGACGTGGGTAACCGGGAATTGTTGGCTATTAAGGATGCACTCGAGGAGTGGAGACACTGGCTTGAGGGGGCTAAGTTTGTGGTCTCAATTCTCACTGACCATAAGAATCTGGCATATTTAGAGTCAGCGAAGCGTCTCAATGCCAGGCAGGCACGATGGGCTTTGTTTTTTGCTCGCTTTAATTTTTTGATAACATATCGCCCTGGGTCAAAAAACATCAAGGCTGATGCGCTCTCGCTGAGTTTTGCTCCAATCCAGGAGACCACCGAGGAGCCGTTGCCCATTGTTTCCCCATCATGTATTAAAGTGGGCATTACCCAGGACCTCTTATCATTAGTCCTTAGAGCACAGGAGCAGGCTCCTCCAGACCTTCCGGTAGGTCTTTTGTTTGTGCCTCCTAGGTTAAGACAGCGAGTGTTCCTGGAATTCCATGCCAAGAAGTCTGCAGGTCACCCGGGTATTGCCAGAACTCGGGAGTTGCTATCTAGGGCGGTGTGGTGGCCCTCGGTGGCTAAGGATGTGGATCAGTGGGTTCGGGCATGTGACATCTGTGCCCGAAATAAGACTCCTAGAGGGGTTCCTGTTGGCCCATTACATCCACTCTCTATCCCATCTAAGCCATGGACCCACATTTCAATGGATTTTGTGGTGGACTTGCCCAAATCCTCAGGGATGACAGCCATCTGGGTTGTCGTTGACAGGTTTTCGAAGATGGCGCACTTCGTTCCACTGGTTGGGCTGCCATCGGCCAGACGCCTGTCTGAATTATTTATGCTGCATGTTGTGCGTCTCCACGGGTTGCCACTTGATGTGGTCTCTGACCGCGGATCCCAGTTTGTGGCCAAATTCTGGAGGGCATTTTGTTCCGATCTCCAGATTTCTGTCAGCTTGTCGTCGGGCTACCATCCGCAGTCTAATGGGCAGACTGAAAGGGTGAACCAGTCCTTGGAGCAGTTCCTCAGGTGTTATGTCTCCAAGTGTCAGACTGACTGGGTTGCTCATCTGTCCATGGCGGAGTTTGCCTATAACAACGCGGCTCACTCTGCTACAGGGATCTCTCCCTTCCTTTGTGTGTATGGGCATCATCCTAAGGCCAATTCTTTTGACCCCCTGGACTCCACGCCTGGTGGTTCCTCTGTGGTTTCGGTCCTTAGAGGTATTTGGCGGAAAGTGAAGAAAGCCCTTGTGTCTGTGTCATTAGTGACCAAAAGGGTTTTTGATAAGCGGAAAAGACCCTGCAGCTTCAAATTAGGAGACTTCGTCTGGTTGTCTACCAAGAATTTGAAGTTGAGACAGCCATCTCATAAGTTAGGCCCCCGGTTCATCGGCCCTTATAAGATCACCAGGGTTATCAATCCGGTGGCATTTCAGTTAGATCTGCCCCGTTCTTTGGGTATCAATAAAACATTTCATTGTTCCCTTTTAAAACGGGCGATTAGTAATCCTTCTTCCAGTGGAAGACCTTCCCCTCTTCTGATACGTGGCCAGAGGGAGTTTGTTGTTGAAAGGATTCTTGACTCCAAGGTGGTTCGGGGTCGGCTGTCATTTTTGGTGCACTGGAAGGGGTATGGCCCGGAGGAGCGGTCGTGGGTGCGCAGTTGTGATCTTCATGCCCCCAGACTGATACGCTCTTTCTTCTCGCAGTTCCCCGATAAACCCGGTGGTAGGGGTTCTTTGACCCCTCGTCAGAGGGGGGGTACTGTTAGGGTCTCCTGCCCTGTGCTGCCACGTCGTCATGGCAACCGGGAGACAAGTGCTAGCGGAGTGACCTGAGCGCAGCTGATACTCCGGTTCGGGTCTTTTGCTGTGCAGTGGTTATAGGCTCTGTGCATGGCAGGGGATCCGGTGCTGGTTTTTGTGCTCACAGTCTGTGAGGTCTGAGTGGGGCGTGGACAGCACCTGCTTTATAAGGCCTCTTCTCAGGGTAAGCAGATGCTGCTGAATCTTTGTTGGTTAGTCAGTTTCTGAAAGTTAGCCAGTACTGTGTAGCTTTGTATTTGTTTGTTGCTTACTGCAATTAGGCCTGGGGATTTGGTATTACACTCTGCCAATCCAGACCTAGCAGTAAGACTGGAGTCAGTCGTTTAGCTTGCTGGGGTTCTGTTACTACTCTGTGAACTTAGCAAGTTTGCGGCTGTATTCTAAGACTTGCCTGTCTAATCCTGTCTCACTGTGCTAGGTGTCAGGGGTCAGTTTAGTGGCAGTAAGCTGAACCTGTGCACTGCAAGTGAGAATTAGGATTGTGGAGACTCTCCTTGTGTCTATCATTCCATCTCTGACCAAGGAGTTTACTGCCACACCCGTTGGTAACCCTTTAGGGTTTTGCTGTTGCCCTTAGCAACAGCATTTCGGGTTCTCTACGTATTAAAACACAACATCTTGCTTTTCCCATCTGAGCAGTTCTAATACAAGGGAGATACCCAGTTCCTTAGCCTCTGGGCTTCTCTGTTCACTTTGTGTGTATTTTGTTACCCTATCACCTTCTGTGTACGTTATGTCATATTCCCCAGTCTGTCTGTAGTCCATTTGTTTTGCATAACAGTTCAAACACCAGTACATTCCTGCAGGCACTGGAGTGCATAACAGTCCTGACACCAGTACTTTCCTGCAGGCACTGGTGTGCATAACAATTGGAAAGGCAATACCAACAGAACCATCTCATATCCCACCTACAGGCGGCCCTTTTCAGGTGATACAAATTGATTTCATACAATTACCCCCTTGTTGAAATTTGAAGTATGTACTAGTTTGTATAGATGTGTTTTCAAATTGGGTCGAAGCATTTCCTGCGGCCACAAACACCGCTATGTTTACCGCTAAGAAAATTGTGCAGGAATTTGTGTGTAGATACGGTATCCCTAGAATAATTGAAAGTGATAGGGGTACCCATTTTACAGGTGATGTCTTTCAAGGAATGTGTAAGTTGATGGGAATTGATAGTAAGCTGCACACTCCGTACCGCCCCCAGGCGAGTGCGAAGGTAGAAAGAGTGAACAGCACTATTAAAAATAAATTGAGCAAAGTTATGGCGGAAACAGGATTGACATGGCCAGAAGCTTTGCCCATTGTGTTATACAGCATCAGAACCACTCCCAGGTCCCCTCTTAATCTGTCCCCTTTTGAAATTTTGTTTGGTCGACAACCGCATGTTATGATTAACCCTCAGGATGATTTGAGGTGTAACAATGAAGTGACTGTAAAATACCTGATTAACATGAGTAAACAGTTAAGGAATCAGAATGACAATTTGAAGTTGGTGATTCCTGATCTGCCAGATAGTAATTGTCATGACATTGAACCTGGGGATTATGTAATGATACGGAATTTTCTACGCTCAGGTTGCCTTATTGACAGATGGGAAGGACCATACCAAGTCTTATTGATTAGCACGACAGCATTGAAGGTTGCCGAGAGAGAGACTTGGGTTCATTCGTCCCATTGTAAGAAGGTTGCTGATCCAGAGAGGTCTCGTGATAAAGAACAGACGGTAGAGGAAGTTGTATCACTGGAGTGTCTGTTTCAGGAAGACTGAGATGGCACCTGAGCATTGAGAATAATAAGATCGGAGGCAGTTGTCGATTCCCTGTTCCCTTTTATTGTTTTTCTCCACTTCCCATCCCATCTCCCTCAATTATTTCTTTCCCTCTTCTCATTCTTCTCCATTTCCTCCTATAAGATGGACTTGCCCCAAGAGACTGTGATCCGGATTTTCCTGTTGACCATGATGTTGACCAGAGCAGTCTGTTCCGGCGAGACTACCATGGAGGTCGAGAGAGGTTCTGGAGTGGGTTCTGATGACAAAGTTGGAGGCGTAGATTTCCAAGAACAACATAATCATCAAGCAAAGGCGAGTATCAGAAAACGATCCGATAGCATTGACAATAGGAGGAATTGTGAAGGATTGTTAGCTGAAGAGAACTGTATCTGTAGACTCTGTGACAGTGTAGTTGAGGATGGGTGCATCAAGAAATGTCAGTCCAGTTTTAATATCCACATGGACCGGCATCCATTGAGTGACTATCACTCCTTAGTGGGTAAAGTGTTAAATCAGACAGATTGTTGGGTATGCTCTCAAGTACCTCAAGGCCATAGCAAATCAGGATTAGTACCATTCCCTTTAACTATAGGGGAGGTACTTGAGCTAAGTGGTGGGAGGCCGGTGGACAGGAGGTTTAATATCTCCAGTCCTCCTAGTTTGAAGCTCCACCAATATCATGTGGATAGATCCCTAGTATGTTTTAACATTTCCAATCCCCGAAAGCCGGGAAATTGGGAAGTGTCATGGAATAACCAAACCATGACCTTTTCATACAGAGCCGATAGAATGCCTACAGATACAGAACTTATACGCCACATAGCCGGTAGTGGAAAATATTTCCGATATAGGTATACCCTAGGAAGTAGGATCATGAGAGTTGGAGAAGTATCACCAGGATACTGTGCACATATCGTACAAACAGATACGTGTACTAAACAGATGGGAGAATTACGGTTAGGAGATTTCATATGGAAAATATGTAATATGGTTATGTCCTACTCCGTCCCATATGTTCTCCCCGATGATGCATACTTCATATGCGGGAGGAAGGCGTATAAGTGGCTTGCCCCAAACTCAGAAGGGTTATGTTATATTGGAAAAGTACTGCCTGAGGTAATGACCGTATCCCACACTAAAATGAAGGATATTCACCGCAGTGCCCAAGCTCCTTATACTCACACTCATTACGGGCACATCGTTAAACGGCACCTGATAGAAAGAACAGAGCATCCGGCCTCTGACCTGATCCATGAATCCACCGGGATTCAATTCCTAATCGCGTTAGATATCACTCGTACCGCCAGAGGAGTGATAAATTATAAATATATATCTGCGCTTGCAAATTTATTAGACAATATCACTGAAATGTATGATGACACATTCAGGTATACCGGAAGGGAGCTCCAAGCTTATAAAACAGAACTGGTTCAGCATAGGATGGTTCTTAATTATCTCACGGCAGTGACGGGTGGATACTGTGTCACACTGGCAACGCAGTACGGCGTAAAATGCTGCACATATATTACGAATAGCACCGAGGACCCGGTCGAGGTCATAGACAAAAAGATGGACGACATTCTCCAATTAAAGTGGGAGTTCCGCAGGAGACACAACCTCACCCTCGCTGCTGTGGGTAATGAGCTGACCGGTTGGATGTCATGGTTGAACCCGCAAAATTGGTTCTCTGGTTTAGGAGAATGGGCTCAAGGAATTATCATGGATGTAGGGAAATTTCTTTTGTGTATTCTGGGTGTCATCATAGTGGTCGGTCTGATATTTAGATGCGTTCGGGTTTTAACAAAGTGTAAACGTAGCGCCCGAGTGATGAGTTTAAGAAGTGAAGATACTGTAATAACAACGACTGATTTGGTTTATGACCCAACGATAGAGACAATGTTGTGATGAAAATGTGATTCCACGGTCCGTTTCTTTCACCCGTTTCTCCTTTGTTTTCCTCCAAGGTAAAAAGACATCCGCTTGGAAGAAGAATTTGACAACCTTTTACACAGACAACTGATGGACTATGCCATAGACCCCCCATATCCCTAGTACCTTTAATTTTACGCTAGCCCAACACTTTTTGTAAGTCTATGGACATTGAAAAAAAGCTTTTTGCACACCGTTTATAGCAAAAGCTTCGGGAGACTACAGTCAACATGTACATCGAGACAAGACAAGACAAGACCTCAATCGGCAAATGTATATTAAACTCACATAGTTTATGACTGCATTTACCATAATTGCTCTTTATCTTCATTTCTACAACCTTCAGGTAATAACACACATAGTCGATAGGGAATATAGGCACAGATATCAGCACTCACATATCCCCCCATTCATGTATCATCAACTAAAATGTGCTCCCCCATTTTGTTACAACCAAAAGCCGAAAAGAGCTCGGTAAAGTTTGACAGCCCATCCACAGACCCGTACCACGGGATAAGAAGGAATTCAAATGTATACTTCGCAATACCTCGAAGCTTGATTTAAAACACGTACGGCACGATGATACATGACCCCCCAAACATGGATTCATACACACGTTTCTGCTATCTCACTAGGTCATACCGTTTTCCTACCTTCTTCTCTTCTCCCCTACCCAATCATAGAAATATATTATACATGACATATATTTTTCTCTTTTTGAACTGTTTTAGGAAGTGGCAGTTATTGGTGACTGCCAA
Organism: Pseudophryne corroboree; assembly: GCF_028390025.1. Taxonomy (NCBI): domain Eukaryota; kingdom Metazoa; phylum Chordata; class Amphibia; order Anura; family Myobatrachidae; genus Pseudophryne; species Pseudophryne corroboree. The sequence continues at coordinate 28,111,089 of NC_086450.1, forward strand.
AGGGTGGACTGTCAAAGTCAGAAAAATATCACGCTGCACATTGCCATATATGCACCTCATGCGTGTGCCCGCTGCACGAGCATGAGCTCTCCCGTGCGTGCGTATACTCGCGGTCGCGTGCACTCGCAGGCGCGCGGTATGCGCATTTACGGTAGAGTTTGTGTGCGTCTAGCGGGCGACTCAATCGTAACATATTTTAGTCATATAATGTATTTTGTAGATTATGGTCCTTTTGATAGAATCTGAAAGTTTAGTTAATATAGCATGTTCGGGGACAGAGAGATTCCTCTTTGTTTGATACGAAGGGTCAGACAGGGGTTACACAGTGGTGTTTAGTATCCATCGGAAGAGAATATAATTAGCAATATTCCGGTGTTGGTTTGAAGCGGATTACTCGCTCGTGCGTATAGTTATGGACATAAGAAGTTTATGGACATTTACTATATTTGTACTTTATTACCCATGCGGCGGGAAACCCAGTTTCCCTCCCACCTGAGCAGTTTGAAATAGTCACAGCCCACCTGTATGAACCAACCTATGACCTTTTGTTATAATGCAGAGACGAATTCCTGTGTCCAATGAACAATAAGAATGTAGGGACCATTGTACTGTATTGTGTGTAGTGTATAAAAAGACAAGCCGACCTGGGCCAGCTCTCTACTCTTCTCAACGGTTCTCATCACTGATAATCGGGAGCTGGATATCCAGAAAGGCGCTTGCGATTGTTCCCCTTGTGCGTAAGTTCTCTGCAACCATATTTATCTCCTATTTTGTTGTAAGCCATTCTCTCTCTCCTTTCCCCCTTAAATGTAATTGTGTCTTTGTTGTATTTTAACGTGTAGTAACTCGGTTAGGTATTTTATGTTAGTTTGGTAGTGTATAACTTGTATTGTGTATTCTTTTGCGATTGAACGTTCATTCTCTCCCTTAAAAGGTGTTAGACCCTTATACCGGTATTTGAGTGTTTATTATATTGCTAAAGTGTTCTCTGAGCGTCACATACGCTCATACAGCTTTTAAACTAACAAGGTTACACTGTGTTGCATTTACACCTTATCACTGCACAAAGGTTTACAGTATAAGTACATTGTTTATGATATTGTTACAAAGGTTTAACTCTGTGAGCGTCAGCGACGCTTGTGATCTCCTCGTGGTCTCAAGCGTCCGCTACGCTGGTAGCGTATCATTACGTTAGTCGGCAGCCTATAGCGTGCTAGCCTTTACGCTTTAAGCCGTGAGCGAACGTGCCGCTCGTGCGTCTCGTCCACGGCTAAGCGTTTGTTACGCTACGTGCGTACTCTTACGGTATTCCATACGCCAATTGCGTACTGTGTTCATTAACCTTTTAGCGTGTTTAATATAGGATATATTAGGCTTTATCACGGCGTTCAACCGCCATGCCGTCAAACGCAGCCGCGGTAAGTCTTGGAACAGACAGGGCCCCTGCTGCAGCAGGTCCTGTCTGAGCGGCAGAGGCCATGGGTCCTCTGAGATGATCTCTTGAAGTTCCGGGTACCAAGCTCTTCTTGGCCAATCCGGAACCACGAGTATTGTCCTTACTCCTCGTTTTCTTATTATTCTCAGTACCTTTGGTATGAGAGGCAGAGGAGGGAACACATAAACTGACTGGTACACCCACGGTGTCACTAGAGCGTCCACCGCTATCGCCTGAGGGTCCCTTGACCTGGCGCAATATCTCTCTAGTTTTTTGTTTAGGCGGGATGCCATCATGTCCACCTGTGGCAGTTCCCAACGATTTACAATCAGTGTGAAGACTTCTGGATGAAGTCCCCACTCTCCCGGGTGGAGGTCGTGCCTGCTGAGGAAGTCTGCTTCCCAGTTGTCCACTCCCGGAATGAACACTGCTGACAGTGCTAGCACGTGATTTTCCGCCCATCGGAGAATCCTTGTGGCTTCTGCCATTGCCGTCCTGCTTCTTGTGCCGCCCTGTCGGTTTACATGGGCGACCGCCGTGATGTTGTCTGACTGGATCAGTACCGGCTGGTGTAGAAGCAGGGGTTTTGCCTGACTTAGGGCATTGTAAATGGCCCTTAGTTCTAGAATATTTATGTGTAGGGAAGTCTCCTGACTCGACCATAGTCCTTGGAAGTTTCTTCCCTGTGTGACTGCCCCCCAGCCTCGAAGGCTGGCATCCGTGGTCACCAGGACCCAGTCCTGTATGCCGAATCTGCGGCCCTCTAGGAGATGAGCACTCTGCAGCCACCACAGCAGAGACACCCTGGTTCTTGGAGACAGGGTTATTAGCCGATGCATCTGAAGATGCGATCCGGACCATTGGTCCAACAGGTCCCACTGAAAGATTCTGGCATGGAACCTGCCGAAAGGAATTGCTTCGTAAGAAGCCACCATCTTTCCCAGGACTCGCGTGCAGTGATGCACTGACACCTGTTTTGGTTTCAGGAGGTCTCTGACTAGAGATGACAGCTCCTTGGCTTTCTCCTCCGGGAGAAACACTTTTTTCTGGACTGTGTCCAGAATCATACCCAGGAACAGTAGACGTGTCGTCGGAACCAGCTGTGACTTTGGAATATTCAGAATCCAACCGTGCTGGTGTAGCACCTCCTGAGATAGTGCTACTCCTACCAACAACTGCTCCCTGGATCTCGCCTTTATTAGGAGATCGTCCAAGTACGGGATAATTAAAACTCCCTTTTTTCGAAGGAGTATCATCATTTCCGCCATTACCTTGGTAAACACCCTCGGTGCCGTGGACAGTCCAAACGGCAGCGTCTGGAATTGGTAATGGCAATTTTGTACCGCAAATCTGAGGTACTCCTGGTGAGGATGATAAATGGGGACATGCAGGTAAGCATCCTTGATGTCCAGGGATACCATGTAATCCCCCTCGTCCAGGCTTGCAATAACCGCCCTGAGCGATTCCATCTTGAACTTGAATTTTTTTATGTATGTGTTCAAGGATTTCAAATTTAAAATGGGTCTCACCGAACCGTCCGGTTTCGGTACCACAAACAGTGTGGAATAGTAACCCCGTCCTTGTTGAAGTAGGGGCACCTTGACTATCACCTGCTGGGAATACAGCTTGTGAATTGCCTCTAGCACAGCCTCCCTGCCTGAGGGAGTTGTTGGCAAGGCAGATTTGAGGAAACGGCGGGGGGGAGACGCCTCGAATTCCAGCTTGTACCCCTGAGATACTACTTGCAAGATCCAGGGATCCACCTGTGAGCGAGCCCACTGATCGCTGAAATTTTTGAGGCGGCCCCCCACCGTACCTGGCTCCGCCTGTGGAGCCCCACCGTCATGCGGTGGACTTGGAAGAAGCGGGGGAGGACTTTTGCTCCTGGGAACCTGCTGTTTGTTGCAGCCTTCTTCCCCTACCTCTGCCTCTGGACAGAAAGGACCTGCCTTTTCCTCGCCTGTTTTTCTGGGTCCGAAAGGACTGTACCTGATAAAACGGCGCTTTTTTAGCCTGTGAGGGAACATGGGGTAAAAATGCTGACTTCCCAGCTGTCGCTGTGGAAACTAGGTCCGAGAGACCATCCCCGAATAACTCCTCACCCTTATAAGGCAAAACTTCCATGTGCCTTTTGGAATTTGCATCCCCTGTCCACTGCCGAGTCCATAAGCCTCTCCTAGCAGAAATGGACAATGCACTTATTTTAGATGCCAGCCGGCAGATCTCCCTCTGTGCATCTCTCATGTATAAGACTGAGTCTTTTATATGCTCTATGGTTAGCAGAATAGTGTCCCTGTCTAGGGTGTCAATATTTTCTGACAGGGAATCTGACCATGCAGCGGCAGCACTGCACATCCATGCTGACGCAATAGCTGGTCTAAGTATAATGCCTGAGTGTGTATATACAGACTTCAGGATCGCCTCCTGCTTTCTATCCGCAGGCTCCTTCAGGGCGGCCGTATCCGGAGACGGAAGTGCCACCTTTTTAGACAAACGTGTGAGCGCTTTATCCACCCTAGGAGGTGTTTCCCAACGTGCCCTATCCTCTGGCGGGAAAGGGAACGCCATTAGTAATTTTTTTGAGATTACCAATCTTTTTTGGGGAAAGCCCACGCTTCTTCACACACTTCATTTCATTCTTCAGATGGGGGAAAAACTACGGGTAGTTTTTTCTCCCCAAACATAATACCCTTTTTAGTGGTACCTGGGTTTATATCCGAAATGTGTAACACCTCTTTCATTGCCTCAATCATGCAACGAATGGCCCTAGTGGACATTAGATTAGACTCATCGTCGTCGACACTGGTATCAGTATCCGTGTCGACATCTGCGTCTGCCATCTGAGGTAGCGGGCGTTTTAGAGCCCCTGATGGCCTTTGAGACACCTGGGCAGGCACGAGCTGAGAAGCCGGCTGTCCCGCATTTGGCATGTCGTCAAATTTTTTGTGTAAGGAGTCGACACTTGCACGTAATTCCTTCCATAAAACCATCCACTCAGGTGTCTGCCCCGCAGGGGGTGACATCACTTCTATAAGCATCTGCTCCGCCTCCACATAATTTTCATCAAACATGTCGACACAGCCGTACCGACACACCGCACACACACCGGGAATGCTCTAACAGAGGACAGGACCCCACAGAAGCCCTTTGGGGAGACAGAGAGTATGCCAGCACACACCAGAGCGCTATATAATGCAGGGACTAACTGAATTATGTCCCCTATAGCTGCTATAATATTTACTGCGCCTAAATTTAGTGCCCCCCCTCTCTTTTTACCCTTTTCTGTAGTGTAGACTGCAGGGGAGAGCCAGGGAGCTTCCTTCCAGCGGAGCTGTGAGGGAGAAATGGCGCCAGTGTGCTGAGGGAGATAGCTCCGCCCCTTTTTCGCGGACTTTTCTCCCGCTTTTTTAAGGATTCTGGCAGGGGTAATTATCACATATATAGCCTCTGGGGCTATATATTGTGATTGTTTTGCCAGCCAAGGTGTTTTTATTGCTGCTCAGGGCGCCCCCACCCCCAGCGCCCTGCACCCTCAGTGACCGGAGTGTGAAGTGTGTATGAGGAGCAATGGCGCACAGCTGCAGTGCTGTGCGCTACCTTGGTGAAGACAGAAGTCTTCATGCCGCCGATTTTCCGGACTTCTTCTTGCTTCTGGCTCTGTAAGGGGGACGGCGGCGCGGCTCCGGGACCGAACACCAAGGCCAGTTCCATGCGGTCGATCCCTCTGGAGCTAATGGTGTCCAGTAGCCTAAGAAGCCCAAGCTAGCTGCAAGCAGGTAGGTTCGCTTCTTCTCCCCTTAGTCCCTCGTTGCAGTGAGCCTGTTGCCAGCAGATCTCACTGTAAAATAAAAAACCTAAAATATACTTTCTTTCTAAGAGCTCAGGTGAGCCCCTAGTGTGCATCCAGCTCGGCCGGGCACAAAAATCTAACTGAGGCTTGGAGGAGGGTCATAGTGGGAGGAGCCAGTGCACACCAGGTAGTCTAAAAGCTTTCTTTTAGTTGTGCCCAGATTCCTGCGGAGACGCTATTCCCCATGGTCCTTACGGAGTTCCCAGCATCCACTAGGACGTCAGAGAAAACGGCACTTCTCTGCATGCGTATGCGGCAGCATGCGCGACGTACTAATACAACGAACTAGTTTCACACAGGGTCTAGCGAAGCTTTTCAGTCGCACTGCTGGCCGCAGAGTGATTGACATGAAGTGGGCGTTTCTGGTGTACAAAGAAGATCGGTGCTGGGCGATGGATTTAATGAAGAATCCATTCGCACAGCCGATCGCAAGGAGATTGACAGGAAGAAGGCGTTTGTGGGTGGCAACTGACCGCTTGCAGGGAGTGTCTAGAAAAACGCAGGCGTGTCCGAGCGTTTGCAGGGATGGATCCTGACGTCAATTCCGGGACCGGACAGGCTGAAGTGATCGCAGCTGCTGAGTAAGGTCAGAGCTACTCAGAAACTGCACAAACTCTTTTTGTACCGCTCGGCTGCACAGGCGATCGCACACTTGCAAAGCTAAAATACACTCCCCCGTGGGCGGCGACTATCTGATCGCAGCGCTGCAAAAAATAGCTAGCGAGCGAACAGGTCTGAATTAGGCCCATAGAGTAGTGATCAGGAGTGTGGTGTACAGAGGACATAGGCCCTCATTCCGAGTTGATCGCTCGCTAGCTACTTTTAGCAGCCGCGCAAACACATAGTCGCCGCCCACGGGGGAGTGTATTTTCGCTTTGCAAGCGAACGCCTGTGCAGCCAAGCGGGACAAAAAAGTTTGTTGCAGTTTCAGAGTAGCTCTGGACTTAGGGGGTAATCCCAAGTTGATCGCAGCAGGAAATTTTTTAGCAGTTGGGCAAAACCATGTGCACTGCAGGTGTGGCAGATATAACATTTGCAGAGAGAGTTAGATTTGGGTGGGTTATTTTATTTCTGTGCAGGGTAAATACTGGCTGCTTTATTTTTACACTGCAAATTAGATTGCAGATTGAACTCACCACACCCAAATCTAACTCTCTCTGCACATGTTACGTCTGCCCCCCCTGCAGTGCACATGGTTTTTCCCAGTTGCTAACAGAATTCCTGCTGCGATCAACTTGGAATTACCCCCTTAGTCGCTGCGATCACATCAGTCTATTTGTGCCCGGAATTGACGTCAGACACCCGCCCTGCAAACGCTGGGACACGCCTGCATTTTCCTTACCACTCCCAGAAAACGGTCAGTTGACACCCATCAACACCCTCTTACTGTCAATCTCCTTGCGATCGGCTGTGCGAATGGATTCTTCGTTAATTCCATCGCACAGCACCGATCCTCTTTGTAGCTGTATGACGCGCCTGCGCATTGAAGTGCATACGCAGTAGTAACCTGTTCGCTGCGCTGTGAAAAACGACAGCGAGCGATCAACTCTGAATGGCCCCCATAGAGTAGGGATCAAGAGTGTGGTGTACAATGGACATAGAGTAGGGATCAGGAGTGTGGTATATAGAGCACACAGAGTAGGGATCAGGAGTGTGGTGTACAGAGGACACAGAGTAGGGATCAGGAGTGTGGTGTACAGAGGACACAGAGTAGGGATCAGGAGTGTGGTGTACAGAGGACACAGAGTAGGGATCAGGAGTGTGGTGTACAGAGGACACAGAATAGGGATCAGGAATGTGGTGTAGAGGACACAGAGTAGGGATCAGGAGTGTGGTGTACAGAGGACACAGAGTAGGGATCAGGAGTGATGTACAGAGGACACAGAGTAGGGATCAGGAGTGGTGTACAGAGGACACAGAGTAGGGATCAGGAGTGTGGTGTACAGAGGACACAGAGTAGGGATCAGGAGTGTGGCGTACAGAGGACACAGAGTAGGGATCAGGAGTGTGGTGTACAGAGGACACAGAATAGGGATCAGGAGTGTGGTGTACAGAGGACACAGAATAAGGATCAGGAGTGTGGTGTACAGAGGACACAATGTAGGGATCAGAAGCGTGGTGTACAGAGGACACAGAGTAGGTATCAGGAGTGTGGTGTACAGAGGACACAGAGTAGGGATCAGGAGTGGTGTACAGAGGACACAGAGTAGGGATCAGGAGTGTGGTGTACAGAGGACACAGAGTAGGGATCAGGAGTGGTGTACAGAGGACACAGAGTAGGGATCAGGAGTGTGGTGTACAGAGGACACAGAGTAGGGATCAGGAGCGTGGTGTACAAAGGACACAGAGTAGGGATCAGGAGCGTGGTGTACAGAGGACACAGAGTAGGGATCAGGAGTATGGTGTACAGAGGACACAGAGTAGGGATCAGGAGTGTGGTGTACAGAGGACAGAGTAGGGATCAGGAGCGTGGTGTACAGAGGACACAGAGTAGGGATCAGGGGTGTGGTGTACAGAGGACAGAGTAGGGATCAGGAGTGTGGTGTACAGAGGACACAGAGTAGGGATCAGGAGTGTGGTGTATAGAGGACACAGAGTAGGGATCAGGAGTGTGGTGTACAGAGGACAGAGTAGGGATCAGGAGTGTGGTGTACAGAGGACACAGAGTAGGGATCAGGAGTGTGGTGTACAGAGGACACAGAGTAGGGATCAGGAGCGTGGTGTACAGAGGACACAGAGTAGGGATCAGGGGTGTGGTGTACAGAGGACAGAGTAGGGATCAGGAGTGTGGTGTACAGAGGACACAGAGTAGGGATCAGGAGTGTGGTGTACAGAGGACACAGAGTAGGGATCAGGAGTGTGGTGTACAGAGGACACAGAGTAGGGATCAGGAGTGGTGTACAGAGGACACAGAGTAGGGATCAGGAGCGTGGTGTACAGAGGACACAGAGTAGGGATCAGGAGTGTGGTGTACAGAGGACACAGAGTAGGGATCAGGAGTGGTGTACAGAGGACACAGAGTAGGGATCAGGAGCGTGGTGTACAGAGGACACAGAGTAGGGATCAGGAGCGTGGTGTACAGAGGACACAGAGTAGGGATCAGGAGTGTGGTGTACAGAGGACAGAGTAGGGATCAGGAGCGTGGTGTACAGAGGACACAGAGTAGGGATCAGGAGTGTGGTGTACAGAGGACAGAGTAGGGATCAGGAGTGTGGTGTACAGAGGACACAGAGTAGGGATCAGGAGTGTGGTGTACAGAGGACACAGAGTAGGGATCAGGAGTGTGGTGTACAGAGGACACAGAGTAGGGATCAGGAGTGGTGTACAGAGGACACAGAATAGGGATCAGGAGTGTGGTGTACAGAGGACACAGAGTAGGGATCAGGAGTGGTGTACAGAGGACACAGAGTAGGGATCAGGAGCGTGGTGTACAGAGGACACAGAGTAGGGATCAGGAGTGTGGTGTACAGAGGACAGAGTAGGGATCAGGAGTGTGGTGTACAGAGGACACAGAGTAGGGATCAGGAGTGTGGTGTACAGAGGACACAGAGTAGGGATCAGGAGTGTGGTGTACAGAGGACACAGAGTAGGGATCAGGAGTGTGGTGTACAGAGGACACAGTAGGGAGCAGGAGTCTGGTGTACAGAGGACACAGAGTAGGGATCAGAAGTCTGGTGTACAGAGGACACAGAGTAGGGATCAGGAGTGTGGTGTACAGAGGACACAGAGTAGGGATCAGGAGTGTGGTGTACAGAGGACACAGAGTAGGGATCAGGAGTGTGGTGTACAGAGGACACAGAGTAGGGATCAGGAGTGTGGTGTACAGAGGACACAGAGTAGGGATCAGGAGTGTGGTGTACAGAGGACACAGAGTAGGGATCAGGAGTGTGGTGTACAGAGGACACTGGGCCTAATTCAGACCTGATTGCTAGGCTGCATTTTCGTACAGCGTGCGATCAAGTCTGAACTGCACATGCACCGCAATGCGCAGGCTCGTCGGCCCGCAGCAACGGACATCATCGGGCAGCGACGGGATGTGCGAGAAAAGCGATCGCACGGGCGATCGCAAGGTGACTGACAGAGACCGTTTTAGAGGAGTGTCCGGAAAAACGCAGGCATGTCTAAGCGTTTGGAAGGAGGGTTTCTGACGTCAGCTCCGGCCCCGATCATCTCACTGGAAAAGTAAGTCCTGGGCTGTGCAGCTCTCCTGCACATGCGATCGCACCCCGGCACAGCAATTTCCCCCTCCCCCTGTAGGCGCGACTACCTGATCGCAGGGATGCAGATATCGCACCCTAGAGATCAGGTCTGAATTAGGCCCATAGAGTAGGGATCATGAGTATGGTGTACATAGCGCAGAGTAGGGATCTGAAGTATGCTGTATAGAGGGCACAGTAGGGATCAAGCGCAGGGGGGCACAGAGTAGGGATCAAGCGCAGGAACACAGGGTAGGGATCAAGCGCAGGAACACAGGGTAGGGATCAAGCGCAGGGACACAGGGTAGGGATCAGGCGCAGGGACACAGGGAAGGGATCAGGTGCAGGGGGACACAGAGTAAGGATCAGGTGCAGGGGGGCACAGAGTAGGGAGCAGGGGGCACAGGGTAGGGATCAGGCTCAGGGGACACAGGGTAGGGATTAGGAGTGGTGTACAGAGCACACATAGTAGGGATCAGGCGCAGGGGGCACGGAGTAGGGATCAGGCGCAGGGGTCACAGAGTAGGGATCAGGCGCAGGGGGCACAAAGTAGGGATCAGGCGCAGGGGGGCACAGAAGGGATCAGGTGCAGGGGGGTACAGAAGGGATCAGACGTGGGGGGGCACAGAAGGGATCAGACGCAGGGAACAGAGTAGGGATCAGACGCAGCGGGCAGAGTAGGGATCAGGCGCAGGGGACACAGAGTAGGGATCAGGCGCAGGGGGCAGAGTAGGGATCAGGCGCAGGGGGCAGAGTAGGGATCAGGCGCAGGGGGCAGAGTAGGGATCAGGCGCAGGGGGCACAGAGTAGGGATCAGGCGCAGGGGGCACATAGTAGGGACAAGGCGCAGGGGGGGCACAGAGTAGGGACAAGGCGCAGGAAGCACAGAGTAGGGATCAGGTGCAGGGGGCACGGAGTAGGGATCAGGCGCAGGGGCACAGAGTAGGGATCAGGGGCAGGGGGCACAGAGTAGGGATCAGGGGCAGGGGGCAGAGTAGGGATCAGGGGCAGGGGGCACAGTAGGGATCAGGCGCAGGGGGGACAGAGTAGGGATCAGACACAAGGGCCACATTTAGGATTAGGCACAGGGTAGGGATCAAGTGCAGGGGGCGCAGGGTAGGGATCAGGTACAGGGGCACAGGGTAGGGATCAAGTGCAGGGGGCACATAGTAGGGATCAGGCGCAGGGGGCACAGAGTAGGGAATAGGCGCAGGGGGGCACAGAGTAGGGATCAGGTGCAGGGGGGGCATAGAGTAGGGATCAGGGGCAGGGGGCACAGAGTAGGGGTCAGGCGCAGGGGGGCGCAAAGAGTAGAGATCAGGGGGCAGGAGACACAGAGTAGGGATCAGACGCAGGGGGCACAGAGTAGGGAATAGGCGCAGGGGGCACAGAGTAGGGATCAGGTGCAGGGGGGCATAGAGTAGGGATCAGGGGCAGGGGGCACAGAGTAGGGGTCAGGCGCAGGGGGGGCATAGAGTAGGGATCAGGGGCAGGGGGCACAGAGTAGGGATCAGGGGCAGGAGGCATAGAGTAGGGATCATATGCAGGGGCATAGAGTAGGGATCAGATGCAGGGGACACAGAGTAGGGATCATATGCAGGGGCACAGAGTAGGGATCAGGCGCAGGGGGCACAGAGTGGGGAACAGACGCAGGGGGGCACAGAGGAGGGATCAGGTACAGGGGGGCACAGAGTAGGGATCAGGCACAGGGGGGCACAGAGTAGGGATCAGGGGCAGGGGGCACATAGTAGGGATCAGGGGCAGGGGGCACAGAGTAGGGACAAGGCGCAGGGGCCACAGTAGGGATCAGGCACAGGGGCCACAGTTAGGATTAGGCACATGGTAGGGATCAAGTGCAGGGGGCGCAGGGTAGGGATCAGGTGCAGGGGCACAGGGTAGGGATCAGGCACAGGGTAGGGATCAAGTGCAGGGGGCACATAGTAGGGATCAGGTGCAGGGGCACAGAGTAGGGAATAGGCGCAGGGGGCACAGAGTAGGGATCAGGTGCAGGGGGGCATAGAGTAGGAATCAGGGGCAGGGGGCACAGAGTAGGGGTCAGGCGCAGGAGGGCGCATAGAGTAGAGATCAGGGGCAGGAGGCACAGAGTAGGGATCAGACGCAGGGGGCACTGAGTAGGGAATAGGCGCAGGGGGGCACAGAGTAGGGATCAGGTGCAGGGGGGGATAGAGTAGGGATCAGGGGCAGGGGGCAGAGTAGGGATCAGGGGCAGGGGGCACAGAGTAGGGGTCAGGCGCAGGTGGGGCATAGAGTAGGGATCAGGGGCAGGGGGCACAGAGTAGGGATAAGGTGCAGGGGGCATAGAGTAGGGATCGGGGCAGGGGGCACAAAGTAGGGATCAGACGCAGGGGACACAGAGTAGGGATCAGGCGCAGAATACATAGAGTAGGGATCAGGCGTAGGGGGCACAGAATAGGAAGCAGGGGGGCACAGAGTAGGGAGCAGGGGCACAGAGTAGGGATCAGGAGCAAGGGGCACAGAGTAGGGATCAGTCACAGGGGACACAGATTAGGGATCAGGCGCAGGGTGCATAGAGTTGGGATCAGGCGCAGAGTGGCAGAGTAGGGATCAGGCGCAGGGGGCACAGAGTAGGGATCAGGCACAGGGGGCACAGAGTAGGGATCAGTCGCAGGGGGGCATAGAGTAGAGATCAGGTACAAGGGACACAGAGTGGGGATCAGGCGAAGGGGAGCACAGAGTTGGGATCAGGTGCAGGGGGCAAAGAGTAGGGATCAGGCGCAGGGGGGGGCACAGAGTAGGGATCAGGAGCAGAGGGGCACATAGTAGGGATCAGGCGCAGGGGACACAGAGTAGGGATCAGGCGCAGGGTGCAAAGAGAAGGGATCAGGCGCAGGGTGCAAAGAGAAGGGATCAGGCGCAGAGGGGCGGAGTAGGGATCAGGCGAAGGGGAGCGCAGAGTTGGGATCAGGTGCAGGGGGGCACAGAGTAGGGATCAGGCACAGGGGGCACAGAGTAGGGATCAAGTGCAGGGGGCACAGAGTAGGGATCAGGCGGGGGGCACTGAGCAGGGATCAGGCACAGGGGACACACAGTAGGGATCAGGTGCAGGAGGCACACAGTAGGGGTCAGGCGAAGGGGTGCACAAAGTAAAAATAAGGCATAAGGGGGGGCACAGAGTAGGGATCAGGCGCAGGAGGCACAGAGTAGGGATCAGGCGCAGGGGTGGGCACAGAGTAGGGTTCAGGCGCGCGGGGGGGGGGCACAGAGTAGGGATCAGGCACAAGGGGCACAGAGTAGGGATCAGGTGCAGGGGGCAGAGTAGGGTTCAGGCGGGGGGGGGGGGGCAGAGTAGGGATCAAATGCAGAAGGCACAGAGTAGGGATCAGGCGAAGGGGAGCACAGAGTAGGCATCAGGCGAAGGGGAACACAGAGTTGGGATCAGGTGCAGGAGGCACACAGTAGGGGTCAGGCGCAGGGGGCACAGAGTAGGGATCAGGCGCAGGGGGCACAGAGTAGGAATCAGGCGCAGGGGGCACAGAGTAGGGATCAGGCGCAGGGGGCAGAGTAGGGATCAGGCGCAGGGGGGCACAAAGTAGGGATCAGGCGAAGGGGAGCACAGAGTAGGGATCAGGCGAAGGGGAGCACAGAGTAGGGATCAGGCACAGGGGGCACAGAGTAGGGATCAGGCGCAGGGGGCACAGAGTAGGGATAAGGCGAAGGGGCACAGAGTAGGGATCAGGCGCAGGGGACACAGAGTAGGGATCAGGCGCAGGGGACACAGAGTAGGGATCAGGCGCAGGGGACACAGAGTAGGAATCAGGCGCAGGGGGCATAGCGTAGGGATCAGGCGAAGGGGAGCACAGAGTAGGGATCAGGTGCAGGGGGCACAGAGTAGGGATAAGGCGAAGGGGCAGAGTAGGGATCAGGCGCAGGGGACACAGAGTAGGGATCAGGCGGGGGGCACTGAGCAGGGATCAGGCACAGGGGACACACAGTAGGGATCAGGTGCAGGAGGCACACAGTAGGGGTCAGGCGAAGGGGTGCACAAAGTAAAAATCAGGCATGGGGGGGCACAGAGTAGGGATCAGGCGCAGGAGGCACAGAGTAGGGATCAGGCGCAGGAAGCACCGAGTAGGGATCAGGCGCAGGGGTGGGGCACAGAGTAGGGTTCAGGCGCAGGGGGGGCCACAGAGTAGGGATCAGGCACAAGGGGCACAGAGTAGGGATCAGGTGCAGGGGGCAGAGTAGGGTTCAGGGGGGGGGCAGAGTAGGGATCAAATGCAGAAGGCACAGAGTAGGGATCAGGCGAAGGGGAGCACAGAGTAGGCATCAGGCGAAGGGGAGCACAGAGTTGGGATCAGGTGCAGGGGGCACACAGTAGGGATCAGGCGCAGGAGGCACACAGTAGGGGTCAGGCGAAAGGGCACAGAGTTAAAATCAGGCACAAGGGGGAGGGGGGGCAAAGAGTAGGGATCAGGCGCAGGGGGGGGCGCACAGAGTAGGGATCAGGCGCAGGGGGCACAGAGTAGGGATCAGGCGCAGGGGGCACAGAGTAGGGATCAGGCGAAGGGGAGCACAGAGTAGGGATCAGGCAAAGGGGAGCAGAGTAGGGATCAGGTGCAGGGGGCACAGAGTAGGGATCATGCGCAGGGGGTCACAGAGTAGGGATAAGGCGAAGGGGCACAGAGTAGGGATCAGGCGCAGGGGACACAGAGTAGGGATCAGGCGCAGGGGACATAGAGTAGGGATCAGGCGCAGGGGGGCATAGAGTAGGGATCAGGCGAAGGGGAGCAGAGTAGGGATCAGGTACAGGGGGCACAGAGCAGGGATCATGCGCAGGGGGTCACAGAGTAGGGATAAGGTGAAGGGGCAGAGTAGGGATCAGGCGCAGGGGACACAGAGTAGGGATCAGGCGCAGGGGAGCACAGAGTAGGGATCAAGCGCAGGGGGCACAGAGTAGGGATCATGCGCAGGGGGGCACAGAGTAGGGATCAGGCGAAGGGGCACACAGTAGGGATCAGGTGCAGGAGGCACACAGTAGGGGTCAGGCGAAGGGGGGCACAAAGTAAAAATTAGGCACAGGGGGGGGCACAGAGTAGGGATCAGGCGCAGGGGGCACAGAGTAGGGATCAGGCGCAGGGGGCATAGAGTAGGGATCATATGCAGGGGCACAGAGTAGGGATCAGATGCAGGGGACACAGAGTAGGGATCATATGCAGGGGACACAGAGTAGGGATCATATGCAGGGGGCACAGAGTAGGGATCAGGCGCAGGGGGCACATAGTAGGGATCAGATGCAGGGGACATAGAGTAGAGATCAGGCGCAGGGGGCACAGAGTAGGGATAAGGCGCAGGGGGGGGCGGAGTAGGGATCAGACGCAGGGGACAGAGTAGGGATCAGATGCAGGGGACACAGAGTAGGAATCAGATGCAGGGGGCACAGTAGGGATCAGGTACAGGGGGCACAGAGTAGGGATCAGGCGCAGGGGGCACAGAGTAGGGATCAGATGCAGGGGACACAGAGTAGGGATCGGGCGCAGGGGGCAGAGTAGGGATCAGGCGAAGGGGAGCACTGAGTTGGGATCAGGCACAGGGGGCACAGAGTAGGGATCAGGCGCAGGGGGCACAGAGCAGGGATCAGGCGCAGGGGGCATAGAGTAGGGATCATGTGCAGGGGGTCAGAGTAGGGATCATGCGCAGGGGGTCACAGAGTAGGGATCAGGCGAAGGGGCAGAGTAGGGACCAGGCGCATGGGGCACAGTAGGGATCAGATGCAGCGGGCACAGAGTAGGGGTCAGGCGCAGGGGGCACACAGTAGGGATCAGGTGCAGGGGGCACACAGTAGGGATCAGGCGCAGGAGGCACACAGTAGGGGTCAGGAGAAGGGGGCACAGAGTAAAAATCAGGCACAAGGGGGGGCACAGAGTAGGGATCAGGCGCAGGGGGCACAGAGTATGGATCAGGCGCAGGGGGCACAGAGGAGGGATAAGGGGCACAGGGATCAGGTGCAGGGGACAGAGTAGGGATCAGATGCAGGGGGCACAGTAGGGATCAGGCGCAGGGGGGCACAGAGAAGGGATCAGACGCAGGGGACAGAGTATGGATCAGATGCAGGGGATACAGAGTAGGGATCAGGCGCAGGGGGCACAGAGTTGGGATCAGGTGCAGTGGGCACAGAGTAGGGATCAGGTGCAGGGGGCACAGAGCAGGGATCAGGCACAGGGGGCACCGAGTAGGGATCAGGCACAGGGGTCACAGAGTATGGATCACGCGCAGGGGTCACAGAGTAGGGATCAGGCGAAGGGGCACAGAGTAGGGATCAGGCGCAGCGGGCACAGTGTAGGGGTCAGGCGCAGAGGGGCACAGAGTAGGGATCAGGCACAGGGGGGCACAGAGTAGGGATCAGGGGCAGGGGGCACATAGTAGGGATCAGGCGCAGGTGGCACACAGTAGGGATCAGGCGCAGGAGGCACACAGTAGGGGTCAGGCGAAGGGGGGCACAGAGTAAAAATCAGGCACAAGGGGGGGCACAGAGTAGGGATCAGGCGCAGGGGGCAGAGTAGGGATCAGGCGCAGGGGGCACAGAGGAGGGATAAGGGGCACAGTAGGGATCAGGCACAGGGGGCACAGAGTAGGGATCAGGCGCAGGGGGCACATAATAGGGATCAGGCGGGGGAGGGGGGCACAGTGTATGGATTGGGCGCAGGGGGCACAGAGTAGGGATCAGGCGGGGGAGGGGGGCACAGTGTATGGGCTGGGCGCAGGGGGCACAGAATAGGGATCAGGCGCAGGTGGCACAGAGTAGGGATCAGGCGGGGGAGGGGGGCACAGTGTATGGATTGGGCGCAGGGGGCACAGAGTAGGGGTCAGGCGGGGGAGGGGGGCACAGTGTATGGACTGGGCGCAGGGGGCACAGAATAGGGATCAGGCGCAGGTGGCACAGAGTAGGGATCAGGCGGGGGAGGGGGGCACAGAGTAGGGATCAGGCGGGGGAGGGGGGCACAGTGTATGGATTGGGCGCAGGGGGCACAGAATAGGGATCAGGCGCAGGTGGCACAGAGTAGGGATCAGGCGGGGGAGGGGGGCAAAGTGTATGGATTGGGCTCAGGTGTGTGCATGGGGAGATGGCTGGGCACAATGCTCTCCTGATTCCTGGGTCAGGCAGGGTCGGGGGTGACGGCCGGGTCAGGGCGGCTCTCCATGCGATCCCGGAACAGAAGTCAGCATGGAGTACGTGTGCCACATGCGGGCACAGGGTGGGTGAGGGGCGGGGAAGGGGCACAGGACGCCGCGGTACATCGGGCTGGGGGCCTGAGATCGGTATTTCCGGGACACGTGACCAAGCTATCCCCCCCCCAATCTGCACCCCACATTCTCCCCTACTATCCCTTCGTCTCACCTTCAGCCTGTCCGTGGCCGGGAGCCGCCTCCTGTCCTGACCCGGAGAGGGCGGGACCCTCACCCATGTACAGTGCCGGCCTATCTCCTGCACTACAGTGTACACTCACACCATGTACAGTGCCGGCCTATCTCCTGCACTACAGTGTACACACACACCATGTACAGTGCCGGCCTATCTCCTGTACTACAGTATACACACGCACCATGTACAGTGCCGACCTGTCTCCTGACTACAGTGTACACACACACCATGTACAGTGCCGACCTGTCTCCTGACTACAGTGTACACACACACCATGTACAGTGCCGACCTGTCTCCTGACTACAGTGTACACACACACACACCATGTACAGTGCCGACCTGTCTCCTGACTACAGTGTACACACACACCATGTACAGTGCCGGCCTGTCTCCTGTACTACAGTGTACACACACCATGTACAGTGCCGTCCTGTCTCCTGTACTACAGTGTACACACACACACACACACACACACACACACACACACACACACACACACACACACACACACACACACACACACACACACACACACCATGAACAGTGCCGACCTGTCTCCTGTACTACAGTGTACACACACACACCATGTACAGTGTCGACCTGTCTCCTGACTACAGTGTACACACACACCATGTACAGTGCCGACCTGTCTCCTGACTACAGTGTACACACACACCATGTACAGTGCCGGCCTGTCTCCTGTACTACAGTGTACACACACCATGTACAGTGCCGTCCTGTCTCCTGTACTACAGTGTACACACACACACACACACACACACACACACACACACACACACACACACACACACACACACACACACACACCATGAACAGTGCCGACCTGTCTCCTGTACTACAGTGTACACACACACACCATGTACAGTGCCGTCCTGTCTCCTGTACTACAGTGTACACACACACACACACACACCATGTACAGTGCCGTCCTGTCTCCTGTGCTACAGTGTACACACACACACACACACACACACACACACACACACACACACACACACACACACACACACACACACACACACACACACACCATGAACAGTGCCGACCTGTCTCCTGTACTACAGTGTACACACACACACACACACACACCATGTACAGTGCCGTCCTGTCTTCTGTACTACAGTGTACACACACACACACACACACACACACACACACACCATGAACAGTGCCGTCCTGTCTCCTGTACTACAGTGTACACACACACACACACACACACACACACACACACACACACACACACACCATGTACAGTGCCGTCCTGTCTCCTGTACTACAGTGTACACACACACACACACACACACACACACACACACACACACACCATGTACAGTGCCGGCCTGTCTCCTGTACTACAGTGTACACACACACACACACACCATGAACAGTGCCGTCCTGTCTCCTGTACTAAAGTGTACACACACACACCATGTACAGTGCCGTCCTGTCTCCTGTACTACAGTGTACACACACACACACACACACACACACACACACACACACACACACACACACACACACACACACACACACACACACACCATGTACAGTGCCGGCCTGTCTCCTGACTACAGTGTACACACACACCATGTACAGTGCTGGCCTGTCTCCTGTACTACAGTGTACACTCACACCATGTACAGTGCTGGCCTGTCTCCTGTACTACAGTGTACACTCACACCATGTACAGTGCTGGCCTGTCTCCTGTACTACAGTGTACACACACACCATGTACAGTGTCGACCTGTCTCCTGACTACAGTGTACACACACACCATGTACAGTGCCGACCTGTCTCCTGACTACAGTGTACACACACACACACACCATGTACAGTGCCGGCCTGTCTCCTGTACTACAGTGTACACACACCATGTACAGTGCCGTCCTGTCTCCTGTACTACAGTGTACACACACACACACACACACACACACACACACACACACACACACACACACACACACACCATGAACAGTGCCGACCTGTCTCCTGTACTACAGTGTACACACACACACACACACACACACACACACCATGTACAGTGCCGTCCTGTCTCCTTTACTACAGTGTACACACACACACACACACACACACACACACACACACACACACACACACACACCATGTACAGGGCCGTCCTGTCTCCTGTACTACAGTGTACACACACACACACACACACACACACACACACACACCATGAACAGTGCCGACCTGTCTCCTGTACTACAGTGTACACACACACACACACACACACACACACACACACACACACACACACACACACACCATGTACAGTGCCGTCCTGTCTCCTGTACTACAGTGTACACACACACACACCATGAACAGTGCCGTCCTGTCTCCTGTACTACAGTGTACACACGCACACACACACACACACACACACACACACACACACACACACACCATGTACAGTGCCGTCCTGTCTCCTGTACTACAGTGTACACACACACACACACACACACACACACACACACACACACACCATGTACAGTGCCGGCCTGTCTCCTGACTACAGTGTACACACACACCATGTACAGTGCTGGCCTGTCTCCTGTACTACAGTGTACACTCACACCATGTACAGTGCTGGCCTGTCTCCTGTACTACAGTGTACACACACACCATGTACAGTGCCGACCTGTCTCCTGACTACAGTGTACACACACACCATGTACAGTGCCGACCTGTCTCCTGACTACAGTGTACACACACACCATGTACAGTGCCGGCCTGTCTCCTGTACTACAGTGTACACACACCATGTACAGTGCCGTCCTGTCTCCTGTACTACAGTGTACACTCACACACAAACCATGTACAGTGCCGGCCTGTCTCCTGTACTACAGTGTACACACACACCATGTACAGTGCCGGCCTGTCTCCTGTACTACAGTGTACACACACACACCATGTACAGTGCTGACCTGTCTCCTGCACTACAGTGTACACTCACACCAAGTACAGTGCCGGCCTGTCTCCTGTACTACAGTGTACACTCACACACCATGAACAGTGCCGACCTGTCTCCTGTACTACAGTGTACACTCACACCAAGTACAGTGCCGGCCTGTCTCCTGTACTACAGTGTACACTCACACCAAGTACAGTGCCGGCCTGTCTCCTGTACTACAGTGTACACTCACACACCATGAACAGTGCCGACCTGTCTCCTGTACTACAGTATACACACACACACACACACACACACACACACACACACACACACACACACACACACACACACACCATGTACAGTGCCGGCCTGTCTCCTGTACTACAGTGTACACACACTCACGTCTCACACACACCATGTACAGTGCCGGCCTATCTCCTGTACTACAGTGTACACACACTCACACCATGTACAGTGCCGGCCTGTCTCCTGTATTACAGTGTACACACACACACACACGCACCATGTACAGTGCTGTCCTGTCTCCTGTACTACAGTGTACACACACACACACACACACACACCATGTACAGTGCTGGCCTGTCTCCTGCACTACAGTGTACACTCACACCATGTACAGTGCTGGCCTGTCTCCTGTACTACAGTGTACACTCACACCATGTACAGTGCTGGCCTGTCTCCTGTACTACAGTGTACACACACACACACACCATGTACAGTGTCGACCTGTCTCCTGACTACAGTGTACACACACACCATGTACAGTGCCGACCTGTCTCCTGACTACAGTGTACACACACACCATGTACAGTGCCGGCCTGTCTCCTGTACTACAGTGTACACACACCATGTACAGTGCCGTCCTGTCTCCTGTACTACAGTGTACACACACACACACACACACACACACACACACACACACACACACACACACACACACATGAACAGTGCCGACCTGTCTCCTGTACTACAGTGTACACACACACACACACACACACACACCATGTACAGTGCCGTCCTGTCTCCTGTACTACAGTGTACACACACACACACACACACACACACACACACACACACCATGTACAGTGCCGTCCTGTCTCCTGTACTACAGTGTACACACACACACACACACACACACACACACACACCATGAACAGTGCCGACCTGTCTCCTGTACTACAGTGTACACACACACACACACCATGTACAGTGCCGTCCTGTCTCCTGTACTACAGTGTACACACACACACACACACACACACACACCATGAACAGTGCCGTCCTGTCTCCTGTACTACAGTGTACACACACACACACACACACAAACACACACACACACACACACACACACACACACACACACACCATGTACAGTGCCGTCCTGTCTCCTTTACTACAGTGTACACACACACACACACACACACACACACCATGTACAGTGCCGGCCTGTCTCCTGACTACAGTGTACACACACACCATGTACAGTGCTGGCCTGTCTCCTGTACTACAGTGTACACTCACACCATGTACAGTGCTGGCCTGTCTCCTGTACTACAGTGTACACTCACACCATGTACAGTGCTGGCCTGTCTCCTGTACTACAGTGTACACACACACACCATGTACAGTGTCGACCTGTCTCCTGACTACAGTGTACACACACACCATGTACAGTGCCGACCTGTCTCCTGACTACAGTGTACACACACACCATGTACAGTGTCGGCCTGTCTCCTGTACTACAGTGTACACACACCATGTACAGTGCCGTCCTGTCTCCTGTACTACAGTGTACACACACACACACACACACACACACACCATGAACAGTGCCGACCTGTCTCCTGTACTACAGTGTACACACACACACACACACACACACACACACACACACACACACACACACACACACACACCATGTACAGTACCGTCCTGTCTCCTGTACTACAGTGTACACACACACACCATGTACAGGGCCGTCCTGTCTCCTGTACTACAGTGTACACACACACACACACACACACACACACACACACACACACACACACACACACACCATGAACAGTGCCGACCTGTCTCCTGTACTACAGTGTACACACACACACACACACACACACACACACACACCATGTACAGTGCCGTCCTGTCTCCTGTACTACAGTGTACACACACACACACACACACACACACACACACACACACACACACACACACACACACACACACCATGAACAGTGCAGTCCTGTCTCCTGTACTACAGTGTACACACACACACACACACACACACACACACACACACACACACACACACACACACACACACACCATGTACAGTGCCGTCCTGTCTCCTGTACTACAGTGTACGCACACACACCATGTACAGTGCCGGCCTGTCTCCTGACTACAGTGTACACACACACCATGTACAGTGCTGGCCTGTCTCCTGTACTACAGTGTACACTCACACCATGTACAGTGCTGGCCTGTCTACTGTACTACAGTGTACACACACACCATGTACAGTGCCGACCTGTCTCCTGACTACAGTGTACACACACACACCATGTACAGACCTGTCTCCTGACTACAGTGTACACACACACCATGTACAGTGCCGGCCTGTCTCCTGTACTACAGTGTACACACACCATGTACAGTGCCGTCCTGTCTCCTGTACTACAGTGTACACACACACACACCATGTACAGTGCTGGCCTGTCTCCTGCACTACAGTGTACACTCACACCATGTACAGTGCTGGCCTGTCTCCTGTACTACAGTGTACACTCACACCATGTACAGTGCTGGCCTGTCTCCTGTACTACAGTGTACACACACACCATGTACAGTGTCGACCTGTCTCCTGACTACAGTGTACACACACACCATGTACAGTGCCGGCCTGTCTCCTGTACTACAGTGTACACACACCATGTACAGTGCCGTCCTGTCTCCTGTACTACAGTGTACACACACACACACACCATGAACAGTGCTGACCTGTCTCCTGTACTACAGTGTACACACACACACACACACACACACACACACACACACACACACACACACACACACACACCATGTACAGTGCCGTCCTGTCTCCTGTACTACAGTGTACACACACACACACACACACACACACACACACACACACACACACACACACACACACACACACACACCATGTACAGTGCCGTCCTGTCTCCTGTACTACAGTGTACACACACACACACACACACACACACACACACCATGTACAGTGCCGTCCTGTCTCCTGTACTACAGTGTACACACACACACACACACACACACACACACACACACACACACACACACCATGAACAGTGCCGTCCTGTCTCCTGTACTACAGTGTACACACACACAAACACACACACACACACACCATGTACAGTGCCGTCCTGTCTCCTGTACTACAGTGTACACACACACACACACACACACACACACACACACACACACACACACACACACACACACACACCATGTACAGTGCCGTCCTGTCTCCTGTACTACAGTGTACACACACACACACACACACACACACACACACACACACACCATGAACAGTGCCGTCCTGTCTCCTGTACTACAGTGTACACACACACAAACACACACACACACACACCATGTACAGTGCCGTCCTGTCTCCTGTACTACAGTGTACACACACACACACACACACACACACACACACACACACACACACACACACACACACACACACACCATGTACAGTGCCGGCCTGTCTCCTGACTACAGTGTACACACACACCATGTACAGTGCTGGCCTGTCTCCTGTACTACAGTGTACACTCACACCATGTACAGTGCTGGCCTGTCTCCTGTACTACAGTGTACACTCACACCATGTACAGTGCTGGCCTGTCTCCTGTACTACAGTGTACACACACACACACCATGTACAGTGTCGACCTGTCTCCTGACTACAGTGTACACACACACCATGTACAGTGCCGACCTGTCTCCTGTACTACAGTGTACACACACCATGTACAGTGCCGTCCTGTCTCCTGTACTACAGTGTACACACACACACACACACACACACACACACACACACACACACACACACACACCATGAACAGTGCCGACCTGTCTCCTGTACTACAGTGTACACACACACACACACACACACACACCATGTACAGTGCCGTCCTGTCTCCTGTACTACAGTGTACACACACAAACCATGTACAGGGCCGTCCTGTCTCCTGTACTACAGTGTACACACACACACACAGACACACACCATGAACAGTGCCGACCTGTCTCCTGTACTACAGTGTACACACACACACACACACACACACACACACACACACCATGTACAGTGCCGTCCTGTCTCCTGTACTACAGTGTACACACACACACACACACACACACACACACACACACACACACACACCATGAACAGTGCCGTCCTGTCTCCTGTACTACGGTGTACACACACACACACACACACACACACACACACACACACACACACCATGTACAGTGCCGTCCTGTCTCCTGTACTACAGTGTACACACACACACACACACACACACACACACACACACACACACCATGTACAGTGCCGGCCTGTCTCCTGACTACAGTGTACACACACACACCATGTACAGTGCTGGCCTGTCTCCTGTACTACAGTGTACACTCACACCATGTACAGTGCTGGCCTGTCTCCTGTACTACAGTGTACACACACACCATGTACAGTGCCGACCTGTCTCCTGACTACAGTGTACACACACACCATGTACAGTGCCGACCTGTCTCCTGACTACAGTGTACACACACACCATGTACAGTGCCGGCCTGTCTCCTGTACTACAGTGTACACACACCATGTACAGTGCCGTCCTGTCTCCTGTACTACAGTGTACACTCACACACAAACCATGTACAGTGACGGCCTGTCTCCTGTACTACAGTGTACACACACACACACACACACACACACACACACACACACACACACACACACACACACACCATGAACAGTGCCGACCTGTCTCCTGTACTACAGTGTACACACACACACACACACACACACACACACACACACACACCATGTACAGTGCCGGCCTGTCTCCTGTACTACAGTGTACACACACTCACACACACCATGTACAGTGCCGGCCTGTCTCCTGTACTACAGTGTACACACACACTATGTACAGTGCCGGCCTGTCTCCTGTACTACAGTGTACACACACACACCATGTACAGTGCTGACCTGTCTCCTGCACTACAGTGCACACTCACACCAAGTACAGTGCCGGCCTGTCTCCTGTACTACAGTGTACACTCACACACCATGAACAGTGCCGACCTGTCTCCTGTACTACAGTGTACACTCACACCAAGTACAGTGCCGGCCTGTCTCCTGTACTACAGTGTACACTCACACCAAGTACAGTGCCGGCCTGTCTCCTGTACTACAGTGTACACTCACACACCATGAACAGTGCCGACCTGTCTCCTGTACTACAGTATACACACACACACACACACCATGTACAGTGCCGGCCTGTCTCCTGTACTACAGTGTACACACACTCACGTCTCATACACACACCATGTACAGTGCCGGCCTGTCTCCTGTACTACAGTGTACACACACACACACACACACACACACACACACACACACACACACACACACACACACACACACCATGTACAGTGCCGTCCTGTCTCCTGTACTACAGTGTACACTCACACACACACCATGGCCCTCATTCCGAGTTGTTCGCTCGCAAGCTGCTTTTAGCAGCTTTGCACACGCTAAGCCGCCGCCTACTGGGAGTGAATCTTAGCTTATCAAAATTGCGACCGAAAGATTCGCAATATTGCGAAAAGACTTCTCTGTGCAGTTTCTGAGTAGCTCCACACTTACTCTTCCAGTGCGATCAGTTCAGTGCTTGTCGTTCCTGGTTTGACGTCACAAACACACCCAGCGTTCGCCCAGACACTCCTCCGTTTCTCCAGCCACTCCCGCGTTTTTCCCAGAAACTGTAGCGTTTTTTCAAACACTCCCATAAAACGGCCTGTTTCCGCCCAGAAACACCCACTTCCTGTCAATCACATTACGATCACCAGAACGAAGAAAAACCTTCGTAATGCCGTGAGTAAAATACCTAACTGCATAGCAAATTTACTTGGCGCAGTCACAGTGCGAACATTGCGCATGCGCATTTAGTGGAAAATCGCTGCGATGCGAAGAAAATTACCGAGCGAACAACTCGGAATGACCACCCATGTACAGTGACGGCCTGTCTCCTGTACTACAGTGTACACACACACCATGTACAGTGCTGGCCTGTCTCCTGTACTACAGTGTACACTCACACCATGTACAGTGCTGGCCTGTCTACTGTACTACAGTGTACACACACACCATGTACAGTGCCGACCTGTCTCCTGACTACAGTGTACACACACACACCATGTACAGTGCCGACCTGTCTCCTGACTACAGTGTACACACACACCATGTACAGTGCCGGCCTGTCTCCTGTACTACAGTGTACACACACCATGTACAGTGCCGTCCTGTCTCCTGTACTACAGTGTACACACACACACCATGTACAGTGCTGGCCTGTCTCCTGCACTACAGTGTACACTCACACCATGTACAGTGCTGGCCTGTCTCCTGTACTACAGTGTACACTCACACCATGTACAGTGCTGGCCTGTCTCCTGTACTACAGTGTACACACACACCATGTACAGTGTCGACCTGTCTCCTGACTACAGTGTACACACACACCATGTACAGTGCCGACCTGTCTCCTGACTACAGTGTACACACACACCATGTACAGTGCCGGCCTGTCTCCTGTACTACAGTGTACACACACCATGTACAGTGCCGTCCTGTCTCCTGTACTACAGTGTACACACACACACACACACACACACCATGAACAGTGCCGACCTGTCTCCTGTACTACAGTGTACACACACACACACACACACACACACACACACACACACACACACACACACACACCCACCATGTACAGTGCCGTCCTGTCTCCTGTACTACAGTGTACACACACACACACACACACACACACACACACACACACACACCATGTACAGTGCCGTCCTGTCTCCTGTACTACAGTGTACACACACACACACACACACACACACACACACACACACACCATGTACAGTGCCGTCCTGTCTCCTGTACTACAGTGTACACACACACACACACACACACACACACACACACACACACACACACACACCATGAACAGTGCCGTCCTGTCTCCTGTACTACAGTGTACACACACACAAACACACACACCATGTACAGTGCCGTCCTGTCTCCTGTACTACAGTGTACACACACACACACACACACACACACACACACACACACACACACACACACACACACACACCATGTACAGTGCCGGCCTGTCTCCTGACTACAGTGTACACACACACCATGTACAGTGCTGGCCTGTCTCCTGTACTACAGTGTACACTCACACCATGTACAGTGCTGGCCTGTCTCCTGTACTACAGTGTACACTCACACCATGTACAGTGCTGGCCTGTCTCCTGTACTACAGTGTACACACACACACACCATGTACAGTGTCGACCTGTCTCCTGACTACAGTGTACACACACACCATGTACAGTGCCGACCTGTCTCCTGACTACAGTGTACACACACACCATGTACAGTGCCGGCCTGTCTCCTGTACTACAGTGTACACACACCATGTACAGTGCCGTCCTGTCTCCTGTACTACAGTGTACACACACACACACACACACACACACACACACACACACACACACACACACACACACACACACCATGAACAGTGCCGACCTGTCTCCTGTACTACAGTGTACACACACACACACACACACACACACACACACCATGTACAGTGCCGTCCTGTCTCCTGTACTACAGTGTACACACACAAACCATGTACAGGGCCGTCCTGTCTCCTGTACTACAGTGTACACACACACACACACACACAGACACACACCATGAACAGTGCCGACCTGTCTCCTGTACTACAGTGTACACACACACACACACACACACACACACCATGTACAGTGCCGTCCTGTCTCCTGTACTACAGTGTACACACACACACACACACACACACACACACACACACACACACACACACACACACACACACACCATGAACAGTGCCGTCCTGTCTCCTGTACTACAGTGTACACACACACACACACACACACACACACACACACACACCATGTACAGTGCCGTCCTGTCTCCTGTACTACAGTGTACACACACACACACACACACACACACACACACACACACACACACACACACACACACACACACACACACACACCATGTACAGTGCCGGCCTGTCTCCTGACTACAGTGTACACACACACACCATGTACAGTGCTGGCCTGTCTCCTGTACTACAGTGTACACTCACACCATGTACAGTGCTGGCCTGTCTCCTGTACTACAGTGTACACACACACCATGTACAGTGCCGACCTGTCTCCTGACTACAGTGTACACACACACCATGTACAGTGCCGACCTGTCTCCTGACTACAGTGTACACACACACCATGTACAGTGCCGTCCTGTCTCCTGTACTACAGTGTACACTCACACACAAACCATGTACAGTGACGGCCTGTCTCCTGTACTACAGTGTACACACACACACACACACACACACACACACACACACACACACACACACACACACACCATGAACAGTGCCGACCTGTCTCCTGTACTACAGTGTACACACACACACACACACACACACACACACACACACACACACACACACACACACACACACACCATGTACAGTGCCGGCCTGTCTCCTGTACTACAGTGTACACACACTCACACACACCATGTACAGTGCCGGCCTGTCTCCTGTACTACAGTGTACACACACACTATGTACAGTGCCGGCCTGTCTCCTGTACTACAGTGTACACACACACACCATGTACAGTGCTGACCTGTCTCCTGCACTACAGTGTACACTCACACCAAGTACAGTGCCGGCCTGTCTCCTGTACTACAGTGTACACTCACACACCATGAACAGTGCCTACCTGTCTCCTGTACTACAGTGTACACTCACACCAAGTACAGTGCCGGCCTGTCTCCTGTACTACAGTGTACACTCACACCAAGTACAGTGCCGGCCTGTCTCCTGTACTACAGTGTACACTCACACACCATGAACAGTGCCGACCTGTCTCCTGTACTACAGTATACACACACACACACACACACCATGTACAGTGCCGGCCTGTCTCCTGTACTACAGTGTACACACACTCACGTCTCACACACACACCATGTACAGTGCCGGCCTGTCTCCTGTACTACAGTGTACACACACACACACACACACACACACACACACACACACACACACACACACACACACACACACACCATGTACAGTGCCGTCCTGTCTCCTGTACTACAGTGTACACTCACACACACACCATGGCCCTCATTCCGAGTTGTTCGCTCGCAAGCTGATTTTAGCAGCTTTGCACACGCTAAGCCGCCGCCTACTGGGAGTGAATCTTAGCATATCAAAATTGCGACCGAAAGATTCGCAATATTGCGAAAAGACTTCTCTGTGCAGTTTCTGAGTAGCTCCACACTTACTCTTCCAGTGCGATCAGTTCAGTGCTTGTCGTTCCTGGTTTGACGTCACAAACACACCCAGCGTTCGCCCAGACACTCCTCCGTTTCTCCAGCCACTCCCGCGTTTTTCCCAGAAACTGTAGCGTTTTTTCAAACACTCCCATAAAACGGCCTGTTTCCGCCCAGAAACACCCACTTCCTGTCAATCACATTACGATCACCAGAACGAAGAAAAACCTTCGTAATGCCGTGAGTAAAATACCTAACTGCATAGCAAATTTACTTGGCGCAGTCACAGTGCGAACATTGCGCATGCGCATTTAGTGGAAAATCGCTGCGATGCGAAGAAAATTACCGAGCGAACAACTCGGAATGACCACCCATGTACAGTGACGGCCTGTCTCCTGTACTACAGTGTACACACACACACACACACACACACACACACACACACACACACACACACACACACACCATGTACAGTGCTGTGTGTACAGTGCTGGCTTGTCTCCTGTACTACAATGTACACCGAGACACACGCCATGTACAGTGCCGGCCTGTCTCCTGTACTACAGTGTACACACACTCACACCATGTACAGTGCCGGCCTGTCTCCTATATTACAGTGTACACACACACACACGCACCATGTACAGTGCCGGCCTTTCTCCTGTACTACAGTGTACACACACACACACACACACACACACACACACACACACACACACACACACACACACACACACACACACACACACACCATGTACAGTGCTGGCCTGTCTCCTGTACTACAGTGTACACACACATACACACCATGTACAGTGCCGGCCTGTCTCCTGTACTACAGTGTACACACACCATGTACAGTGCCGTCCTGTCTCCTGTACTACAGTGTACACTCACACACACACACACACACACACACACACACACACACACACACACACCATGTACAGTGCCGGCCTGTCTCCTGTACTACAGTGTACACACACACCATGTACAGTGCTGACCTGTCTCCTGTACTACAGTGTACACACACACCATGTACAGTGCCGGCCTGTCTCCTGTACTACAGTGTACACACACACACACACACACACACACACACACACACCATGTACAGTGCCGGCCTGTCTCCTTTACTACAGTGTACACACACACCATGTACAGTGCCGGCCTGTCTCCTGTACTACAGTGTACACACACCATGTACAGTGCTGGCCTGTCTCCTGTACTACAGTGTACACACACATACACACCATGTACAGTGCCGGCCTGTCTCCTGTACTACAGTGTACACACACACCATGTACAGCGCCGGCCTGTCTCCTGTACTACAGTGTACACACACACCATGTACAGTGCTGGCCTGTCTCCTGTACTACAGTGTACACACACACACACACACACACACACACACACACACACACACACACACCATACTTACCTACTTTGCTGCCTCCTCCTCCGGGAGGAGGCAACGTTGTAGGTGTATGGGGGCGTGGCCGGCAGCAGGACGGCCGGTACGGAGGCGTGGCCGGCAGCAGGATGGGCGGTCCAGGGGCGTTTCATCAGGGTCGCATCATCGTGACTCCACCCCCCGCTGTGCTGTGCCAAGTAACGAGGCGCTGCATAGCGGGGGGCGGAGCTACGATGACGCGATTCAGCACGAATCGCGTCATCGGACCCCCTCGGGCCGCCCACTTGTTCTCTGCTGCGGGCGGCCGAGGGGGAAAGCGGGAGGCTTGCCCACCTTTCCGGGGGGCCGGGAAGGTCACCCAATTTTCGGGAGCCTCCCGGCCATTCCGGGAGGGTAGGCAAGTATGACACACACAGACACACACACACACACACACACACACACACACACACACACACACACACACACACACACACACACACACACACACACAATGTACAGTGCCAGCCTGTCTCCTGTACTACAGTGTACACACACCATGTACAGTGTCGTCCTGTCTCCTGTACTACACTGTACGCACACACCATGTACAGTGCCGGCCTGTCCTACAGTGTACACACACCCACCATGTACAGTGCCGGCCTGTCTCCTGTACTACAGTGTACACACACACACACACACACACACACACACACACACACACACACACACACACACACCATGTACAGTGCCGGCCTGTCTCCTGTACTACAGTGTACACACACACACACACACACACACACACACACACACACACACACACACACACACACACACACACACACACACACACACACACACACACACACACTCTGTAGCTAAACTATCTGTATACAATGTATCTAACCTCCCTATACTTACTATCTATCTATCTATCTATCTATCTATCTATCTATCTATCTATCTATCTATCTATCTATCTCATATGTCCTAGAGGATGCCGGGGTCACTTCAAGAACCATGGGGTATAGACGGGATCCGCAGGAGACATGGGCACTTTAAGACTTTCAAATGGTGTGAACTGCCTCCTCCCTCTATGCACCTCCTCCAGACTCCAGTTTAAAATTGTGCCCATGGAGACTGGATGCACTCTGAGGAGCTCTACTGAGTTTCTCTGAAAAGACTTTGTTAGGTTTTTTATGTTCAGGGAGCTCTGCTGGCAACAGTCTCCCTGCAGCGTAGGACTGAGGGGAGAGAAGTCAAACCTACTTCTGTGAGTTTCAAGGATCTGCTTCTTAGGCTACAGGACACCATTAGCTCCAGAGGGTCTGATCGCTAGGTACGCCTAGATGCTCACTCCCGCAGCCTGCCGTCACCCCCCTTACAGAGCCAGAACAAAGAAGACAGGTGAGTAGAAGAAGAAAAGAAGACTTCAGTGACGGCTTCTGAGGTACCGCACAGCGATCGCACGCTGCGCGCCATGCTCCCACACACAGCGGCACTATAGGGTGCAGGGCGTGGGGGGGGGGGGGGGCGCCCTGGGCAGCATATAAATCCTCATATGTGACTGGAAAAGAGTGGTATGAGTGCCTGGGCACTAAATCCTGAACCCCGCCAGTATAAATATAATGAAAAATAGTGGGGCTGAAGCGCGCCATTAAGGGGGCGTGGCTTAGCCCTCATACCTCTCATCACAGCCATTTTCTCTCCACAGAGTTGTAGAGATGCTGGTCCTTCCTCACATAGCAGAGTGAAAAACGGGGGGGGGGGGGGGGGGGGGGGGGGGGGCACAGTTGATTTGGTGCAATATAAGTTAGTTATAATCTGAGACATTATATAAAGGTTTTCAGAAACTGGATAGAGCGCTGGGTTGTGAGCTGGCAAACTACATCTGTGTTTCCCTGACAGACTTTACTGTGGGTCTGTCCCCTATATGCCCGGTGTGTCGGTGGGTGTTTGGTACACGTTTGTCGGCATGTCTGAGGCTGAGTGATCTGCCCACAAACGGCTGTGGGAGTGACCCTGTCAGCACCGCCGACTCTAAATGGGGCTTGGTACATGAGTGTCAACATGTCGATGGCTGAATGTTTTTCCCAAGAGGAAAATATAGTAGGGACACAGTCGTGTGTGGGTGGCCCTGTCAGCACCACTAATATCTGACTGGGTAAAAAAATTGGCACGATAATGTGATGCATATCAGAAAGGCTCTATATATGTATATATATATATATATACTAGGTGCTTCATCGCGCCCTACGGGCGCTCTTTACACCGTCGCAAGGGGCTACGCCCCCTTAGCCCTTGCATGCCTTTCTGGGGTTCAATATTTGTATTATATGGAGTATTACCTGCATTCCTTTGTTAGTGGTTAAATATTGCACAATGAAAGGACGTGCGATGGTGAAGGAGGCGCAGCCCCTTGCGACGGCGTGAACAGCACCTGCAGGGCACGATGTACAGAATGTAGCGGGTGCGGGGGGGACTGCGGATGGTGTCTGTAGATGCTGCGGGTGGAGGGGGGGCGGAAGTGGGGGTGGGGCCCGGATGGGGAAGGGTCGGGAGGTGCTGCGGGTGGGGGAGGGCAGAGGAGTGGGGGATGCAGATGGGGGAGGGGTCCAGAGGCACTGCAGGGGGGGAGGGGCAGGGGTGCCATGGGTGGGAGAGGGGCAGGTGTGCGGATGTTGTGGATGGGTGAAGGGTTCCGGAGGTGCTGTAAGATGGGAAGGGGCGGGAGTGCCGCTGGTGGGGTAGGGGTCCGCAGGCGCCATGGGTAGGGGAGGGGCAGGTACGGGTGTTGCGGCGGATGGGGAAGGAGGTCTGGAGGTGCTGCAGGTGGTGGAGGGGCAGGTGCGGGGGTGCCATTGGTGGGGGAGGGGTGCGTGAGGGGGGGACCGTGGATGGAGGAGGGTGTCTGCAGATGCTGCGGGTGGAGGGGGGTAGGTGTGGGGGGAGACATATAAGGGGGGTGAATGGTGGAGGGGGCCTGGAGGTGCTGGGGGTGGTGAAGGGGCGGAGGTGTGGGAGCCGCGGGTGGTGTAGGGGGTCTGGAGGCACAGCATGTGGGGGAGGGGTGGAGTGCCGCATGTGGTGGAGGGGAAGGTGCGGAGGTGTGGTGCATTGGGGAGAGGTCTGGAGGTGCTGCGGGTACTGTACATGCCAAAAAGGTAGTTGGAGGGTATGCAGTAACAGGGCCAGGACAGGGGTGACAGGGTCAGAACAGGGTTGACGGGGCCAGGACAGGGGTGACAGGGTCAGAACAGGGGTGACGGGGCTAGGACAGGGGTGACGGGGCCAGGACAGGGGCGACGGGGCCAGGACAGAAATGGCAGGGACAGGATAGGGGTGACAGGGCCAGGGTAGGGGCGGCAGGACCAGGACAGGGGTGACAGGGCCAGTATAGGGTTGACAGGGCAAGCACAGGGGTGACAGGGCCAGGATAGGGGTAACAGGGCCAGCATAAGGGTGACAGGGCCAGGATAAGGGTGAAAGGGACAGGATAAGGGTGAAAGGGCCAGGATAAGGGTGGCAGGTCAAGGCCAGGGGTGACAGGGACATGACAGAACACAGGGCATGGGAGAGATTGGTATTAGGGACAAAACAGTGGTGACAGACAGATGTGTCTTACTGGAGTCACTGCTGCTGGCTGCTGCTGTTCCACTCCAACCTGTTGGGATCTGCTGCTGGTGGAGACTTGGCATGGCTGATTCTCTTAGGCTGAAGTCCTACTTCCTCTGCCCGTCCGCATCCCTCCCCCCCTCCTCAGTCACACACCGCAGACCTCGCGCAGCTGCCGGGCACTGTGGTAAGGGGAGACTGGGAGTGACTGGTTAGCTCCCAGGAGAAGCTGCGGCTGGAGGGAGGAGGGGGTCAGAGCCTGCAAGCAGATCGGACTTCTGCAGCGCTACCCGCCGGCTAAAATGTGTGAAGGAGCTGGGCGCACCTCACTGCGGGCAGCAGCGCTGCAGCTAGCGGTGGGGTTGCCGGGGCTGGAGATAACAGAGGCAGTACGGAAAGTGCACAGTGGCTGGTGACCCACAAAACTGCAGCTAAGAAGCGTGGAGTGTGCCAGAAAGTGACGCTCCTCCGCGCCAGAGAGACCCTGCTGAGTATGCTGATGTGGGGGGTCAAGCACATAGTGAGCCGGTGCCCGTCTGTCTGTACGGCATACCCCCTCACACACCCCCATAACTCCCAAATGTCCCGATTTTCACGGGACAGTCCCATTTTTTGGGGTCTGTCCCGCTGTCCCACCCGGGGGGCAGTTGGAAAGCTCCTGTACTCGCTGTTCTGCTTAGCAGAGCAGCGGTGAATAGTGGAGACAGAGGGAGAGGGGGCATCAGGGGGTACGGATTAAGGGGGGGTTCCAGCAGCAGAGCCGGATTAAGGGGGGGGGGGGAGGCGGTACGTACTGTTGGCCCCACAGTTTTAGGGGTCTCCCCGGCTCGAGTAGCTCTGTCCCAGCTCAGAAGCTCCCCCGTCCTGCCAGTAACAGCAGCAGCATTGTGCTACAGTCAGCACACGCTGCTGCGTATTGGCAGGTCTGTGGTGTTACAGGGAGGCAGCAGTCTCCCTGCTTTCTTCTGCCTGTGCGGGTGTGTAGGAGGGAGCGACCACCTCCTCTGGATTTACCCGAGGCTGAGGGGCCAAAATTCCATAAAAAATAAATAAAAAATACCGGAATTTGCATAAGGGGCGTGGCCTCGCACGACGCGATTAGGCCACGCCCCCAACCCCATAGCAGGCACAGCAATGAGATAGGGCCCCCCTGTCTCAAGTGCCCTGGGCCCCCCGGACTCATAATCAGCCCCTGGGGGCATGCCAGCAGCTCACAGAGCGCTGGGCAAGCCCCCTCACTGACGAAAACGGGGCCCTCCCGTGAAGCCACGCCCCCTTTTCGCTGTGTGTGTGTGTGTGTGTGTGTGTGTGTGTGTGTGTGTGTCCCTCCTGCCTGAAGAAAACTCCTGAAGAAAGCTGGGAGGTGCATCCCTGCCTGTGCAATGCCCATACTATCTGCTTCTGCTCCTAGTCTCCTATAGATTTGGCCAGATCTGTGACTCATTTGACTAACTCCGCCCAGTTTTGTGACTCCGCCCAGTGTTAGCAAATGAATCACAAAGTCACAGATCTGGGCTATTATATAGGAGATATATATATATATATATATATATATATATATGTATACACTGCTCAAAAAAATAAAGGGAACACTAAAATAACACATCCTAGATCTGAATGAATGGAATATTCTTATTAAATACTTTGTTCTTTACATAGTTGAATGTGCTGTCAACAAAATCACACAAAAATTATCAATGGAAATCAAATTTATTAACCCATGGAGGTCTGGATTTGGAGTCACACTCAAAATTAAAGTGGACAAACACACTACAGGCTGATCCAACTTTGATGTAATGTCCTTAAAACAAGTCAAAATGAGGCTCAGTAGTGTGTGTGGCCTCCACGTGCCTGTATGACCTCCCTACAACGCCTGGGCATGCTCCTGATGAGGTGGCGGATGGTCTCCTGAGGGATCTCCTCCCAGACCTGGACTAAAGCTTCCGCCAACTCCTGGACAATCTGTGGAGCAACGTGGCGTTGGTGGATGGAGCGAGACATGATGTCCCAGATGTGCTCAATTGGATTCAGGTCTGGGGAACGGGCGGGCCAGTCCATAGCATCAATGCCTTCGTCTTGCAGGAACTGCTGACACACTCCAGCCACATGAGGTCTAGCATTGTCTTGCATTAGGAGGAACCCAGGGCCAACCGCACCAGCATATGGTCTCACAAGGGGTCTGAGGATCTCATCTCGGTACCTAATGGCAGTCAGGCTACTTCTGGCGAGCACATGGAGGGCTGTGCGGCCCCCCAAAGAAATGCCACCCCACACCATTACTGACCCACTGCCAAACCGGTCATGCTGGAGGATGTTGCAGGCAGCAGAACGTTCTCCTTAGCGTCTCCAGACTCTGTCACGTCTGTCACATGTGCTCAGTAAGAACCTGCTTTCATCTGTGAAGAGCACAGGGCGCCAGTGGCGAATTTGGCAATCTTGGTGTTCTCTGGCAAATGCCAAACGTCCTGCACGGTGTTGGGCTGTAAGCACAACCCCCACCTGTGGACGTCGGGCCCTCATACCACCCTCATGGAGTCTGTTTCTGATCGTTTCAGTAGACACATGCACATTTGTGGCTTGCTGGAGGTCATTTTGCAGGGCTCTGGCAGTGCTCCTCCTGTTCCTCCTTGCACAAAGGCGGAGGTAGCGGTCCTGCTGCTGGGTTGTTGCCCTACTACAGCCTCCTCCACGTCTCCTGATGTACTGGCCTGTCTCCCGGTAGCGCCTCCATGCTCTGGACACTACGCTGACAGACACACCTTCTTGCCACAGCTCGCATTGATGTGCCATCCTGGATGTCCTGCACTACCTGAGCCACTTGTGTGGGTTGTAGACTCTGTCTCATGCTACCACTAGAGTGAAAGCACCGCCAGCTTTCAAAAGTGACCAAAACATCAGCCAGAAAGCATAGGAGCTGAGAAGTGGTCTGTGGTCACCACCTGCAGAACAACTCCTTTGTTGGGGGTGTCTTACTAATTGCCTACAATTTCCACCTGTTGTCTATTCCATTTGCACAACAGCATGTGAAATTGATTGTCAATCAGTGTTGCTTCCTAAGTGGACAGTTTGATTTCACAGAAGTGTGATTAACTTGGAGTTATATTGTGTTGTTTAAGTGTTCCCTTTATTTTTTTGAGCAGTGTGTATATATATATATATATATATATATATATATATATATACATATATATATATACATATATATATATATATATACATACATATATATATATATATACATACATATATATATATATATATATATATATATACATACACATATCTCCTATATAATAGCCCAGATCTGTGACTTTGTGATTCATTTGCTAACGCTGAGCGGAGTCACAAAACTGGGCGGAGTTAGTCAATTGAGTCACAGATCTGGCCAAATCTATAGGAGACTAGGAGCAGAAGCAGATAGTATGGGCATGGCACAGGCAGGGATGCAGACCTCCCAGCTTTCTTCAGGAGCTTTCTTCAGGCAGGAGGGACACACACACACACACACACACACACACACACACACACACACACACAGCGAAAAGGGGGCGTGGCTTCACGGGAGGGCCCCCGTTTTCGTCAGTGAGGGGGCTTGCCCAGCGCTCTGTGAGCTGCTGGCATACCCCCAGGGGCTGATTATGAGTCCGGGGGCCCCAGGGCACTTGAGACAGGGGGGCCCTATCTCATTGCTGTGCCTGCTATGGGGTTGGGGGCGTGGCCTAATCGCGTCACGCGAGGCCACGCCCCCTTATGCAAATTCCGGGATTTTTTTTTTTTTATGGAATTTTGGCCCCTCAGCCTCGGGTAAATCCAGAGGAGGTGGTCGCTCCCCCCTACACACCCGCACAGGGAGAAGAAAGCAGGGAGACTGCTGCCTCCCTGTAACACCACAGACCTGCCAACACGCAGCAGCGTGTGCTGACTGTAGCACATTGCTGCTGCTGTTACTGGCAGGACAGGGGAGCTTCTGAGCTGGGACAGAGCTACTCGAGCCGGGGAGACCCCTAAAACTGTGGGGCCAACAGTACGTACCGCCTTCCCCCCCCCCTTAATCCGGCTCTGCTGCTGGAACCCCCCCTTAATCCGTACCCCCTGATGCCCCCTCTCCCTCTGTCTCCACTATTCACCGCTGCTCTGCTAAGCAGAACAGCGAGTACAGGAGCTTTCCAACTGCCCCCCGGGTGGGACAGCGGGACAGACCCCAAAAAATGGGACTGTCCCGTGAAAATCGGGACATTTGGGAGTTATGGGGGTGTGTGAGGGGGTATGCCGTACAGACAGACGGGCACCGGCTCACTGTGTGCTTGACCCCCCACATCAGCATACTCAGCAGGGCCTCTCTGGCGCGGAGAAGCGTCACTTTCTGGCACACTCCACGCTTCTTAGCTGCAGTTTTGTGGGTCACCAGCCACTGTGCACTTTCCGTACTGCCTCTGTTATCTCCAGCCCCGGCAACCCCACCGCTAGCTGCAGCGCTGCCGCCCGCAGTGAGGTGCGCCCAGCTCCTTCACACACTTTAGCCGGCGGGTAGCGCTGCAGAAGTCCGAGCTGCTTGCAGGCTCTGACCCCCTCCTCCCTCCAGCCGCAGCTTCTCCTGGGAGCTAACCAGTCACTCCCAGTCTTACCTTACCACAGTGCCCGGCAGCTGCGCGAGGTCTGCGGTGTGTGACTGAGGAGGGGGGGAGGGATGCGGACGGGCAGAGGAAGTAGGACTTCAGCCTAAGAGAATCAGCCATGCCAAGTCTCCACCAGCAGCAGATCCCAACAGGTTGGAGTGGAACAGCAGCAGCCAGCAGCAGTGACTCCAGTAAGACACATCTGTCTGTCACCACTGTTTTGTCCCTAATACCAATCTCTCCCGTGCCCTGTGTTCTGTCATGTCCCTGTCACCCCTGGCCTTGACCTGCCACCCTTATCCTGGCCCTTTCACCCTTATCCTGTCCCTTTCACCCTTATCCTGGCCCTGTCACCCTTATGCTGACCCTGTTACCCCTATCCTGGCCCTGTCACCCCTGTGCTTGCCCTGTCAACCCTATACTGGCCCTGTCACCCCTGTCCTGGTCCTGCCGCCCCTACCCTGGCCCTGTCACCCCTATCCTGTCCCTGCCATTTCTGTCCTGGCCCCGTCGCCCCTGTCCTGGCCCCGTCACCCCTGTCCTGGCCCCGTCACCCCTGTCCTGGCCCCGTCACCCCTGTTCTGACCCTGTCACCCCTGTCCTGGCCCCGTCAACCCTGTTCTGACCCTGTCACCCCTGTACTGGCACTGTTACTGCATACCCTCCAACTACCTTTTTGGCATGTACAGTACCCGCAGCACCTCCAGACCTCTCCCCAATGCACCACACCTCCGCACCTTCCCCTCCACCACATGCAGCACTCCACCCCTCCCCCACATGCTGTGCCTCCAGACCCCCTACACCACCCGCGGCTCCCACACCTCCGCCCCTTCACCACCCCCAGCACCTCCAGGCCCCCTCCACCATTCACCCCCCTTATATGTCTCCCCCCACACCTACCCCCCTCCACCCGCAGCATCTGCAGACACCCTCCTCCATCCGCGGTCCCCCCCTCACGCACCCCTCCCCCACCAATGGCACCCCTGCACCTGCCCCTCCACCACCTGCAGCACCTCCAGACCTCCTTCCCCATCCGCCGCAACACCCGTACCTGCCCCTCCCCTACCCATGGCGCCTGCGGACCCCTACCCCACCAGCGGCACTCCCGCCCCTTCCCATCCCACAGCACCTCCAGAACCCTTCACCCATCCACAACATCCCCACACCTGCCCCTCTCCCACCCATGGCACCCCTGCCCATCCCCCCCTGCAGTGCCTCTGGACCCCTCCCCCATCTGCATCCCCCACTCCTCTGCCCCTCCCCCACCCGCAGCACCTCCCGACCCTTCCCCATCCGGGCCCCACCCCCACTTCCGCCCCCCTCCACCCGCAGCATCTACAGACACCATCCGCAGTCCCCCCCGCACCCGCTACATTCTGTACATCGTGCCCTGCAGGTGCTGTTCACGCCGTCGCAAGGGGCTGCGCCTCCTTCACCATCGCACGCCCTTTCATTGTGCAATATTTAACCACTAACAAAGGAATGCAGGTAATACTCCATATAATACAAATATTGAACCCCAGAAAGGCATGCAAGGGCTAAGGGGGCGTAGCCCCTTGCGATGGTGTGAAGAGCGCCCGTAGGGCGCGATGAAGCACCTAGTATATATATATATATATATATATATATATATATATATATATACACACAGGTTGAGTATCCCATATCCAAATATTCCGAAATACGGACTTTTTTGACTGAGAGTGAGATAGTGAAACCTTTGTTTTTTGATGGCTCAATGTACACAAACTTTGTTTAATACACAAAGTTATTAAAAATATTGTATTAAATGACCTTCAGGCTGTGTGTATAAGGTGTATATGAAACATAAATGAATTGTGTGAATGTAGACACACTTTGTTTAATGCACAAAGTTATAAAAAATATTGGCTAAAATTACCTTCAGGCTGTGTGTATAAGGTGTATATGAAACATAAATGCATTCTGTGCTTAGACTTAGGTCCCATCACCATGATATCTCATTATGGTATGCAATTATTCCAAAATACGGAAAAATCCCATATCCAAAATACCTCTGGTCCCAAGCATTTTGGATAATGGATACTCAACCTGTATATATATGGACACTATGTTGATGTTTTAATACAAATTACGCTTTCACAAGACCCTGAGTGCTGCGGATTTTTTTTTTTGCTGTCTGATCTCATACCGAGGGCACCGGGGCATTTTGGACACACAGAGGAGTGCCGGGCTGTCTTCACACGCTATATATATCTCCTATATAATAGCCCAGATCTGTGACTTTGTGATTCATTTGCTAACGCTGGGCGGAGTCACAAAACTGGGCGGAGTTAGTCAATTGAGTCACAGATCTGGCCAAATCTATAGGAGACTAGGAGCAGAAGCAGATAGTATGGGCATGGCACAGGCAGGGATGCAGACCTCCCAGCTTTCTTCAGGAGTTTTCTTCAGGCAGGAGGGACACACACACACACACACACACACACACACACACACACACACACACACAGCGAAAAGGGGGCGTGGCTTCACGGGAGGGCCCCCGTTTTCGTCAGTGAGGGGGCTTGCCCAGCGCTCTGTGAGCTGCTGGCATGCCCCCAGGGGCTGATTATGAGTCCGGGGGGCCCCAGGGCACTTGAGACAGGGGGGCCCTATCTCATTGCTGTGCCTGCTATGGGGTTGGGGGCGTGGCCTAATCGCGTCACGCGAGGCCACGCCCCCTTATGCAAATTCCGGGATTTTTTTTTTTTAATGGAATTTTGGCCCCTCAGCCTCGGGTAAATCCAGAGGAGGTGGTCGCTCCCTCCTACACACCCGCACAGGGAGAAGAAAGCAGGGAGACTGCTGCCTCCCTGCAACACCACAGACCTGCCAATACGCAGCAGCGTGTGCTGACTGTAGCACATTGCTGCTGCTGTTACTGGCAGGACAGGGGGGGGGGAGCTTCTGAGCTGGGACAGAGCTACTCGAGCCGGGGAGACCCCTAAAACTGTGGGGCCAACAGTACGTACCGCCTCCCCCCCCCCTTAATCCGGCTCTGCTGCTGGAACCCCCCCTTAATCCGTACCCCCTGATGCCCCCTCTCCCTCTGTCTCCACTATTCACCGCTGCTCTGCTAAGCAGAACAGCGAGTACAGGAGCTTTCCAACTGCCCCCCGGGTGGGACAGCGGGACAGACCCCAAAAAATGGGACTGTCCCGTGAAAATCGGGACATTTGGGAGGTATGGGGGTGTGTGAGGGGGTATGCCGTACAGACAGACGGGCACCGGCTCACTGTGTGCTTGACCCCCCACATCAGCATACTCAGCAGGGTCTCTCTGGCGCGGAGGAGCGTCACTTTCTGGCACACTCCACGCTTCTTAGCTGCAGTTTTGTGGGTCACCAGCCACTGTGCACTTTCCGTACTGCCTCTGTTATCTCCAGCCCCGGCAACCCCACCGCTAGCTGCAGTGCTGCCGCCCGCAGTGAGTTGCGCCCAGCTCCTTCACACATTTTAGCCGGCGGGTAGCGCTGCAGAAGTCCGAGCTGCTTGCAGGCTCTGACCCCCTCCTCTCTCCAGCCGCAGCTTCTCCTGGGAGCTAACCAGTCACTC
The DNA here is from genome assembly GCF_028390025.1 of Pseudophryne corroboree. Classification (NCBI taxonomy): domain Eukaryota; kingdom Metazoa; phylum Chordata; class Amphibia; order Anura; family Myobatrachidae; genus Pseudophryne; species Pseudophryne corroboree. The sequence goes on from NC_086450.1 coordinate 28,153,848, forward strand.
CCAGTCTCCTCTTACCACAGTGCCCAGCAGCCGCGAGGTCCGCGCCACGTGCATGCTATGACCCCCTCCTCCCTCCAGCCGCAGCATCTCCCGGGGGCTAACCAGTCACTCCCAGTCTTACCTTACCACAGTGCCCGGCAGCTGCGCGAGGTCTGCGGTGTGTGACTGAGGAGGTGGGGAGGGATGCGGACGGGCAGAGGAAGTAGGACTTCAGCCTAAGAGAATCAGCCATGCCAAGTCTCCACCAGCAGCAGATCCCAACAGGTTGGAGTGGAACAGCAGCAGCCAGCAGCAGTGACTCCAGTAAGACACATCTGTTTGTCACCACTGTTTTGTCCCTAATACCAATCTCTCCCGTGCCCTGTGTTCTGTCATGTCCCTGTCACCCCTGGCCTTGACCTGCCACCCTTATCCTGGCCCTTTCACCCTTATCCTGTCCCTTTCACCCTTATCCTGGCCCTGTCACCCTTATGCTGACCCTGTTACCCCTATCCTGGTCCTGTCACCCCTGTGCTTGCCCTGTCAACCCTATACTGGCCCTGTCACCCCTGTCCTGGTCCTGCCGCCCCTACCCTGGCCCTGTCACCCCTATCCTGTCCCTGCCATTTCTGTCCTGGCCCCGTCGCCCCTGTCCTGGCCCCGTCACCCCTGTCCTGGCCCCGTCACCCCTGTTCTGACCCTGTCACCCCTGTCCTGGCCCTGTCAACCCTGTCCTGACCCTGTCACCCCTGTCCTGGCCCTGTTACTGCATACCCTCCAACTACCTTTTTGGCATGTACAGTACCCGCAGCACCTCCAGACCTCTCCCCAATGCACCACACCTCCGCACCTTCCCCTCCACCACATGCGGCACTCCACCCCTCCCCCACATGCTGTGCCTCCAGACCCCCTACACCACCCGCGGCTCCCACACCTCCGCCCCTTCACCATCCCCAGCACCTCCAGGCCCCCTCCACCATTCACCCCCCTTATATGTCTCCCCCCACACCTACCCCCCTCCACCCGCAGCATCTGCAGACACCCTCCTCCATCCGCGGTCCCCCCCTCACGCACCCCTCCCCCACCAATGGCACCCCCGCACCTGCCCCTCCACCACCTGCAGCACCTCCAGACCTCCTTCCCCATCCGCCGGAACACCCGTACCTGCCCCTCCCCTACCCATGGCGCCTGCGGACCCCTCCCCCACCAGCGGCACTCCCGCCCCTTCCCATCCCACAGCACCTCCGGAACCCTTCACCCATCCACAACATCCCCACACCTGCCCCTCTCCCACCCATGGCACCCCTGCCCCTCCCCCCCTGCAGTGCCTCTGGACCCCTCCCCCATCTGCATCCCCCACTCCTCTGCCCTCCCCCACCCGCAGCACCTCCCGACCCTTCCCCATCCGGGCCCCACCCCCACTTCCGCCCCCCCTCCAACCGCAGCATCTACAGACACCATCCGCAGTCCCCCCCGCACCCGCTACATTCTGTACATCGTGCCCTGCAGGTGCTGTTCACGCCGTCGCAAGGGGCTGCGCCTCCTTCACCATCGCACGCCCTTTCATTGTGCAATATTTAACCACTAACAAAGGAATGCAGGTAATACTCCATATAATACAAATATTGAACCCCAGAAAGGCATGCAAGGGCTAAGGGGGCGTAGCCCCTTGCAACGGTGTAAAGAGCGCCCGTAGGGCGCGATGAAGCACCTAGTATATATATATATATATATATAGCAATAAACAGGAAGCGGCACTCAGAGACGTGGTAACTCGTGCAAAAATAAAGCAACCAAGCTTTAATGTATCATCACATCATCAACGTTTCGGGGTTGTCCCCCTTCATCAGGATAACAACAAGTGAGCACAACACAAACTTTATACCTTACCCCCACCAATGGAAAATTTTCAGTATTCCCGCCAGCATCCACGGAGTCCACCGCCACTCCCCCCTGCATACACGGCTATTGCCGGAAGAGGAAGTGACGCGGACCACCGAACAGACTGCTGGGTGCGTTACCATGGAGACGCGGCACCGCTCGTATACAAGGACGCCGCCAGCTTTGTCACGGAAACCCGTAAACCGTAAGATGGTTAGACTAAAGCATATATCAATGCATATAACAGCAAAACCACGCTGGCCGCATCCCGTCTACCAGCAGTGTCAAATCATCCATCTTGCAACCATATACACACACAGAAAAATCATGACAAAAACTGTAACAGTATTACAGACAAATAAAACTAATCTGCATCCCATAGAATCCGCTGCTACGTAGTTGTTAATTCTGGGTCAAATTTCAAGAATAACATTCTCATGTAATAAGTTATATATAGCTTGTGACACATAACACATGCCTCAACGAATACATACAGGTGTAATTATAAACTCTATATACACTACCTACACATGTATACAAGGGTATGAACTTAAACTTGAATCAAATTTACTTACAATTAAATGTTACCCCTGTAGATATTTTATATCATGTCATCCTGCGTCAGACATGTGTACCACACCAGCCTGATATGAATATATTCAGAGAAAACAGTTAAGACCCATGGTCTCATTCAGGCCTTTAGGAGCCATGGTGTCAAGGCGGTAGATCCACCGGGCCTCCAACTGTAGTAATCTTTTATGTCTATCACCACGTCGCAGTGATAGGGGTACATGATCGATAATTTTATAACGTATGGTGGCCACACCATGTCCCAATCGGGCAAAATGGCGTGCCACCGGTTGTTCACTGTTCCCTGAAAAAAGTGCGGCTCTAATGGCCGCCCTATGTTGTGCCATCCTCTCTTTAAATTGGCACACCGTTTTGCCTACATACTGGAGCCCACATGGGCAAAACAGCACATAAATCACAAATTTAGAGGAACAACTAAGGGGCCATCCAATTTTAAATCTCTTACCAGACTGGGCATGTACAATGGTGTCTCCAGTCTGGAGGTATCCACATGTTGTACATCCCAGACATCGATAGCATCCGTTTTTTCTAGTTAGAATAGGGCGGCCATTAGAGCCGCACTTTTTTCAGGGAACAGTGAACAACCGGTGGCACGCCATTTTGCCCGATTGGGACATGGTGTGGCCACCATACGTTATAAAATTATCGATCATGTACCCCTATCACTGCGACGTGGTGATAGACATAAAAGATTACTACAGTTGGAGGCCCGGTGGATCTACCGCCTTGACACCATGGCTCCTAAAGGCCTGAATGAGACCATGGGTCTTAACTGTTTTCTCTGAATATATCCATATCAGGCTGGTGTGGTACACATGTCTGACGCAGGATGACATGATATAAAATATCTACAGGGGTAACATTTAATTGTAAGTAAATTTGATTCAAGTTTAAGTTCATACCCTTGTATATATGTGTAGGTAGTGTATATAGAGTTTATAATTACACCTGTATGTATTCGTTGAGGCATGTGTTATGTGTCACAAGCTATACAGATGTAGCCACCTTTATCTTGACTGTTTCTCCGCCGAGACGGGCGTCTAGCCACGCTAATGCGATAGCTGAGTTTCATCACAGGCAGGCGCGTTGAGACGATCTAGATACTCATCATGCATTACACATCTCCACCACTGTGTCGCTAATGCTCCACTAATCCAGTACTTTCGATCGTACAGTATAGCGGCGGATTGATCTACAGCTCTGGCAATACTGTAGGCGTAACGGGAGGCGGTGGAAAAAAGTATGGAGTACTGTACAGTATGTGTATGGAGACGCAACTACAGTAATTGTGTAAAAGGAAGAATGTACAGTACAATGTATAAACACCGTGCTTTTAAAATATATGAGCGTCTGAGTTCGCTAATGCATAATGGGAATGGAGGACTAGCAAATGCGAGCGTCCGAGTCCTCTAAGGCATAAACCAACAGCAATGGGGCGGGGGCCGGGCGCTGTTTGCAGTACTTTCACACATGAAATTGGAAATCTCTCATGAGGCGTCGTGGGCTAGGGGTGAAGGCTCCCACCTCCCTCGCTGGGAGTCCAGGGTTCGAGACCTGATGTGCTTTCTTTCTTTTTTTTTTTTTTTTCTGTAATAATGCACTGTATTATTTTATTTACATTGTAAGACAGTCAATGGAAGGATGCACACAGGTTTCACATAAATCAAAGTACATCTGCAGGAGCGATTCTTTACGCTAAATGCACCTAAACAGCGGGAATGAAATGAGTGTATTCTGACGCTACCAACTGAGCAAAACAGTACTGTACAGTAGATCTTCAGCGTTTGTGTATTGCACAGGACCTGAATTTCCTCCCTGTGCAGGCCCCCAGGGGGGAAGGGCGATGGGGGTAGGGGGGAGACGATGGAAAATACTGTGCCTTTGAAATGCAATTACATGAGCGTCCGAGTACACTACGGCATACTGTAAACCAACACCAATGGGAAGGAAGTGCCAACCTTATTTTTAATGTGTTCCCGTGACATTCACTTTAAAAAAAAAAAAATTATCTCCAATACAGTACATCCAATGGAAGGATGCACACAGGTTTCACATAAATCAAAGTACATCTGCAGGAGCGATTCTTTACGCTAAATGCAACCTACAGTACAGTACGGTACTGTAAGTGAGCAAAATAGTACTACAGTGGGCGTTTGTGTATTGCACATGACCTGCATTCCCTCCCTGTCTACTGCATGATCTGTGCAGGCTCCCATGGGGGAAGGGCAACAGGCTAGCAGGAGGCGGAGGAAAACACTGTGCTTTACAAATGCGAGCGTCCGAGTCCTCTAAGGCATAAACCAACAGCAATGGGGCGGGGGCCGGGCGCTGTTTGCAGTACTTTCACACATGAAATTGGAAATCTCTCATGAGGCGTCGTGGGCTAGGGGTGAAGGCTCCCACCTCCCTCGCTGGGAGTCCAGGGTTCGAGACCTGATGTGCTTTCTTTCTTTTTTTTTTTTTTTTCTGTAATAATGCACTGTATTATTTTATTTACATTGTAAGACAGTCAATGGAAGGATGCACACAGGTTTCACATAAATCAAAGTACATCTGCAGGAGCGATTCTTTACGCTAAATGCACCTAAACAGCGGGAATGAAATGAGTGTATTCTGACGCTACCAACTGAGCAAAACAGTACTGTACAGTAGATCTTCAGCGTTTGTGTATTGCACAGGACCTGAATTTCCTCCCTGTGCAGGCCCCCAGGGGGGAAGGGCGATGGGGGTAGGGGGGAGACGATGGAAAATACTGTGCCTTTGAAATGCAATTACATGAGCGTCCGAGTACACTACGGCATACTGTAAACCAACACCAATGGGAAGGAAGTGCCAACCTTATTTTTAATGTGTTCCCGTGACATTCACTTTAAAAAAAAAAAAATTATCTCCAATACAGTACATCCAATGGAAGGATGCACACAGGTTTCACATAAATCAAAGTACATCTGCAGGAGCGATTCTTTACGCTAAATGCAACCTACAGTACAGTACGGTACTGTAAGTGAGCAAAATAGTACTACAGTGGGCGTTTGTGTATTGCACATGACCTGCATTCCCTCCCTGTCTACTGCATGATCTGTGCAGGCTCCCATGGGGGAAGGGCAACAGGCTAGCAGGAGGCGGAGGAAAACACCGTGCTTTACAAATGCGAGCGTCCGAGTCCTCTAAGGCATAAACCAACAGCAATGGGGCGGGGGCCGGGCGCTGTTTGCAGTACTTTCACACATGAAATTGGAAATCTCTCATGAGGCGTCGTGGGCTAGGGGTGAAGGCTCCCACCTCCCTCGCTGGGAGTCCAGGGTTCGAGACCTGATGTGCTTTCTTTCTTTTTTTTTTTCTGTAATAATGCACTGTATTATTTTATTTACATTGTAAGACAGTCAATGGAAGGATGCACACAGGTTTCACATAAATCAAAGTACATCTGCAGGAGCGATTCTTTACGCTAAATGCACCTAAACAGCGGGAATGAAATGAGTGTATTCTGACGCTACCAACTGAGCAAAACAGTACTGTACAGTAGATCTTCAGCGTTTGTGTATTGCACAGGACCTGAATTTCCTCCCTGTGCAGGCCCCCAGGGGGGAAGGGCGATGGGGGTAGGGGGGAGACGATGGAAAATACTGTGCCTTTGAAATGCAATTACATGAGCGTCCGAGTACACTACGGCATACTGTAAACCAACACCAATGGGAAGGAAGTGCCAACCTTATTTTTAATGTGTTCCCGTGACATTCACTTTAAAAAAAAAAAAATTATCTCCAATACAGTACATCCAATGGAAGGATGCACACAGGTTTCACATAAATCAAAGTACATCTGCAGGAGCGATTCTTTACGCTAAATGCAACCTACAGTACAGTACGGTACTGTAAGTGAGCAAAATAGTACTACAGTGGGCGTTTGTGTATTGCACATGACCTGCATTCCCTCCCTGTCTACTGCATGATCTGTGCAGGCTCCCATGGGGGAAGGGCAACAGGCTAGCAGGAGGCGGAGGAAAACACCGTGCTTTACAAATGCGAGCGTCCGAGTCCTCTAAGGCATAAACCAACAGCAATGGGGCGGGGGCCGGGCGCTGTTTGCAGTACTTTCACACATGAAATTGGAAATCTCTCATGAGGCGTCGTGGGCTAGGGGTGAAGGCTCCCACCTCCCTCGCTGGGAGTCCAGGGTTCGAGACCTGATGTGCTTTCTTTCTTTTTTTTTTTCTGTAATAATGCACTGTATTATTTTATTTACATTGTAAGACAGTCAATGGAAGGATGCACACAGGTTTCACATAAATCAAAGTACATCTGCAGGAGCGATTCTTTACGCTAAATGCACCTAAACAGCGGGAATGAAATGAGTGTATTCTGACGGACTGTGCATCTTCGGTATTTGTGTATTGCATAAGAACTGTGAAGGCTCCCAGGAGGGAAGGGCGTAGGGCAAGACAGTGGAAAATACTGTGGTCAAAGAAAGGGCATATTTAAAACTAAGGGAAACTGTCACAAAGTACAGTAACTACAGTACTGTACGTTGAATGCCTGGACCGCACGACGTCTGAGACGCACGACGTCTGAGGCGCACGACGTCTGAGACGCTCATTGAGCATAAGGACGGTTATGGCTGCTGCACGGGACCGTCCCTATGCTCTTGGTGAGCTGCGTCTCCTCGTTCGCTGGCGGGACAGAACTCTCGCCAGCAACGAGGAGAAAGTGAGGGCATACCGGAGGGCCAGCAGGGATATCCTCCGGACCTACAACTACAACCTACAAATTGTGGAGGAACTAACTCGTGAGGATGATGAGCGTACTGCTCTGCAAATAAAACAAATTCTCCATTCCAAGTATGACCTGGACATATCGGCCACCAGCATCAGAAGGATGCGACGGAAAATGGGATGGACCTTTGGCGCAACAAGGTAAAATACTGAAAGCAGTATAAACCATACAGTAAATGCACTGTTAATAATCCCTTGATACGTGATATAATAATGCCATAAATCATTATACAGAGTGTGTACTTTATACTATATACAGTATGTGTGTGTGTATATACTGTATATACAGTATTCTATCCCAAAAGAGATACCTACTGTATAGGCACTCAGAGACAGCAATGAAGCATTGCCGGCTTATTGTGATGATTACATACTGTATACTGTATACTGTGTTTGTGTGTATGTACAGTATGTATATATATATTACTCTGTATGTAACTTAATGTACTGTATGTACAGTTTAATGTATACAGTAGGTATATAATACAGTATACTGCACATACAGTCTACTGTATATACAGTAATCTGTAAATCTGTAATTTCATAACTGTATCTGATTTCATTATTTTTGGCTCTTCACAGGATATCTCCAATGATAAGAGATGTGAATAAAGAAAAGAGAGTGGAACAGGCACGGCGATGGATTGAGAGTGGTGAAACATTTGATGATGTCATTTTCACAGATGAATCGTCTGTTGCCCTTGAGCGGTTCTCCAGAATGTCATTCAGGAAACGTAACCATATCTCTTTAAAACCACGCCCAAAGCATCCATTGAAAATCCATGTATGGGGAGGCATATCACGATTAGGAGCTGGTCCCCTATTATTTTTCGAAGGTACAGTACAGTACTATACTTTATTCTGTGCCTGTGTTCTGTAAAAATACATGTTGTACTGTAGAGTACGTGTAACTGCACAATAAAAGGAGTTGCTTATTAATGAACAACATTTTTTGATTTCTGTAGGAATCATGGATAAGAAATATTTCCAAGAAACAATAGTAGAGAAATGTATGGTGCCATTTGTGAATAAATATTACCCAACTCACCATAGGATATTCCAAGACAATGATCCTAAACACTCCGCCTCAGCCAAATTTATGGAAGAGAAAGGTATGAATTGGGAACGCACACCACCAGAGTGAGTATTATTTCAACAGTGTACAAGTAAAATTTTGGATAGCACTCTAGTACTGTAAAAAAAAATTTTGTTTAATAAACAGTACAATATTGTATGTTTAATTTTCTCTATTTACTGTAATGTAATTAATTTTTTCTATACGCTTTTTTTTTTTTTAATTAGATCACCAGACATGAACCCAATCGAATTAGTGTGGGCTCAATTGAAGAGGTACGTTAGGAGTGTTGCAAAGCCAACAACAAAACAGCAACTGGTGGATGGGATAAAGAAATTTTGGCTAGAAGTACTCACACCTGAACATTGTAATAATTATATAAATCACCTGTATAAAGTATTACCTGTTGTAGTTGAAAGAAATGGTCAAGCCACAAATATGTAGTTCTGTATTTTCTGTTTAAAATTTTAAATTGGTGCATTATTAAAAAAAATGATAAAATTGCCTTTGTCTGATTATTGCATAAACTAATGTAGAATATTACACAGTAGTAATGTTATTGATGTGTACTGTATGAACAGTTATTTTCAGTTTTATAAGTCCTGAATAAGAGTACTGTACATTTTGATCAGTGCAGTACATGGAATCGGATGTTGTAATACTTTATTTTTACATTAATATTGATGTTTTTCCAATAAATATTCAATTTTACAGTATGGTACGGTACAGTACATGAGGGTACCTGTACAGTATGATACGTCATTATGGGGGAGAAATACTGTATCCACTAAATGTACAGTAAAATGTTTTTTTCTTATTACAAACACACAAATGCATCTCAGATGGAAATATGCTATACACAGCAGACAGCTTATGGTGACAGAACTTCCCTACTGTATCCCCACCCATACTCGTGGTATATTTTAGATTGCCTAATGAGACACTCCTGCAGCATTGCCAATGATTCATGTAAAACCTGTGTGCAAACAGTATCTGTATTGAATGCAAAGTACAGTAAGAGTACAGTATACAGTATTATCAGAGCCAAACCTGACCAACATGATGCCCTAGGCTAGATTTTGGCTGATGCCCTCTTGCACAGATGCTACGTAGTTCCGCCTCTAACCCTGCACCCCTTTCCCAGCACCATCACCCATTTTGGCGCTCCTACCCCCTATAATCTAAATAAGAACAATGTGCACATTTAGTGCCAGCCCAAAACAGTGTACAGTATGTTCTTGCTGGGAAGGGGCATGGTAACACAATAATACCCGAAGATGAAATGACACAACACAGTACTGCAACTTTATTCACATTATATCATGCAGTGGTGTCTCTTATTCTCATGACATCATATCATAGTACCACATTACTCCTAACAGTAATGCCCCTTATTCACATTACACCCCACCACATTCATCTTTATTTACATTAGACCACAGGTTCTCAAACTCAGTCCTCAGGACCCCACACAGTGCAGGTTTTGCAGGTCTCACAGAATCACAAGTGAAAAAATTAGCTCCACCTACTGTATGGACCTTCTAAAATGTGTCAGTTAGTAATGAATACATCTGTGCACTTGCTGGTTTACCTGCAAAACATGCACTGTGTGGGGTCCTGAGGACCAAGTTTGAGAACCACTGCATTAGACCATGCAGTAGTGCCCTTTCCTTATGTTACACCAGAAAATATTGTAGTACACCTTATACAGTACACATACAGTACAGTAATGCCACACATTAGTAATACATTTCATATTTAAATTTTCTGATTTAATTTCATAGAGCCGCAGTCACTCACAGAATATAGGCATGTACTGTAGCATCTCATTTTATTCTGCAGAAGCTGATTATTCCCGTTTCGCTAGTTTGCCGCCTCTGTACAGTATATCACAATAGAAAAAAGTTATAGTGTCAGTGAAAAAAGCACCTCATGACAGATACTGTACACAAGCTCATGTCTAAATACTGTATACTGTAAGCAGTGACATTAAGGGGTACAGTACTGTATATGCAATTGCAGTCGAATTCCGGCAGGAATACGGAAAAAATGGACACGGGATCCCCCATCTTTTTAGAACCAGCACCGGGCTCTGCGCCTGGTCCTGGTGCAAAAAATAAGGGGGACAAAAAAAGCGTAGGGGTTCCCCATATTTTTTGAATCAGCACTGGGCTCCACTAGCTGGACAGATAATGCACAGCCGGGGGAGACTTTTATACCGGTCCCTGCGGCCATGGAATTAAATACCCAACTAGTCACACCTGGCCGGAGTACCCTGGAGGAGTGGGGGCCCCTTAAATCAAGGGGACCCCCCTCCAGCCACTCGATTATCTCTATCACCCCTGTGTATTGTAGCTAGGGGATTGTGACGCTCCTTCAGCATTGCCCCGTACCCTGCACAAAGTGGTCGTTTTGACAGTGTGCTATGCGATTGAGTCCGGTGTACCGTAATACTGTATGCAATCCTACAGTAGCTTATCCCTCCCCTGTGTATTTTGGCTAGGGGATTGTGACGCTCCTTCAGCATTGCCCCATAACCTGCACAAGGGTTCAGGGGCGGCGGCCATTTTGCCAGTGTGCTACAGTATGTCATCGAGTCCGGTGTACCATAATATGCATACTGTGTATTTTAGCTAGGGGATTGTGACGCTCCTTCAGCATTGCCCCATAGTCTGTACAATCTGGACTATTACTTGCTCCGTAGCCTAGGGCCTCTGTGGTCGTCCATGCCGCTGACTTCGTCCAGTCCGCTGCGGTCCTCCAGGCCTCCTCTGCGGTCCTCCAGGCCTCCTCTGCGGTCCTCCAGGCCTCGGTCGTCCAGGCCGCTGACTTGAACCGCTTGGTGGTGTGTTGCAATGATGGTGCGGCAAACTCCAACTTGCCATTCTTCCCTCGTTTGTTCAATGACTTTCTTCATGGCTTCTACCATCTGTTCCTTTATGCCTTCTTTAAGGCCAGCCACATCGGTCTGCAGCTGATTGACCTGTCCACCAACTTCTGACTCCATATTGGTCACCTTACTGAGTAGCTCCTTTAGTAAAACAGGACAGGTACACTGGCAGTCCTGCACTTTGGTGTTCACATCTGTGAAATGCAACCTTCTTCGTGGTGAATGTGTCATGTCTTCTTGTCCAGGGGTGGCTACATGGTCCAAAAAAGAAGCTTCCTGATGCAGCGTGTTTGTCACGTCCTCTAGCACCGGTATTTCCAGATTCATTGGCTGAACACTGTGATCTGCAGGAGATGGAACAATTACATCATTTGCCACACCACATATCAGCTCCAACGTATTATTCTTTGCCTTGGCATTTTTTCGTGGTTTCACCACATTTTCTTTCTGAGCCGCCTTGGCAGTTTTCTTCTTCTTTTGTGGGACTACTGCAGCAAGTTTCTGTGCCACTGATGGGTGGGTTTTGGCACTCCCGTAAAATCTGGTAGTCTGCATTCTTTGTCTTTTGTCTAAAAATATAAAAACCACAATAAGAAAACATGTAAAGCACAGCATGCTAAAAATAGCAAACAACTGTACATTTTCAAATAAAGTGCACAACAGTAAAGTGCAAATACAGTACTGTACAGTATTTGCCTTTTTTCCCTGTGCCTCCCAACAAGAACCTCTGCAGGAGGGACAGAATGCTCTGTTACGGACTTCAGTTTAAATATACAGTATGATTACCATCACCTGTGCGAACAACTATACTGTACAGTAGTTACTGTATTTGATAAGATAGGTGTTTCACCACAAGTGATAGCAATCATTCAGTACTACTGCACATAGTACACCGGGATAAGCGAGGTCTATGCACATTACGTTATACCGAGCTGGATCGCTTAGCAACCTGACAAAATGGCCACCGACCGTGAACTCCCAGCACATGGCAGCGCTTGGATATGGAGTGAGATACAGTATGGTACAGTCCAGGGGCAATGCTGAAGGAGCGTCACAATCCCCTAGCTCAATTACTAGAGCCATCTTAACAGCAGTGTGGGCCCCTGGACACAGCAATGCACTGGGGACCCTACCCACTCACCAGCGGAAGGGGTGGGGGGAGCTATCAGCGGCAGCTTTGATGCTCCGCGGGGGATAGGGGGGTTCTATCTTTCGCTCAGTATGTACAGTAGGACCTGGAGAAATAATTTCTGCTAATTATTCCTTTACTGCACAGATGGGGCAGGAAGGAGAACACTAAACTGTAGAAGGGGGCATTGTGCTGAATGAAGGGGCCCTGGTACATGACTTCCAGGGTGGTAGGGGGTGTTTAATACACAGGGGAGGAGTGGATAATGGAGTGGGCTTAATATTAGTGTTATGGACTGCAATTAGTTTCCTGTATGAAACAGATACAGTACAGTAAATAACCCTCCTTGGAAGTGCATGGGCCCTGTGAGACTTACAGTAGTGTACAGCATAAGGGTCGACTGACATGATGTACAAGCATTACATACAGTACATGTCAGTACTGTATGTAAATTCTTCAATTATTGCCTAACAACAATGCTGCTTACTGTATATTAAATACTGTAGGCCTAGAAATGTGCATCTCAATATAGTAGTTAAAAACACAGGGGCCTATGTGGATAAGCGAGTTCTATGCACACTAAAAATGGCCACCGACCGTGAACCCCCAGCACGTGGCAGCGCTCGGATATGTAGTGAGATACAATATGGCATACATTTCACAGTTCAGGGGGCAATGCTGAAGGAGCGTCACAATCCCCTAGCTCAATTACATTGGGATAAGCGAGGTCTATGCACATTACGGTATACCGAGCTGGATCGCTTAGCAACCTGACAAAATGGCCGCCGACCGTGAACTCCCAGCACGTGGCAGCGCTCGGATATGTAGTGAGATACAATATGGCATACATTTCACAGTTCAGGGGGCAATGCTGAAGGAGCGTCACAATCCCCTAGCCAAAATACACAGGGGAGGGATAAGCTACTGTAGGATTGCATACAGTATTACGGTACACCGGACTCAATCGCATAGCACACTGTCAAAACGACCACTACCCATGAACCCCCACCTCCTGAACCCCCACCTCGTGGCAGGCAGCAGTTGGGTATGGAATGAGAAATGGCATAAGCTGTGCAGGCTACGGGGCGATGCTGAAGGAGCGTCACAATCCCCTAGCTCAATTACATTGGGATAAGCGAGGTCTATGCACATTACGGTATACCGAGCTGGATCGCTTAGCAACCTGACAAAATGGCCGCCGACCGTGAACTCCCAGCACGTGGCAGCGCTCGGATATGTAGTGAGATACAATATGGCATACTGTACATTTCACAGTTCAGGGGGCAATGCTGAAGGAGCGTCACAATCCCCTAGCTCAATACAGTATCTCACGCTTACAGTATCTTACAGTATACGCTTACAGTATCTGTGTATTTTGGCTAGGGGATTGTGACGCTCCTTCAGCATCGCCCCGTAGCCTGCACAGCTTATGCCATTTCTCATTCCATACCCAACTGCTGCCTGCCACGAGGTGGGGGTGAATAAAAAAAATAATAAAGTGTGAAAAAAACTACAGTAACATGCATTAGTACTTAAGGAATCGAACCCTGGACTCTGAGTATAGGAAGCGAAACACTTCACCACTTCGCCGCAGACAAATGTATAAATCCGTTGGTTTTGATTATGCTGTAATGGCTACGGGATTAAGACGATAACATACTGTAGAAAATTCCTAATCTTGAGAGGCAATAGTGAACTTGTAACACACATCCATTTGCGACAGTGTACACTACTGGTTTTACAGTACTGTGTTTTGTCTGCGGGACTCGGACGCTCACATACAGTATTCATAAAGTATTGTAGATGGATCATATACTGTATGCTGTACTACTGTATTTGCGTCGGTGTCGTACTGTATATACTGTACAGTACTGTATTAAATAATGCAGCGTAATGAGTACAGTATTTGCTGTATGCAGCGTAATGAGACGCCTTAGTAAAGTAGTCCTTATTATGTATGTCAGTATTGTATTTTACGGGAGACCACACGCATGCGCAGTGGTGATTGTAAAAAGCGACATCTGGTGGCTGATCGCAGGTATTACACGTAAAGGTAACGCCAAACGTCAAATGTCTGTCTCCGTGCGATTAGATAGCCTCTCTGTGGCTATGCGCGCCTCGCTACGCCACAGTGCGCTGCGTATGGTCGAACGGGCCAACCGCCGCGGCCACTCAAGATAAAGGTGGCTACATCTGTATATAACTTATTACATGAGAATGTTATTCTTGAAATTTGACCCAGAATTAACAACTACGTAGCAGCGGATTCTATGGGATGCAGATTAGTTTTATTTGTCTGTAATACTGTTACAGTTTTTGTCATGATTTTTCTGTGTGTGTATATGGTTGCAAGATGGATGATTTGACACTGCTGGTAGACGGGATGCGGCCAGCGTGGTTTTGCTGTTATATGCATTGATATATGCTTTAGTCTAACCATCTTACGGTTTACGGGTTTCCGTGACAACGCTGGCGGCGCCCTTGTATACGAGCGGTGCCGCGTCTCCATGGTAACGCACCCAGCAGTCTGTTCGGTGGTCCGCGTCACTTCCTCTTCCGGCAATAGCCGTGTATGCAGGGGGGAGTGGCGGTGGACTCCGTGGATGCTGGCGGGAATACTTAAAATTTTCCATTGGTGGGGGTAAGGTATAAAGTTTGTGTTGTGCTCACTTGTTGTTATCCTGATGAAGGGGGACAACCCCGAAACGTTGATGATGTGATGATACATTAAAGCTTGGTTGCTTTATTTTTGCACGAGTTACCACGTCTCTGAGTGCCGCTTCCTGTTTATTGCTGCATGTGCTGGGGCGCAGACCCCTCAAAGAAGGCACCAGAGCATCTACAACAATTTATGGTTGGAGTGCCGGATCCTTTGCATGGATGTTCATTGACTGTGTGAGCCCTGGATCAGGTAGCACGGTGACATCAAGGCACCCGTCCTTTACATTAATTACCTTCAGAAAGGAATTTTAGTATTTTTTTGTGCACTTTATTCACTAAGCACTTTATTTTTGCACTAGCACTTTTTTGAATCTGGACACTGGCCCTCATTCCGAGTTGATCGCTAAGAGTCATCGCAACGCAAATGTACGAAATGTAAGTATCTGCGCATGCGCAAATGCGTGTTTACGCATGCGCGAGTACATACGTACGACAACTGTGCAAAATTACTCTGAAAAAAAAAAGCCGTAACTGGCAAACTAAAACGAGGAGTGGCGTGGGCGTGGCGGAGGCGAGACTTCGCAATGCTCCGACATGGGCGTGAAAGTGGGCGTACAGTGTGGGAGTATGCAACTCGCAATGGGCGTGTTTTTCGCAAATAAACATTGTCGCTGTTAAAACTAACATAGGAAACCGTAGCAACATTCACGCAGCAGCCGAGTAGGTCTGCAGTTACTCTACATTTGCGAAGTACTGGTACAAGTGTGTATGCAGTAATTAGCAGTTAATTGGAGAGCACATTCATCTGATGTCCAATTACTTGTTAATTAATAAGCAGATGAAAGTTACCAACCAGCAATTGTCTGAACACACATTACATGTTTATTCTACTCACATATAAATCTCACACACTGTCAAATAAGGGTGTTATTTTGGTTTAAGTTGGTGTGTAAGCATTTTTTAAACATGTTTTAATGTGTGTTAGACTACCAAATACAAACCAGTGAAATTATTTGTGAAAGTTTTTGAAATCTGCAACATTTTTGTAAAATAAACCAACACTCACATAATGCAGCATACACTATTATTTAGTCTTAAAAGTCACAATAATATTTGTTTATAATATCTGTCAATGTTTTACATGATGTCCTGTTGACCATAGATATTTCTAAAAAGTGTTGTGTCTGTTTACTTAATATGGACATTAAAGTGTGGTGCAAAGCATACCTGTTTTTTGTGGATTTTTATATTTTTAAGGAGAAATTGCAGATTGGTCTACAAGTGTCTATATGCTGACCTAATCTTTCTGGAACTAAGATTTACCTAATGCATTACCTTGAAGAAACTGGACAAATTTTTAATATATTTTTTTTATTACTGTAATAATATTTCACAACATTTAAACAACATGTCTCCACGTGAGTCTCACAGGCAGAGATGGACCAAGCAGCAAGCAGATGGCACTGACAATAATTATATAGCAGAACTCAGTACTCTGCAAAATTCTGCTTCTGTCAAAAGTATATTTTTTAAGCATAAATAAAACATATTACACACCCTGCCACACACAAATTTTAGACCAAATGAGAAAGAATTAGGATCCACCACACAAACACAACAATACATAGCACACTAGTAAGAGGAAGATGGCTCTGGTGTTTATACAAATAAACTCACAGGCTACAATACCTCCAAACAGAAAGAATACATTTCACTAAGAGGGAGTTATCCATTCTGGCCACACAAGCCAACTCCAAAATAACATAGAGGCAACATCAAAAACATGGGTGCTGCCCATCTGGAGAGACATCATTTTCTTCTTTTTCTCCCTGCCTGAGCCTGTTCTTCTTTGGAAGGTCTGCGGAGCGACCTTCGTTGGGCCTGCCCAGTGGGCTGTTCTTCCTGGGCAGGGGCAGGGGAGGGAGCCGATGTGGTTGGCTCTCTGCCACTGTGGGCAAGGGAGACAGCGATGGCCTGGAGCCCTTGCAAGATGTTATTTGCAAGGCTTTGGAATGAGGAGGCAAGTTGTTCTTGGCCCTGCCTGATCTCTGCCAGACCTTGGCAGAGTTGAGCAACACCTTGCTCAACACAGGTTCGGTGCTCAGTGAGCCGGACAGCTATCTGGCTTACCTCCCGGATGACCCCGTCTTGAAACCTATTTAGGCTCTCACCATACCTAGCGATTTCAAGCAGGATCTCCGGGATAGCAGAGGGTTGGGTGGGGGGGCCAGTAGGAACCTGCAGAGGTGGGATTTGTTGGCCCACACTGCCAGACCCACTAGGTCCCTCCACCTCAGCCTCAACCACATAACCGTCCTGTGACTCAAACTGATCACCCCCCTGTGCTGTGTTTTGTGGCAAGCAAATAGAAGAATGTGTGGGGAAAAAGTTGGATACAAAATTAGTTTATTATTATAAATACAGTTCAAATTACAGACAAATAAATGTGTAAACTTACCTTCCAAGTCATGTCCCGTCAGAATCTCAGGCAGGTCCGTGTCCATATGAGACACCCCTTGGCCCTCCTCATAACTGACACAGGCCATCGCCATCTCCTCCAAGTCAGTAAACTCCACAGCGACAGGTGGTCCACCCCCTGTAGCCCTTGAGGCATTCCACTCCGCAGCCCTCTTTGCCTTCAGGCGGGATTTGAAGTCGGCCCACCTACATATGTATTGTGAAAGAGGGACAAAGTTGAGTATTATTATTGGTCTAAGTAAATATATAGCACACATGTTCTGCTTGTGTTTGCTAGACATAACATCACATGTAACTACATTTTTTAGTCAACTTAGCACAGAAAAAGGACTGTCAAGATGCACTTACCGTCGTCTCACTTCCTGCGATGTTCTGACGACAGAGCCAACTTCATTCACAGATTTGGTGATGTCTCTCCAGATGCGATCTTTTGAAGCAGCCCCCATGTTTTTTGGGCCTCTATGGATTTTGGACATGGCCTGCGTGACCAAGACACGCAACTCCCTCTTAGTGAATGCAGGCTGTCTTTTCTTCCGTCTGGAGGTAGCCTGTGAGGTTTCTTCTTGTTGGTCATCACCATCTTCCTCCTCACTAGCAGCTTCTGTCTGTTGTGTTTGTGTGGCTAAAGCCAATTCTCCCTCAGTTTGGTCACTATGTGTGTGTGGCAGGGTATCCCCACTCAATTGTTGTGGTTCAGAAGCAGACATTTGCAGAGTACTAGGTCCTGCCTCTTCAACATCCGCAGAGGCGTATTCCAACATGCGCCTTTGGCAATCTAGGCGTCTTTTCTGCAATGCCATCTGCTGCTCTGCAATGCGGTCCATCTCTGCTGCGATTTGCTCACGAGAAGCCATGTTTGTGATGACGTGTGTACGCCGAGGTGTGTGCTTATATACCTACGTGCGTAGCGTTAATTCACACAGGTGTACACTGTTAATCTGGTTAATGATTGCACTGCTTATTTAAGGGCCTACTTTGCACGCTGTGAGTGTAGGTAGTTTGGAGTTTCTTTCACTTGAGTTTGTTGGCTTGTGCGTGAAGGTGCTATAGGAATTTTCAGAGTGAGTAATTGTCAAGCATACATTTGTCCTTTCGTTTGCGTTTAGAATATAGTCAGTGTAGCATTTTGTCTGCGAATTTTCGTTTGTGAGTATTCTGGAATTCGTCTTGTTGTTCATTTTTTGATTTAAAAGTGTTTATTTTATGTTGATTGTTTGTTATTCTTTTTTACACATATATATTTTGCTAGTCCATTTTTGCAAATAAACCTGTGCTTCATTGCTTTTACTGACATTTTTCTTCTCTTGTAGGAGAATTGTTTTGGGTGACGTAACCCTAGTCTATTTTGTTTATTTTGTGTGCTATATAACACAAATAGTTCCTTTCTTTATTTTGGATCAGGTAAGTTCCCTTGGCCTGTGTTGGTGCCTGTTTGTTTTATTGGTCTGTATGTTGTTTTTGACTGTCATATTTGCTCTTTTGTAGGAGAATTGTTTTGGGTGACGTAACCCTAGTCTATTTTGTTTATTTTGTGTGCTATATAACACAAATAGTTCCTTTCTTTATTTTGGATCAGGTAAGTTCCCTGGGCCTGTGTTGGTGCCTGTTTGTGTTTGTTCAAAGTGTTTTGATTATGTTTGTTTTCCATCTTGATAATAAATGTTATGTTTTTTACCTGGATTGATCAGCAAAGTAGTGTTGTTCTTGGCTGGACTAGCTACTAAAGGGCTAA